>NC_132910.1:71553485-71867318 GCF_047675955.1 Chlorocebus sabaeus | reverse complement strand
TTTTCTGAGAAGTGTATATTGGATGGAAGAAAAGGAGCAGGTACATTTGAAGGAGATTTGGGGATAAGAGAATGACATGAAAATTCAGATGATGGGAGTTCATTTGGTAGGGTGTTGGAGTTGTATCTGAGAATATGACTGGCCCTAAATGTTGAGAATCCTGATCTGGACCTAGAGATGGTGAAGGAGGTAGACCCAGTCAATATTGTTGTTAGGAAATCTTAAGTGGGGTTAAGAATGTGATTATGGAGAGCATGATGGGTGTAGTTAGGGTATACAACTATCCTAGTTTGCCCAGGACTCTCAGTTTTAGCACTGAATAATCCCTATCCTTGGAAACCCCTCAATTGCAGGCAGACTTCATGGTTGGACACCTTAGGTATGGTTCAGACAAGTGATTGGTATCTGAGGTCCAAACCAGAGCAACACTTTAACGTGTTAACAGGGGAAGAAAGCATGACAACAGGAGATCCAGGGCAGAGCATTTCAGAGCTCTGCTAGGCAGGCAGTGGAGCTTGATTATATTTTGACTGAGAGCATTTTGGCCAAACGAAATGTAATCAAAAGCAGCATGGTAAAAGCGACTCTGTGTGATAGTTTGGTGGAAACAGACTTTGGAAACAAAATGAATATGTTAACCACTGGCATTCAAGTTTTTGTTAAATAGTAATGATAGTAGCTGTCACTCATGAATGCTTTCAGCTTGTAGGGCACCTGGCTAGACTTTGCAAATATTACCAAATTTAATCTTCACAGCCATCCTATGAGATAGGCACTACTATTGTCTCCGTCTCACAAATGAGGAAATTGGTGATTTGGGAGATTAGGCTGTTTGCTCAGTCCCATAGCTAGTCAATCTAGAGTGAGATTTTGAACCCTGAGCAGCCCAAAGCTCTGCTCTCTTTGGTCGCCATGTAGTACAGCTTCCTGGTATCAAGGAACAGGATTCATTAATTATCCATTGTTATCTTTTACTATAAAAGTAATAAATAAAATAAATTAATTTTATGTAGAGTAGCAGAAGATGACTGTACAAAGTCCTCACGATTTCCTGCATTAGAAACAGCCCTGTTAACACCTTTGTTTACATATTTTTTTCTTTTTGCGGCATATTGATTTACATATATTTTTAAAAATTAAAATGACATTTGATAAATGTTTTAAAACCAACTGTTAGAGATTTGACTTTTTTTTCAACTTATATTTTTGGGGCTCTAGGCTGTGGTGATTTTTTGATATTACAAACAATGTGCAGTGGAAGTAATTAGCCAAAAAACAATGTGCAAATAAGATAAAGCAAAATGAAATGAGACTTAAAAAAGACAAAAAATTCAAAACAATAGGCAGTAATACAAGAGATGAATAACAATTGTAAAACCATTCGTTCTATAAATATGTTGTATTCAAATTATAATGCGCTGAAAATCGATGGCTGGGGAATATTTGCTTTTCAGCAGGCCTTGATGTTGAACAAGTTTCTAAGTGTTTTTAATAAAATCACCTGGAGCCAGTGACTTGAATCACAAGCAGGATCTCAGCCCCTAGGCAGAGTCACAGGAAGGTGGCTAATCTTAAGTGTATATACAAGGAGTCCAGGAGGGACTGTGCTCAAGGGAATAACCTAAGACTAGAAATGATAGATGTAGTAAGGAGAATTAATCTCAGGATGAGAATATTAAACCAGTGATGATCAAATCTGAACCACAAGGTTATTGCTAGACTAACAATAACGTGACAACAAGAAGCTGATACTGAGTCCCAGAGCATTGGGGCAGCACTCTTGTCTTAGTTCATTTGTATTGCTAAAAAGGAATACCTGACACTGGGTAATGTATAAAAAAATGAGTATTTGGCTCACAGTTCTGTAGGCTTGTACTGAAGTATGGTGCCAGCATCTGCTTCTGGTGATGGCTTCAGGCTCCTTCCACTCATGGTGGAAGGTAAAGTGAAAGCAATATGTGTTGTGGTCAAAGAGGGGATAAGGAGGGTGCCAAACTCTTTCTAATAATCAGCTCTCTGGGGAGGTAATAGAGGAAGAACTCATTCATTACCCTGAGAATGGCACCAAGCCATGTATGAGAGGCTTGTCCCCATGACCCAAACACCTCCCATCAGGCCCCACCTCTAACATTGGGGATCACATTTTAACATGAGGTTTGTGGGCACAAACACCCAAACTGTAGCAACTCTAAATCCTTCCTGCCAAAGGGCAGGAGATTAGGCCTGGAATGAGCCTCCAGGTGGACAAAATGGCTCCAGAAATTAGGAATGTGGCAGGCCTTGTCAATCTGAGGTGTGCAGGGAGGAGAACAATACCACGAAGAGTTGCAGGATTTGTAGGATGATTAAAAATTAGTGCAGTGTAGGCAAGGAAGTGATTTTAGAGGATGCTTCTTAATAGTATTGGGGTAGCAAATGAAAGGACAGAGGCTGTTGGTCTGCACAGTGATTGGAATTATATGTACAGAGATATCCAGACATCCCCATTAAATAAATAGATTGAAGTAATACCTGTAACTATATTCCTCTTTCTAACACATTTTTTGGCAAACCGAGAAAAAACATGCAGCTGGTCCTGTGGAGCCTGTAATGCTGCCATTACTTTCATGAAATTAAAGTTTTAGCTGGTATATGAACGTTTTCTTTTATTACAGAGCCTCTAAACAGACGTGCCATATCCTATTATTACAGTTTAAGTTAATCGTATCGTGTTTTAAAATTAAAAATTATTATCTTTACTTGGTGCTATCAAAACCATCACAAAATTAATCACTAATATACTAGGATGACGGTTCAATTAACTTTCGTGAATTTTGATCAGATAAACACTAAGATTTATTATTGCATTCTGAAATCTTTATTAGGTGAGTGAGTTACCCGAACAGTTAAAAACTCATCTAATAAAGACCTGGAAAATGCTGCTTTTGAGTTAAAGATACCTCTTGGTGTCTGTATATTTTTTGCTTGTTTGTTTTTGTTGCACTAAGAGTACCAATTGTATAGAAGTTAATTCAGTGATCTTAACTAGAAATAACCTTTTTAATGTTTTTGGATATATAAAATTTAAAAACTTCCAAGAGTGTTCAAATGTTATAGGAATGTCTATAAATTAAGTATAGCTCATGATTAGATTTGCTTCAGTGCTTTGAAATTTTGAATCAAGTCTTCCTTCCATAGTATTGGATGAATATGATCATAATTTCTGTCTCTTCCATGAAATTTTCTGATATATATTGTTTTAAAATTATAAAGTAGCCTATGCTTGTTATTCAAAAAAGTCCTCCCAAACTAAAACAATGTTGAATATGGCCCCTCTCCCATCCTCAAAATAGCTGTGTAAACAATTTGATGCATGTCTTTGCGATTTTTCATGAAGTTTCTAATTGTGTTTACATATATACATAAATCTGTACATGCATACGCTCTCCTTCCTCCCCTTTCTCTTCTTCCTTCCCCTCTCACTTATTCTCCTTTGTCTTCCTCCTCCGCCTTTTAAACGTAAGTGCTGTGACATTGCGAAAGGAAAGAAGGCTTTGTTCTGTGCTCTGTGCTTTATTGAATTTCATTCATTGGTGGAGCTTATTTTCTTTTCTTTTTTTTTTTTTTCCCAGCACAAATAAGTTTCAGATTTTATTTTCAATGTCTCACTTTTAATGTTATTAAATATTTAATAGCAATGTCCTTTCCTGCCTTTGCCACGATGAAGGTTCAATAAATTCAGTCTCTGTTTTGCTTTTCTTTATATTCAGCAGCCTCACTAGGAACCCTCCCAGAACAAATCCTTAACTATGTAAAAGAGAGCAATTCTGGGTGCTTTCTCCTGGGGACAGCCCGCTTTACAGCCTCAGTTCTGGCTTCCCTGGTGATTGGCCCAAGGCCCAGCGTGGTTTTTTTATCAGTTGATTCCAAGTGTGAAGTTTCTCTGGAGTTTCCTTGGAAAGAAGGTCCTTTGTAGCATTCCTCTTCTGTATCTGTTATTGGTCGAGGTTTCCTCTGCATTAGTTATCTATTATTTTGACTATGTCTGATTTCTGTTTTCTAGGACTTTCTAAAATACCTTGATATGTTGATGGTGGACTTTGTTTTTTTTTCCTTCTTCTTCTTCTTGTGTCTGTCATTTCAGTGGGATTTAGAGAGACCAAAGAGGTGAGGTACACATGATGGCTCCGTCAACACCTTGAACTTCCCAGATGTCTACTATTTTTTCTAAATCAGGACCAGGTTTCAGTAAATTCTTTCAGGGAACGAACTTATTTACACTTCCTCTGGTTTGTGTTTATGTTAGAACTTGAAAGGCTTTTTTTTGTTGTTGTTGTTAAGTTTTGTGTTAATGTTAATAACAACAAAATCATTGATATCTCATTGCTCTCTGTCTGCATGTGTAAATAACACTGTTGCATGACAACTGCATTTATAGGCCACCACAAAGTGTTGCTTGCATAAGGCCAGTTAGTGATGCAAAATTCACTTTGAAAACTGGACATAATTATCCATATTTCATTTGACATGTATAAATGTCACTACCCTTTTGTCATATGTATTTGTATTTTACTTGCCAGGTAACTGAATATTGCCACCTGCCTTTTTCAGCACCTAGATCAGCTAGAAATTTAAAAAAAGTAGTAATAACTTTTCATGCACACATAGTACTCTATTAATGTGTCTTAAAATTATTTCTTAATTACTATCAGAAACAAATGAATGGTTCAGCATTTAAAAAAATTTGTTTCAGGAAGGAGAAAACATTTTCTATTTGGCAGTTGAAGATATAGAAACAGACACGGAGCTTCTGATTGGCTACCTGGATAGTGACATGGAGGCTGATGAGGAAGAACAGCAAATTATGACAGTCATCAAAGAAGGGGAAGTTGAAAATTCTAGAAGACAATCAGCAGCAGGCAGAAAAGGTATTGCATCTTTAATTGGTGATCTGGGAGAAGAAAAGTTGTAGAAAAAATGTAGTTTAAACTGTGGTTGAATTATAGTTGCCTTGTAATATGGCATTCTCAAATAAAGTTAGTTTTTGTCAAAATTATTCTCAGAGGGTATCCTGTGGTGGGCTCATCTTTCTTACGGCGGGAAAAGTATGTTGGGCATGGATGATGGATGTACCCTCTAGGACTGCCTAGGCTGTAGGCAGGACTGCATTGCTGGGGCAGCTCCTGGCTCTCACTTCCTTCACTGGCACGTTGGGATAATGAATAATGAGGATTTTTGTAGTCTTGCCCTAACTCTGCCACTAATCAGTCTTGTAACGTTGGGCAAGTTGCCGACTTTCTGAGACTTTACTTTCTCATCTGCATATGGGAAAAGGTGAGTGTGGAAGTGAGGTACACGAGAGCTTGCTGGATCCGAAGGGGATTGATTCCTCTTGTTTGGGATCTTTTGGGAACCTGCAGCTTCTTGGCATGTCTTTCTGTTCTGATCACAGAAGCCTGGAGGATTGCTAGGTCGCCCTAGTGTCATTCCCAAAAACTTTCAGTGACCCTAGGTCACACCTTCCTCAGTCTATACTGCAGCCACTTGCTTGTTAACTGTCAGGGAATAATCAATTCTTATTGGCCTTGTTTCTATGTTATTGTGTTTTACTCCTAAGGGAAATTTAAGGGATATGTGAATGATGCTGTAGGTATTCACATTTTGTAATAGGCCTTATCTTAATCCTTTCAGGCTGTTATAACAAAATACTTTAGACTAGATACTTGGTAAGCAGCAGAAATTTATTGCTCACATTTCTGGAGCCTATAACAAAATACTTTAGACTAGATACTTGGTAAGCAGCAGAAATTTATTGCTCACATTTCTGGAGCCTAGGAAGTCCGTCAAGGTGCCAGCAGATTTGGTGTCTGGGAAGGGCTCATTTCTAATTAGATAGCACCTTCTAGCTATGTCCTCATGTGACAGAAGGGACAAACAAGCTCTCTTGGGCTTCTTTTACAAGGATTAAGCCCATCCATGAGGACAGGGTGCTCATAACCTAATCACCTCCCGAAGGGCCCACCTCTTAATACAACTCCATTGAGGTTTAAGTTTCAACATATGAATTTTGGGGATTCATGAACATTCAGACCATAGCAGACTGATACTTACTATACAGTACTTTTGCATTTTGTCGAGCAAAGCCACTTCAGAAGTGATACTGGTTTCATTAGTCAAAGTAGTAGTATGCATTTCCTATACTTTTTCTGTGCTAACTGCATGTTACTGGCTGAGAAAGTGTGAACATTCTGTCACCATTGCCAGCTTATGCTTCTGTTTCTTTATTTTAGTTGAATTATTTAAGGGGAAGGTAAGGACAGGCTTATATGCATTATGCTATTTGGAATATCATATTTTGGGTGATGGGAATTATTTCTATATTATTCTGTGTTTTCTTTGTCTTCATATTTTATTTTTTCTCTGTTGTCCTCAGGGCAAGTTATTTTGTCCATTATTTTAATTTAAAAATAAGTCATCTACTTACCTATTACTGCCTGATTTCTGCCTTAGTTATTAAAGTACCAGTTTTCATTATCTTTGTAAAAAGAATCAACAGAAAGTTAAACAGAATCGTATGAACCAAGCACTTGTATTGTGGCTATTTTTATTCTAGAATTCTTAGTTTTATTTAGAAAAGCAAAGAAACAAAATAAAATCAAACTCAGCAAAAGAAACAAAGAAGCCAGCCAAATGGCTCACAATGAAGAGTTTGGTTAAATAAATTGTGGTACTTTAAGTTTAAAAAAACGCCAGCATTTGACTTGAGAAGATGTTAAGTGGGGAAACATATAAGATTGTATATAAAGTATGATCCTAAATTTACCTCTTCTTAGACTGTGCATAGAATATGTATGCACTAACAGCAAGTCAGGCTTGCCAGTAATATTATGACAGTTGTCTCTTCATGATGGGATTATTGGTGTTTTTTATTTTCTACATTTTCTAAATCTAATTTTATTTCATAATCAGAAACAAATGTGTTACTTAAATAGCACACGGAGAAATTTGGTCAGACCTGCACCAGTCTATATGGGACCGTGTAGCCTAACCCACTCTACTAGCTTAATCAGCACTGTTTTTATGACCTTGGTCTTTTTTCACACGTATATGAGATTCCCCTTGGTAATTCAATATAGTTTGCCTCAGTTGGATTTTTCTCCTTGCGAAGGTAAAAATGAACTAAAAATGACCAATTTCAGGAATAGCTTTTGTTTTCTAATTTAACATTTTGATATGAAAAGTTAACATTATAGGATGAATTAAATAAGGAATTTGACTTTGTATTAATTTGCTGAAAGACAAGTGATTTTGAAAATAATGTATTTCTCTCTAGTAACACTTGCTATTTTTTTTTGTGGTCAATACTATTAATATTTGTAGTGATAATAAGAATTTACTCATATGGTATCCTTAAGCACAATTAATTAATTAATTTAAAATGAGAGCAAAACTTAGCATTTCTTGGCTCTGAATTTTTGTCTTATGAATATGCTTCCTTGTAAATGTGCAGATCACCTTGGCTGTAAAGAGGACTATGCTTGTCCTCAATGTGAATCGAGTTTTACCAGTGAGGATATTCTTGCTGAGCATCTTCAGACATTGCATCAGAAACCCACAGAGGAGAAAGAATTTAAGTGCAAGAACTGTGGGAAGAAATTCCCAGTTAAGCAGGCTTTGCAAAGACAGTGCGTATATTAAAGAATATCTTTAAAATTATAAGCTAACACAGTTTATTCCATTTGGCTTAACTCATAGTTTTTAACCTGTGTGTGTGTGTTTGTGTGCACGTGTGCATGCGCATGTTTGTGTGTGAGTGAGAGATTAAGCATTTCACATTGGTATTGTCATTAACTCATCTTTTCTTAGTATAGTATGTTGATTTTTGAAATATTCAAATTATGAATTTTAACACATAAACACTGTTTATGGTAATTAATTTTGTCCATTTAATAATTTGCCATTACGTATCAAACTTACTGGTTTAATCTGAAATTCAGATATGCCTAATTTAGTTACTCCTTCGAGGTAACAGACTTTTAGTTGTTTACTTTTTATATAGCTTCTGGAATCTGTTAAAATAAAAGTTTAAGAAATGGGGAGAGTTCAAAGTATAAAGAATTCCTGGACATTTGGGGAAGCACTGTTTATCTGAGAGCAACTTTGGAGGAATCATTTAAAGATGCATAGGTCCCGGATGTAACAATATGATGAATTAGATGATCCCACACATAGCTCTGTACCCTTTTTTATTTTAACAATTTATATTAACAACATAAAATTATCTTTATTTAAATATTTTACAGGATCAGAAATTATTAACAGTGAGAAAGTAGGTACATGCATTTGTAAAGTTTTGTTTTTTACTCATTAAAGTTTTTAATTTTAATCAGATAACTGAATTTAAGTAATTTAAAAGCATATTTACATGTTGGATACAACTGTAGACTATCATTTTGTTGAAGCCAATGACTTCCAGTATGAAAGTAATATAAATTGTCCCATCTCATCAACATATGTCTTTTTCTCTTCTCTTATGTGCTGCCATCCTGCCATTTCCTTTCTTTCTCCAACCTTAGCTTCTCATTTTAACAGAATGTCACCTTACTTATGAGCAGGAAATCTTTAACATAGGCTTTAATGTTACATTTTTGTGTTTCATTGAACTAAAATTCTGAAATATGCTACATTTCATACTAAGACTATAAATATTATATGCATCAACTTTTGCTTATAAAAATTGAGATGAAAAATTGTGCTTGAAACTTACTAAATGTTCAGAGTTTCAGAACTTTTATAGTAGCAGGATACTACATATTTAGAAGTTCTATTGTATATTCTTAAGAAAACGAGCAAGGGCTATATGCTTTTAAATAAATAGATGTTAAGTTTCATTCTAGTTTGCTTTTATTGCATTTTGTATTATATATTTATACAAAAGGCACCCTGCTGAGCAGGGGCTTAGAGTTAAATAAGGTACTACTAAAAATTTAAAAAGGCAAAGACAGAATGAAAAAAAGGATCACGAACGTGACTTTATTCAGAGTTAGCATAGTTTCATTTTTGTCTTAGAGTTCCAGTTTTTGGTTTTTTTCTTTCTCTTTTTCCTATTTCCCTTTAGTGTTCTTCAGTGCACAGCGAAAAGCAGTCTGAAGGAGTCTTCGCGAAGTTTTCAGTGCTCTGTTTGCAATTCTTCCTTCAGTTCAGCATCGAGGTTTTGTGTCTGAGTTATGAAATGGCTGTTATATAATTGTGGGTCATTTTTTGCATGCACACTTTCATGCTTCTTAGTAATTCAGTTTCACATACCTACAGAATTTAAATGCTTTTCTTCTTACCTGCATAGGTAATGCATGGAATGACCCCAAAACTCTACTAGGGAGCATGTATTACAAAATCTTGCTGATGTTAGAGTTTTGTAGGTATGTCTTCACCATTTCTTCTCCCTGTTCCGCTTTGCTGGTTGTCTTGTAGTTTTGAGCAGCACCAGGAGACTTGCCGGGGAGATGCCAGGTTTGTGTGCAAGGCTGACAGCTGTGGAAAGAGGCTGAAGAGCAAGGATGCCCTGAAAAGACACCAGGAAAATGTCCACACTGGTGAGGAGTCATTGGAGGGTAGTTTCCGAAGGGGCTTCCTTTCCCCAGGCCGCAGCGATCTGTTTTTAATTCTCACTCTTGAGGAGAGAGCTGGCTTTTCCATTGTGTTTCACACAGATGTGGAGCGCTGGCAGTGCAGTTTTTTCTTTCACTGAACACTATTTCTTTTTCAAGTTGAATTTAGCAGCATTTATTCTTTTTCCCATTTCTGAATTAATTGTAACTGTAAGCCTTAGTTAGAGTCTAGTTATGTTTGGGTGGTCAGGTGTATTAAGAATTAATATTTTTAAGTAATAATTTTAAATGTTTCGGCATATGACGTTTCTTTTATAAATTGTTAAAATGTATAATTATTAAGTGATGTCCTTCTGCCTTATTATTTTTACAGCAAAATCCAACTTGTGAAAATACAGTTCTCCTAAGTTAGAGAAAATTGCTAAGACATTTTGACATTGGAATTGAATATGTATGGATTAATAAAACAAATGTTATTTGAATTTCATCTAATAGCTAGCTAAACAGTAAAACAAATAGAAAATTTGACCGTCTTTTAGGTTTGTCTGCTTAGCACGTGGTATACTGTCAGTAAATATATTTTGGCTTAGGGATTAAATCTATTGCAGTGAGTTGAACAGATGGCTGTATTGTCCCAGTTAACTTTTTACTTCTTGTCTTTTTACCTCCGTAGACTTCCTCCTTAAAGGAGGTTGAGATTTATGAAACCCTGTGTGTTCTTCTATTCATATTCTTTGTTCACGTGTTTATTTTTGCCTTGACTTCTGGGAAGTGGGTAGCTATGTGTCTCTGGATGTTGGGGAAAGTGGATTTCTTTTCTCCCTTCAGTTGTTTATTTTTATATTCAGGAGAAGATGATAATCTGCAACCAGCATCTGTATCCTTTATTTGTTCATTGTCCAAAAAGAATTCACTTTAATAATAATACAGTTATAGAGGCTAGCATGAACAACTGCTAGCTGCAACTTTCCATCATTGGTTTGGGCTGCATATTAAGTGCAGCCTATGGTGAAAGCTCTGTGTGGTAGAAGTAGGTCCTTGTGAAATGCACCTCCAGCTTGGTGCCCTTCACTAGGCTTTTACAGTGTTCTGGTTTCTTTCCTTTTGAAGAATACATGGCTGACTTAGGGAAGATGACATTTTTTCAGAATTCAGTATACTGGGATATTCCCTATGATTGCAAAAGGCAAGCATAATTTTTTGATAGACTTGCCTTCAAAGTTTTTTGATTTTCAGTGCTGTTCTAGTTAAAATGCTATTCTTAATTTTCTTCATCTATGTCTGCAATAAATTGTAATAGAACTTTCATGTCAGTTTTAACGTTTAAGTTTGCTGAACTAAGTGAAAAACCAGATGCATACGAAACTCTGGAAACTTGCATTCTTACTGGGCATGTGGTCTTCAGGCTGTGCTATAAGCACAATTTCTTTGAGGATTCTTGTAGTTGACCTTGCATATTGTAATACTACTAATTCTGGAAATTTGTGGTGATTTTGTAGGAAATAATTCATAAAAGGAAATCTTGTTTTATAATTTGTTTTTATTTGTTGACCATATGAAGTATAAAATCTTGCTGTATTTTAGCTAACGGTTACTATGCCATATATTTCACTGAGGTTGGTACATGATGTCATTCTCTCATTCATGGTATGTCTCTTGCTTCTCCCCTTTCCTCTATGGGCTACACAGGCGTTTGAGGAAAGAATATTCCCTATTGGAGATAGTAAACAAAGAAGCTCTCATATACATGCTTATAGAATCCTTTATTATAGAAAGACAAGGCACTCAAAGAAAGAGATCTTTGATGGCAAATTTTTTTTTGTTAAGGTGATATGAATTGAGGATGATGATTAGAGAGAAGCTGATTTTTTTAATATGGATCACATTTTTCCATAGCAACCGTAACATGTGGTAGGTAGGTTCTCAGACCAGCTCCTAGAAGCATACTTAGCTCACAGTGTATTGAAACTTGAGTATTTAAGTGATTGTGTATTCAGTACAGTTGTATTAATTTCCTCACATGGCCTACTGGTGTAAGTAGTGTGTTCCTAAATGTTTTTGAAAGTTTAAATCTGAAAGTCAAATATCAGATTTACCTCAACAGGGAAGTTAAGACAGTATAACATCTAATTAGGGCTTTGCAGGTGCTGTTATCCATGAGCCCAGGGGAGCTGGTAGAGTGATGAGGCTCCTCACAGTTACTTAAGAGGAAACAGAGAGTGAGGGGGCCAAGCTCCTCATCACTTCCCATCTTTCTCTTTTGCTTAGATTCCATGCTTGCTGACAAAGAGACTTTGCATTTATGGGAGATAACATTTATTTACATTCTCAGATGAATAGTCATACATTTTTCCTGTGTGTCTTCTCAGAGGAGCTAGGATTCTTCTAGGGCGAAGTAGAGGAGAAGCCATGTAAAGGAGAGAGAAGATTGAAGAGTGGAGATGAGGGTTTGATGTATTCCCCTTGATACCTGGCAGCAGAGCTGTGTCAGGAGTGCAGTGGGTGGAGAAATCTGTTTCTTTCTCTCCTCTCTCCTTCTCGGACCCACCCAATGGGAAGGAGTAGGGCCTAGTATCAAAGAGCAGTTGCTATGAGGGCTAGGACAGGGCAATAAAGGATTATCAATGGAAGATGGACCATCCCAACGAGTAGGAGCTGGAAAAGAGGGAATATTCTTTCTGAATGGTGACTCCCCTAATGGTGTTTAGGAAATTGATGACCAAATATATGCTATCAGATATTCATTTTGCCTGGGAGAATTTTCTCCTTTAGTAGCCGTATTACTTTTCAATCACTAAGAAGCATTTTCTTGGCTGTCATAGCCTATTAAAAGCAGCACATTAAATGGAATAGGCATCTTGAATAATAAGACAAAAATTCCAATTTGCCATTTAAAAGTGTATTTCTCTTTCATAAATGCAGTCCTATAATAAAATGAAATCATTTTGTAATATTGATTTTACTTGTTTTAGATTTGCTTCAAAATATAGAGAAGTGGGGGAGTGAATGGGGTTGAGATTGGGGCAGGAATAGTCATGGTGAGTCATTGCTGGGACCAAGTGATGGATAGATGGTGATTCATTATACTATATGCTTACTTTTTGTATATTTGAAATCAACCAATTAAAAGTTGAAAACACATTTTATGGTTATTCATTGTGGTGCATTTGATATTCTTATTATATCATATTTAATAATGTTTGATTGCCTCTTCATTTCTATAACAACTGTGAAATTTGAAATATGAAATGAGCTACTATAAACATAATCACTACATAAGAAGACAGAATTGGGCTTTGAGTAATAGTACGAATTGCCAATATATTGTTTTATTGTACTTTATTTCTTAACATTAATTTGAAAAGCATATACTTAAATATTTTATAGGACCCTAGTGCTGGGAAGAATAGCCTATAAATTCTATCTTAAAAAACTCAGATGATTAAATAAAATATTCAGTTGAAATATAGAATTAACACAATCAATTTATGAATTAATTTAGTTTTTTCTTTTACAAACATTTGATTAAATTTAATTTTGATTTGAATTCCTTGTGGATATATCATTTTCTCTTTTACTTATATATATAGTATTAGTACATGGAAAAGTGAAAGGCCGGTTTTATATATGTAGAAAATGGTATATGAAACTGTGAAGATGTCTCAAATTTAAAAAGAAAGCTTTTACACAGAATGGGAGAGCGTATTTGCGAACTACCCATCTGACAAGTGATTAATAAACAGAATATATAAGATGCTCAAAGAACTCAATAGGAAAAAATCAAATCTAATTAAAAATGGACAAAAGATCTGAATAGACATTTTTCAAAAGAAGACATACAGATGGCCTACAGGTATATGAAAAAATGTTCAACAAAATTAATCATCAGAAAAAAATGCAAATCAAAACTATAGTGAGATATCATCTCACCCTAGTTAAAATGGCTTTTATCCAAAAGACAGGCAATAACGAATGCTGGAGAGGATGTGGAGAAAGGGGAATGCTTGTATGCTGTTGGTGGGAATGCAAATTAGTACAGCCTCTGTGGATGATGGTATGGTGGTTACTCCAAAGACTGAAGATAGAGCTAGCAATTCCACTGCTAGATATATACCCCAATGAAAGGAAATCGGTATATGGAAGAGGTGTCTGCTTTCCCATGTTTATTGCAGCACTATTAACAGTAGCCAAGATTTGGAATCAACCTAAGTGTCCATCAATGAGAGAATGGGTAAAGGTAATTTTCTTAAGTGAAGTAAGCCAGGCACAGCTGCACAAATTTCACATGTGCTAATTTATATATGGAAGCTAAAATTAAAACTATTAAACTCATGAAGATAGAGAATGGAATGATGGTTACCAGAGGCTGGGAAGGGTAGCAGGGAAGGGGTGAATAAAATGGGGATAGTTAATAGGTGTAAAAACATAGTTAGAATAAATACAATCTATTATTTGATAGCACAACAGGGTGACTATAGTCAACATAACTTATTGTATATTTAAAAATAAAACAACAGAATATATTGTATATTTAAAAATAAAAGAACTAAAAAAAAAAAAAAACAGAAGGGATGTTTCTAACACAAAGAAATGATAGATGCTTGAGATGATGGATACCCCAATTACCCTGATGTGATTATTACACATTGCATGCCTGTATTGAAACATCACATGTACCCTAAAAATACATACAACTATTATGTACCCATAATAACAAAAATTATGAAAAGGTATATAAGCTTCTGCATTTTCTTGGGAGCTTGGGTCTTTATTCTGAAGGCTCCCGTGTATACATGTTAAGTAAATTTGTATGTCTTTTCTCTATTTAAAAAATAATTAAAAAGAAGATTTAAAATATAACTTACTCTTTAAGTTTAATGGTTATATCTACAACACTGAATAGTTTAGAATTCTAAATTATGAAGATGAACTTACATATCACCTCAAAACACTATTTGTTGTTCCTCTTAATAGTCTCATTTAAATCATGATGGTATTTTATTTCTATTTTAGGAGATCCTAAGAAAAAGCTTATATGTTCAGTGTGCAATAAAAAGTGTTCTTCAGCATCAAGCCTACAGGAACATAGAAAGGTCAGTAAGATAAAGATTCACCACAGTTTAATATCTATCTTTAACAATTTTAATATGTTTTATAGTAAATATAAAAGTTAACAAATTATTTTGATGTGAAAAGATAATCTGAAAAATCAATGGCAATTGTTAACTCTAACAACATTAGCAACTGTTTAATAGAATATATAATAAAATAGAATTAAAATGTAGTTTTAATTTTTGCTCTTGCCATGACAAGGTCCAATATATGCATACTATATTTTATTATTATAACAAAGATGTAAATGATCATTCTTAATTTCACATATTGTTTCTTTTAGCATAGCTACGAGCATAAGATATTTTCTTTTAGTTTTTAAAAAAGGGAAGGAGATGGTATTTGTGAAAATAAAATTTTACTTTTGTTATGGTTTGTAAAATGAATTTTTATCTCTGTTTGTATATAGAAGTATTACAAAGTAATTTGACAGGACTTAAAATTTATATGATTTTTAATCCAGTAGCTCCAACCATGTGCTATGGATTTAACTTATAACATGTGAGGTAGCTAAATTATTGTGTTGGTATGACTAAGGTTATATCTTGTATGTTTAGTGATTTTGATCCTTAAGGAGAAATAATGGGACAAGCACCAGACCAGGAATCAGGGTAGTGGGTTTCTTTTTCTGTCACCAACCTTCCATGTAACATTAGGCCTTTCTTCTCCCATTTATAAAACGGGACATTGAATTGATCAGTATTCTCTTGTTGGTTTGTTGTCTATGTACCATGAAACTACTTTTCTTTGGTTTTCAGTTTTCAAGTGGCAGTCTTATTAGATTGTTTAGAGATATGGAATGCTTTATGAATTTGTGTGTCCTCCTTGTGCAGAGGCCATGCTAATCTTCTTTGTTACATTCCAATTTCAATGCTGCTAAAATGGGCACTGAGACTGCTTTTAAAAGAAGTTTTGCACAGAATGCCAATCCAGAGGACCCTTTTATAGGTCCTTTTTCCTCCTTCCCCATCACCCTTATGGCTTCTGAAGCAGAACCCTTATGAATGAAGCAGTTAATCTTTTGAAGAGACAAAACAATTAAGTCTGCTGGAATAGATATCTTGTAAGCATCCTCTTTTATAATTCTATGATTTATTTTTCTGACCCATTTAAATCTTAGAGGTTTAAATTTAAGCTATTTTACCAAATAGAGCAATGGTTCCCAACCTTCTTGGTACTAGGGACCACTTTCCTGGAAGGCAAGTTTTCCAAGGACCAGGGGGTGGGGAGAGGTGGTTTTAGGATGATTCAAGCACATTACATTTATTGTATACTTTATTTATATTATTATTACATTATAATGTTTAATGAAATAATTATACAACTCAGCATAATATAGAATCAGTGAGAGCCCTGAACCTGTTCTCTTGTAACTAGATGGTCTGGGGGTGATGGGAGATGGTGACAGATCATCAGGCATCAGAAACTCCTGTGATAGTAATGGAATACAGAAACTATAACTCATGCCTCCTGAGTGGTCTTTGCAGAGTGTTAGTAAGTTGCTAGCTCAGTGCAGCCCTTCCTCCATTTCAGCCATAGTCCTTCACTATTCAGCCTTTCCGAATCCATAGGCAACTTTTATTGACTCCAGTTGCAACTTTTTTTTTTTTTTTTTGAGACGGAGTCTTGCTCTGTGCCCCAGGCTGGAGTGCAGTGGCGCGATATCGGCTCACTGCAAGCTCCGCCCCCCGGGTTCACGCCATTCTCCTGCCTAGAGTGTCTAACGTCTCATAGAGTTTGGTCACAGTATTTCACCTTGCCAGTAGATGATGCTTTCTGACAATGCCAAATTATAGTATGGTCTTGTATCTTAAATTATTGTATATTATTTCATATAATGATAAGGTATATTATGATTCTTCTTGAAAATAATTTTAGAGTTCAAATTTTAAAATACTACCCTCCAAATTGGTACACTGTAAATTTTATAAAATCTCATAAAAATATACTTTATTTAGCATCTGGCATAATTAAATAGTATTACTTGTCATTTTCACTTTAAGTATGATCTTTTTATTAAGCATTTTAAGGAATTTTGAAAATAGCTTTGGCTTGAATTTTTCACTATAAATGAGATAGTCAATGCAAAAATGCTTTAATGTATAGTAGATGTTCCCTTTATAATTTTGGGAATATCAGTTCAATTCAACCTTGAAAAGTGTTTCACGTTGAAGCCATGAGAATTGAGAAGTGAACAATATTTCACTTAAAAATGAAACAAATGAACAGTGTTTCATTTAACAATTTCCATTTTATATATGGATAAATAATTTTTATAATTTTATATATCAATAGAAATTTAACATTAAAAATGAAAACAAAACTTTTCATTTATATATGACTCAGAAGGTATGACATCTCTTTAGAGTATCTTGTCATTATAAAATTATATATTATATATTACAGAAACATAGAGTTTCAGAATATAAATCTGCTTTTACTGTCTTTAAATAAACATTACAAATCATATCATTGGTCCTCAAACATAGGTGTTTCACTGAAGCCACTGTGAAAGTGAAAGTGAGGCTGCCTTTAACATGCCTCAGGCTGGAAGTTTTTCTTGTGTGCTGTGGGGCACTAGCATTGCAAACGCTTGTGCAGGCAGTCATACAGATCCCCTGTGCTTTCTAAAGGAACTCTTTGGATTCCAGATATCCCCTCATAGATGCCATTGCATCTAAGTAGGAGAGATAAGTCAGACTCTTGTGGAATGGCATATTTTGGCTTCTGCCTTGTTTCTCTACTTTTCCCCTGCTTTACATAACTGAATTTAATGACTCACCAAGAGTCAGACCTGACAGAAACAGAGGCCGGTTGGCAGCCTTCGACCTGCCACGTGCTTGGGTATTGAATTAAGCTGTGGGCTGCAGGCCTGGGATCTGTCAGCCTTGCCCCAGCATCTGTTTCCCTGCCTTGAGGCCTTCTATGGCCATTTAGATCAAGAGAACCATTTATCAGGGGCCAGCCGAGTCCTCCACTCATTACTCATGTGCTGTACCAGTTCAGGGACTTTTGCCTAGATCTTTCACTCTGCACTGTTGTTCCTTAGTTATTCTGCAGGGACACTGTCTTGGCTTCTTGCACAAGGGCCTTTACTTCTCTGGGGTTTAGTATTGTGAGCTGGACCTTTAATGAGGTTCAGACAAAAACATGACTTCACCACAACCATTTCTGAGTATTCAACAACATAGTGTGATGCTGCTGTTCACTGGGATGATCAACATTTCTAATCTGATATGATATGTAATATATTTCTTTTAGAATTGAATACATTGTTTCTGAAAAACTAGACTTCTACTTTTCATACCACCTATCCAGTTTCTCTGTGTTAGTGTCTGGGAGGGAAATAGCTAATTTAATGTTCAATTTTAATATTTATATTAGCCAATTGTTTACAAAAGTTATATCCCCCCTTATTGTGGTTTTAAAATATATTTTATTCTGTATATTTAAGTTATACAACATAATGTCATGAGATATATATAGTTAAAATGAGACACATATAGTTAAAATGATTATTTTAGTGAAATAAATTAATGCATGCATTATCTCACATAGTTACCCATTTTACCTCCTGTGGCAAGAGCAACTATAATCTACTCACTTAGCAAAAATCCAGAATATAATACGCTATTATCAATTGTAACATTAGATCTTTAGAGTTATTCATCCTGCATGTCTGCTACTTTGGATCCTTTGACTAGATTTCCTCATTTTAAAAATTGTGGTCCTCCTATCATGTGAGACCTTTTTTTTTTTTTTTTTTTTGAGACAGAGTCTCACTCTGTCACTCACGCTGAAATGCAATAGTATGAACCCAGCTCACTGAAGCCTCAACTTCCCAGGTTCAAACAATCATCCTGCTTCAGCCTCCTGTGCAGCTGGGACCACAGACATATGCCACCACACCGGGCTTTTTAAAAAAAGTTTTTTTGTAGGGACGAGGTCTCACTTTGTTGTCCAGGCTGGTCTCGAACTCCTGGGCTCAAGCAATCCTTTTGCCTTGGCCTCCAAAAGTGCTGGGATTACAAATGTGAGCCACTGCATCTGGCTCATGTGAAACTTTTATTGTGTACTAAATGCTTTTCAGAATCCTGTATCTTCTGATCTTTTACTGTAATTAATGTTGTACTCTGTACTATGTACATTTAAGTTTAAAATATTGTTGGCTACTGTAAAAGGAATATTATTAACTGCATGCTACATATTTCCAAGTCTAAATTTGTGCATAACAGAAGAGTTATTATATATTATTTATAATTTTATTACAGAGTATAAATTTACTATGTACTAAATAGGACAGCTGTATTATACTTTTAAGGACTATGAATATTATGTCTCAAATGATATTTTTTATTATTTAACTTATGTCCATTGCATTTTCAGTGTATATAGGTTAGTGTGAACTAATTAGGGCTGAACTATAATATATAGTTTGGGTATTGCAGTAGCAGCTGTTCACATGTTTACACTTTTGCTTGAGAGCTGTGTAATTTACTAGGCTTTGACAGTTGATTTAACTGTCTATTTAATCTTTTGCAGATTCATGAGATATTTGATTGTCAAGAATGTATGAAGAAATTTATTTCAGCTAATCAGCTAAAACGTCATATGATCACCCACTCAGGTAAACTATATACTTTTTTTGTTTATAGTGAAGTCATTACAAAAGAATTACATTGTCACTTTTATAAACTATAAGAGTGGTAATCAGGGGCCTTAGCTATAAATTCGACTTTGGACATTTACTAGTCATGTGATTCTGAACAGGTTACTTTATACTCTAGACCTCAGTTTATTTACAGAGCAAAGGTGCTTAGAGTAGATGATATTGAAGATCTTCAGAATCATCATGTAATTTGTCACTTAGTCCTCCTTGAGCCTCAGCTTCTTTATTCTTCGTTTGTGAAATGAGATACTGATGCCTACCTTTCATATTAGCTGTGAAGATTAAATGAGATCATTTAGGTACTGTGCTAGCATAGTGTCTGACATTTAGTAGATATTCAAAAATTTTAATTCTTGTATTTCTAGATACTTTTACATTCTAGCTAAGTTACTAATAAATGTTAGTAAGAAATCTATACATACATTTTGAGTATGTAAGTTTTTAAAGCGGTAGTTTCATTTAAGCAAGTCTTAGGAATAGGTCTGTTTTACTAATGCAAATTTAAAAATTCAGCTCTGAAAATAATATTTACTTTGTGGAGTCTCTAGTGTTTAAGATATCTATAATTTGAGGCGATTGAAGTCAGAATGTTTTTGAATATGCACATTGTTGATACATATGAATATCTTAGTAAATTAAAATCAGATCAAAACCTATTATCTTTTAGGTATGCTTTACTTGATTCATATTGTATATTTTTTATTTAGGTGTCAACGTTATATGGATATTGCATAAATATGGATTTTATATACCAATCTAAATGTCTGGTTCCTGCTGAGCATTGGAACCTCTGCCTCCATGAGGCCTCTGTGGCCCCAGGGCGAGGCAGCTCTGTTCTTTACCTACATCCCTGTCAGGTCACTTTCTGCATTCGGGGCCCTGACCCTGATTTAAACTCTCACATATCAGCATGGTTTTCATCTGGAAATAGGATTCCTTCCTTGAATTTAAACCTTTTCTTTATATCTATGCTACTTTAAAAATTCAAAATACATCTGTAAGAGAACAAGCTCATGTTTCATTTGGGAATAGACACATTTATGTGTCTATTATGTGGATGGTAGATGTTTTTTAGTTGTTTGACCATGCTTTAGTTTACTTACCATGAGAAGTAATATAAGGTAAGGGTGTTTTCTCTTTTATGCTTTACCTTTATATCGATATGAGATTGTCTCCACTCATTTTTTTAAATAGAAAAACGACCCTATAATTGCGAGATTTGTAATAAGTCTTTCAAGAGGCTTGATCAAGTGGGTGCTCACAAAGTAATACACAGTGAAGACAAACCTTACAAATGCAAACTTTGTGGAAAGGGATTTGCCCACAGAAATGTTTACAAGAATCATAAGAAGGTAAAAGCTTACTAATATTATTATTTTTATGAATTTGCTGATGTGATTTTTATCTTTTGATGAAGCTTTTGTACATCTGGGGCCTACTGTATATAATGCAACAACTAGAGAAGATCACTCACCTGGGCCATAAACCCTCACAACCTCCTTTCTGTCTTTCATTCTCTTTTGAAACTGTCCTTATAAGCAGAGTGCCTAGTTTTTCTTAACAAAGCTATTAGATTAATTTTATGGGATTTACTAATTGTGAAGTCTTTATCCTCTTCCTTCTTTCCATAAATTTTGATGCTTTTTATTACATTAGCTTTTTGAAATTCCCTTCATCCTTGGGATCCTTGTATGCTCTGCTAGGTCTTCTGCCAATTTCTCTGAACATTTTTTACTTCCTTTCCCCTCAGGAGGTTATTCTGGATCCTTTGCCTGTGAACCTCTTCTGTGTTCTCTTTCCTTAAGAAATGTCAACTACATCCATGACTTCTACTATCAACACCATACTGATGAATTCCAAATGATTTATTTTCTTTAATCCCAAGTTTCAGACTCGCATTTATAACTGGGCATCTTTTCGACATAATGAATTCAGCATGCCCCAGAATGGTTTTTTCATTCTCTTTGCCCGAGATAGCTTCTCTTTTGGAGTTTCCTCTTTCTCTTAATGACAGAAGCATATAATTATCCTAGTCTCTTTATTCAGCATTGGTCCCTTTATAAAATTAGAAACCAAATGTAAAGACTCTACCCTTTACTTTATCTCATCACTTTCACAGTAATCCCTTCCTTTACCATTCCAACATCCTGATTATTTCTCCTCTGGATTCCTTTAATACTCATCTAATTAGGCTTATCACTTCCTGCTGCAATCCATCCTACAAGGCAGATCATCCCAAAACATCACTCTGGTATATCACTCTCATACTCTAATATTAAAAGTAGGTTGCCAGTGCCTACATATGTAATAGTATGTACGCCTTCACCTGTCATTCAGAGTTCTCTACATCATGACCTCAGCCTACTTCTCCAGCTTTTTATCCTTTTATCTACATTAACCATGCCTAAAACAACTAACTGTTTGCCTTCCTTCTGTGTGATCTCTCTACCTTTCTCTTTCTCTTCAAGTTATTAATATAATGTCCTAGTTTCTTCTGTTGATTTTGGTTTACATTTCTTATACTTTACCTTTGCTCAAGTTCTTGTTTCAGAATGTATCATGTAGATAATACATCATGCTTGAATTGAATTTGGGAAATTTGTCCAAAGATATTCAACATTTTATAAATGCATGTAAAAACATTTTGTGATATACAAAATATTTGCTAATTGATTTTAGTTGATGTATTATAGCATGCTGTTAAATAACATGTATATGATCTTTTAAAAATAATTTGTTCATATTTTTCAGTTATTATGCTCTGTGAGGATTATAATTATTATAATATTTATGGGATACTTCCGAAGACTTCATTTTATCTCTTTTGAAATCATTTAAAAATTATGATACCAATTTCAACTTTAGTCCAAAAAGAGAAAGAAAACGGCAGATTTACCAAAGAATAAACTGTTGATTATAGTGTCTTAAGTCATCTCTACCTAATTTCTTCCTTACCATCTTTACGTTTATCTCAAGCATTGTACATTCGGGTCAGGACTGTGTTCATTACTGCTGCTTTGGAATTACATGACTATAAAAAATTATCTGGCTACTTCCTGTTTAGTCTCTGGAACTCTCTTACTCCTTTCTTTGATGAAACTGATCTATCCACATTTATGAGTTTTTCACAGTTTGGCTCATGTTATATGCCATATGGGAATTTGGCACAGGATCTTTGCACCATCTCTTATACTTTAAGCCATAAATCATGTAAAAGTAATAATGATGTCTTGGGAAGCATAGAAACAATGATGCCTATAATTTCCAAACTGGAAAGCACATTCAATCCTTCTGCACTAGACAAATGTATTTCTTACTGTGTTATGATCCTAGCATATATTTGGCATTGTTACATGAAAATACCTGAAATAGTCTCCAAGAATCATGTCAAAACAGAAGATCAACCTTTTCTTCCATCATAATCATTAATGGCTAGTTGGGAAACATAAAAGTAAGGATATGCCACAGAAATCAGAAAAAAACCTTAAGAGTCAGTGTGATCTTTATTTTTTAGTATGCTCAAGGGTTATTACTTTAAATTAATTAATTATTCTTTTCTTTTATGAGTATATTATATATATTTTATTATACTTATTTGAGTTATTTTGGGTTGGTTCTTTTTTAACATTCAGACTTACTTGAAAAATGGAATATTATTTTTCATTGTGATTATGATAGCATATAGATAAATTTTATTTATTTTTATTCTTTGAAATAGAGTCTCACTCTGTCACTCAGGCTGGAGTGTGGTGGTGCAGTCTTGGCTCACTGCAATCTCTGCCTCCCAGGTTCAAGTGATTCTTGAGTCTCAGCCTTCCAAGTAGCTGGGACTACAGGTGTGTGCCACCATGCCTGGCTAATTTTTATATTTTTAATAGAGACAGGGTTTCACCATATTGGCAAGGCTGGTCCAGAACTCCTGACCTCAAGCAGTCTGCCTGCCTTGGCCTCCCAAAATGCTGGGATTATAGGCGAGAGCCACAGCGCCTGGCCAGCACATAGAGAAATTTTAAAGGGGTGGTTTTTATTTTGAAAATTTAGTTACTCATTTATTTCATCATCTTGCCAGTTATGTGGGTTTAATAGGTTACTTTTTCTTCTCCCTTTTTTCTGAATATCATTTGATCTGAATTACAGTTGTATTTTAGGATCTGGCTAAAAAAACTCGTTGATCTTGATTCAAATATACTTTGATTCTTTAAATCACAATTGAACCAGCGTTTCAGAGCCAGAGGAGATAGAAACTGTTCAGTTAGTCTTCACTCTCCATTGTGTTCCCTGTCAAATATAATGTAAAGCAAAATGTGGGTAAGTTTTACAGTGCTTCCCGCCTCCTGCTGTAGGATACATGTTTAGACGTACTGAACCATCTTGGATCCTAGAGCTGGCACTACTTGCTTGATGACGGAAGTGAGTATGGAGGGGTTTTGCCCTGATGAAGTCACAAACAAGCTCCTGGGGGACAGGTGTGTGTCCATTCAAATAAATGATCTTTTTTCCTGACCCTTTACATAGCCTTCCAGGGATGAAACTTTAGAGGCTTATGAGGAAATCTAGTCACAACTTCTCCTGGAATAATTCCATTGGGCCTTAATGTCTCATCAAGTCTTTTTCAAATTCTGGGCCATGACTGCTCTGTAGGTCTTGAAATCGATTTACTGAGTGATGACTGGCCATTAAAAAATAGAATAGAAGGCTGGGTGTAGTGGCTTATGCCTGTAATCCCAGCACTTTGGGAGGACAAGGTGGGCAGATCCCCTGAGGTCAGGAGTTCTAGATCAGCCTGGCCAACATGGCAAAATGCCATCTCTACTAAAAATACAAAAAAATTAGCCGGGTGTGGTGGTGCTCGCCTGTAGTCCCAGCTACTTACTTAGAAGGCTGAGGCAGGAGAATCACTTGAAACCGGGAGGTGAAGGTTGCAGTGAGCCAAGATTGCGCTACTCCAGCCTGGTGACAGAGTGAAACTCCATCTTAAAAAAACAAAAACAAACAAAAAAATAGAATAGAAAATATAGAGTAATACATGTGTTTGTGTGTTTATGTGTGTATGTGTGTTAGATTTGGGAGTCAGAATTATTTATTTGGTCATAGTCAAACTATTTAAAAGGCAATACAGTTCACTCTTTGCCTGGTATAGATTTTATTAGACCTTAAAGAAAGTAACAAGTTTCTCCCTAAAAATATCATGGATTAGAATCTAAAACCAAAACATATGGTGTAAGTTTAACATAGTAAAAAAAAAAGTTCTTGAAAATTTCCTGGAAAGATGACATCTTGGAGACTGAGTGATATTCACTCAACAGTTAGAGCCCAGCCACTCTTTCCTTCAGCTTTTGCGTCAGGTTACTCTTCAGTGATGCTGCGGGTAGCACCCATTCATTTAAGGTGTTGCTATATCGTACAAAATCACCTATCTTTGTATGCTAGAAGCACATTCACAATGAGCTGCGCACGTTATGAGGATTTGAGTCTGACAGAAAGAACCACAGATATAGATCATTATCCAAAGTTTATTTAGCTAATGGCAAATTGCTTGCCCTATTTTAATTGTTCTTTTTCTTAAGTGGATGATGAGATAGCAATGTACAATTTAAAACAATATTTTTTACTTATATTTTTTCTTTATTGAAGCATAATGAGTGAAATTTGTATATGTTTATGGTATACAATGTAATGTTTATATATATATACACACACACACGTTGTGAAATGATTACCACCCAATTAATATATTCATTAGTCACACATGCTATCTTTTTTGCAGTGAAAATATCCAAAATCTACTCTGTAAATTTTAAGTGTTCTCACTACAAAAAATGGATAAGCATGTGAAATAATGGATATGTTAATTAGCTTGATTTAGCCATTTCACTAAACATCATGTCATACACCATATAGATACAATTTTTATGTGTCAATTAAAATAAATAAATAAAATGAAGATCTTTCTTAGCAATCTTCAAGTATACAATGTATTATTAGTAAATGTAGCCACAATGATATACTACAGCAGTCCCCAACTTTCTTGATGCCAGGGACCGGTTTCGTGGAAGACAGTTTTTCCATGGACCAGTGTTGGGCAGGGGGATGGTTTCGGGATGATTCAAGTGCGTTACATTTATTATGCACTTTATTTCTATTATTATTACATTGTAAAATGTAATGAAATAATTATACAACTCACCATAATATAGAATCAGTGGGATCCTTCAGCTTGTTTTCCTGCATCTAGATGGTCCCATCTAGGGGTGATGAGAGACAGTGACAGATCATCAGGCATTAGATTCTCATAAGGAGCATGCAACCTAGATCCCTTGTGTGCGCAGTTCACAATAGGATTCGCGCTCCTGTGAGAATCTAATGTCGCCACTGATCTGACAGGAGGTGGAGCTCAGGCGATAATGTGAGCGATGAGGAGTGGCTGTAAATACAGAAGAAGCTTCACTTACTTGCCCGCCACTCACTTCCTGCTGTGTGGCCTGGTTCCTAACAGGCTATGGGCTGCTATTGTGGGGTTGGGTAACCCTGCTGTAGCAGGGTTGGGGACCCCCTGCTGTAGTATACATCTCTAGAACTTACTTATCCTGTGTAACTGAAACTTTGTATCCCTTGACCAACATCTTCCCATTCCTCCTTTCCCCTGCCCCTTCACCTCTACCCCTAGTTCCTGGCATCCACCGTTCTACTCTCTGCTTCTGTGTGTTTGGCCTTTTTAGATTCCACATGTAAGTGAGATCATGCAGTATTTGTCTTTCTGTGTCTGGCTTCTTTCACTTATCATAATGTCCTCCATGTTCATTAATATTGCCAAAAATGACAGGATTTCTTTCTTTTTTAAGGCTGAATAATATTCCATTGTGTCTATATACCACATTTTCTGTATCCATTCATCTGTCAATGGACTCTTAGGTTGTTTTTATTTCCTAGCTGTTACACTATGAACATGAAAGCGTAGGTGTCTCTTTGACAAACTGATTTCACTTTCTTTGAAGATGTACCCAGAAGTGGGACTGCTGTGGTAGTCCTGTTTTTAACTTTTTCAGAAACTTCCATACTGTTTTCTATAATGGATATGCTAATTTACATTTCAACCAACAGTATACAGGGGTTCCAATATTTCTTGCTTTTATAGTAGATATCTTATGAAAATAACTTTAAAATCATACACGCATGTCTGGTAATCAGTTTTGGAACTCGTGTTGCGAACCTTCCCAACAGCTACCTTCTCCTGCTTGCCATGGTTTTAGTCCCTGCACCAGTGGAGTGACTTTCCTCAGTATAGTAAAAACTGTACACATTATTTGTACAAAGTATTTGTTAATTATTACCACATGTACCTATATATGAAGGCCAATGATCCTAACTGGAGGATATTTTGTAGACTGAGGAAAACACAATTTTTATGTTTATTACAATGCCTTTGATATAATTTAGGTCACAGATTGTAATGGGTTTGCACATAGAAGATTAGAGATGAGATGGTGAGTGTCTTCAGTTTAAGCTGCTATAACAAAATACCTTGGGCTGGGTGGTTTAAACAACAAACACTTATTTCTCACCATTCTGGAGGCTAGATAATGTAAGAATCGAGGTGCTGGCAAATCTAGTATCTAGTGAGGGCCCACTTCCTGGTTTGCAGATGGCTGTCTTCTTGCATCCTCACATGAGGGAGAAAGAGGGAATGCAAGCTCTCCTATCTCTTCTAAGGGCACTAATCCGGTTCACAAAGGGTCCACTCTTAGAGCCTAATTATTTCCTAGAGGCCCCATCTCCTAATACCATCACATTGGGGGTTAAGACGCAACATGTGAATTTTGGTGGGATACAAACATTGAGTCCATAGCAGTGAGAGTTGTGGTGATTGGGTGGCAGAGCCAGAGGGTGAGGGTCAGAATTGGTAAAGGTGGGCATTAGGATGGAAAAGAGAGAATGAGATGTCACTCAGTGTTCTGAGACTGAGAAGAGATTTCAAAGTATTAGATCAGACAGGAAGTTTTCAAGCGAAGTATTCTATCATAGAAGGCACCTCCTTCATATCTCTTGTAAAATCTTTAGTAAGGTTTGCATTTCACACTAATGTTTTTGTGTAAGAGGAAGTTCTTTTAGGTGAGTTTGGAGAAGAACAGAGTTCCAGCTGCCCATCAGGGAGATAAGTATTTTTAAAAGTAACTGGGACTATGACACATATGTATCATTCAGGAACCTACTTCTTTGCCTTAACATATGATTTGGAGGGATGTTTATATTGGTTCGTATAAATCTACTCATTTTTTTGTAACCACTGCTATTTTGAACAATAGTGTAGTGAACAGCCTCTTACATAAAACTTTTTAACTATACTAAGAGTATTTCTGTGCATAGATCTCATGTGGAATTTCTGGGTCAGTAGGAAGTCTACTTTATGTTTAGATGTTCCTACCCATTGCCTTCTGAAAAGCTCTACTTTCTCTTAACAGTATATAAAACTGCCCCTTTACTCTTCACCAACATTTAATTTTGTTAGTCTTTTATTTTCAGTCTGAGAATTAAAAAGTGATTCTCATTACATTTTATCAGTGATGAGTAAAATTGTGTGTGTGTGTGTGTGTGTGTGTGTGTGTGTTTCTGTTTTTTTTTTTTTTTTTTTGGCAGGGTCTTGCCCTATCACCCAGGCTAGAATGCAATGGCATGATCTTGACTCACTGCAGCCTCTGCCTCCCAGGCTTAAGCAGTCTTCCACCTCAGCCTCCCAAGTAGTGCACACCACCACATTTGTCTAAGTCTATCTATCCATCCATTTGTTTTATTTATCTTGCCTGACCCAATATTCACCAAATATTTGGAATCCTATTACCATTTTAGTATCCGTAAAAATTCTACAGATTTATGTTATATAGAAAACTATTTCCTATTCAGGAACTAACTTTAATATTTACAGAATGTGATTTTTTTCATAGGACTAAAATTGCTCCCTTGTTTGTATCTTTGAACTTTAGGAATCTTTATGTATTTCTTAATGGATGGTACATAAATCTCAATAAAAAAATTACCAATTTCTTTAGCCATCCTGCCTAGAAAACAAGTTATCTAGTAGAGGAGCTAGTATAGTTGCTATGAGTTGTTACACATGAGTTGTTAATATTAGGCTGCCTATTTTTATGCAGAAAATTCTCCTGTACAATAACTGTGATGAGTGTGAAAACTATATCTTCATGAGTGAAGCTACAGGTGTATGTTATCTGGATAGTTCTGTGAAGCCACATGTTTGTTATTTCCATCTGTTTAAGGAGCTATCTTGTAGAAGAGAGAATACACCTGTTCTGCATGCTGTACGTTAGCTGTAATAAGTGGTAGCTGTTGTAAAAAGGCTTAACTTGTAAAAAGGCTTAACTTTTCAATTAATGGTCAAGTCAGTCAGCCTGGGAGGTCATGTGTTTGTTCAAAGCAGTGTTTGTGAGAAGCATCCTTAATTAGAGACATGAGATATGGTTCTTACCAGTGTTGTCGAGGGGAAAGTTTCCTGACTTGGAATCTGTGTCGCTACCTTCTATAGCTTCATCTGAAAGTCTATGGTTATTAGCAACTTCCCTTTGCCCTAATCAGGGTTGTGGGGACTCAGTAGTTGATTCCCTGGCATTGTGGCTTTGTACTGATGGAATTGTCTCTTTGAAGCAGTGGAAAGGTTGGACTTTTGGACTTGGCTCTGCAAGGCTGTGGTTATGTAGGAACATCACCTAAATTTCATGCCCTTAACTTCTCTATGTGGTGTGAGCTCCCCATTTCTGTATTGAGCTTAAAGACACTGACTTCTTCAATATCTCTCCAGTTTCAATTTATTTTTGTGAGGAGGAGTACTTTTCAAGAAGCCAGTTATAAATTTGACAGTAAAAATTTAATCCACAGACCTTGTAAACATCCAGATGACATACATTTTATGTATCTGGCCCACTGGGACGGTAATATACTATGACATGAAGCCTGAGACTTCAATAATAAAACTCTTTAAAAGTAATCATTCTAGCAAACATACCTCTAGAATATTTTCTCCAAATTTATTTGATCTTTAGTTGTTTCTTCTAATTTTAAAGTAGTTTTATTGGTTTGCACATACCCAAAAGAAGAAATACTATTACCAAGAAATACTTTTACCATGGAGTAATATATATTGTTGATAGTCAGTAGCATAGTTTTTAATTGTAAATGATCCTTAATTTCATTTTATTCTCATGGAATTAATATTTGATCTGTGTGGCTAGAAAGGTATTAATCTGGTAATTAATGTACATTATGCCAGAAACCTTCTGAAACATTTTTGAGACATTCTAGTAGGTGTTGTAAATAGTGCAACACATTTTATGTATTTTTTATGTCTGCAAAAGAGTTGGTATATAAAAAGATATATTTCATAGTCCTCATTCATTTGTTATACTGGCAGATGTTGGTGTCATCAGTGACTTAGCATACGAATAGGATGTTCTACAGAACATCATGGGGTTATTAAGGATCATTTGATCAATAAATCAGTGAAAAGTTTGGCATTCTTTAGAGGTGAAAAATTGAAGGATAAGACGCCTTTAAAAAAACTTAATTTCATCTGATACTTGTGAAATATATCTTGGAGACAGAAGCTCTCTATCTGCAACATTTGAGCATCTTACTATGCCTTACTTAAATGACGTGGCTTCTCAGTGTCTTCCAGTTGATTGAATACATGGGTTCTCTGCCATCCCAACTCAGATGGTGGCATTGGCATCCTTTTTGTCAAAAGTATTTATTCACCTGGCTATGCACAGACATCTTACTACTTAAAATATGTCATTGACTTTAGGCCAATATCTAGATGTTGTGGCTTTGGTTGAACACAGTTAAAAGGCATTATGCTGACCCAAGTTCTTTCATAATCAAGCAACTAAGTCCGGTTCACAAGTTGTTATATCCTAGATTTGGAAATAGAAAAAATGAATTAGGGAGGAATATAGTATTTTTAGAAGATGGGAGCAATCCCTGTATTCCAGCCTGGATGCTCTAAAAACAAAATAGTTTCTACCTTCTTATGATAATGCTATCTACTTAGTGTGGAAAATCCAAGCATCAAAGGAAGGTATAAAGAAGAAAGCAAACATTCTGTCAAATATCACTCTCTTTCCTATAAAAAACCCTCCTTAATGTTTTGTAGAATGTCTTCCTAGACTCCATTCTATGTGCATATATGTAAGCGGCTTAAATGGTATTCTGTATATTATGTTTTGCACTCTGCTTTTGACACCTAAAGTATGATATGCATGACTTTTCATATCTAAGAAAATAAATATATAATTATAACATCTACTACAATTTACTTAACCAAGTTTATATCATTTTATGGGCATTTAGGAATTTTCTTTTTATTTAAAAACAAGTATTTTCTGCAAGAATTTGTCAGATATGGTTCTATAAAGGGAATTGGTTAGTCAAGGGATGTGCACATTTGTCATTTTGGTACATAGAACCACATTGTTACCCAGAAAATTTTTATTCCCAATTACAGTATGTGAGATTGCCTGTTTTTACTCTTTAGTCAACACTGAATGATATCCATCATCTTCATCTTTGGCAGTCTGATTAATCACAGATAGTATCTTTATTTTTAATTTTTTATTCTTTTATCATATTCATGGCTTTAAATATTGATACCATATGTAATCTGACATCTCCATCTTGTACCTTATAATCCAGACTTGAAATATTCCAGTACCTGTAATGCTAGACGTCTCATAATGTTTATTTGAACTTGTCCAAAATGGAACCCCTGATGTTTTACTCAAACTTGTTTCTTGCTGCTCTTCTGAATATCTGTTAATGGCTAATCTATCATTGCATTGCCCAGATCACAAATCTTGGAGTCATGCTTGCCTCCTTCTTTTTGTGTCTCATGCTTCGTATCCAGGTACCTTCTTAAAACCTGTTCACTTTCAGAAGGTATTTAGAACTCTACTACTTCTCTTCACATCTGTGGCTACCACCCTGGATAAGCTCGAATGATCTCTCTCCTGCTGCATTGCTGTTGCTTCTCTGCTTTCTGTTTTCCCCTACATTTTGTTGTCAACACAGCCGTCATGGCATCCTGTTAAATGTCAGGTGAATTGTGTCCCTCATCTGCTCCATATCCTGCAGAAAGTTACATCTCTCTCAGAATAAAAGACAAAATTCCTGCACGGGCCAGCCAGGCCACACACCATTTGCTTCTCCTCCTCTACTTCTCCCATTCTTCTGACTGCATCTCCCCACTTCTCTGCCTCTTTCACATGGCTCCAAACATGCTGGCTTCCATGATGTTTCCTGCCTAGGTCGCTCAAATACCCACCCTTGCTCCCTCATATCCATCAGATCTTATCTCATAGGTCACTTCTCAGCTAGAATTTTCTTGACCACATATTTAAAATTGCTACCCCATTCTCTGAAACATTTGCTATCTTCTTTCTTGCTTAATTTTTCTCCATCACGTTTATCTCTTCCTAATATAGTACATACTTTTTCATTTGTTTATTGTCCTTCTCCTCTGCTAGTGTAAAAGCTTCGTGATAGCAGGGATGTTGTCTTTGGTTCGTGGCTATATGCTCAGCATCTAAAATAGGACTTGCTAGTAGAGGCATGAAATGCATAGCGTAGACCTGGCACAAAATAAAATGAATGAAATTTTAGGAGTGTTATTTGGAAGGGAGTCCTTGTGTCCATTTTCATCTTTTCTTATTTATATGCCATAACTTCTTACATTAGCAACATTACACTTTTGTTTTATGTTGCAGATATTTGTTTGGTCATCAAAGATTTTTACTTTGCAGCTTTAAGTTTATTTATTTCTGTCATTTTAATGTCTGGTTTTCTACCTTGCTTGGAAAACCTTTCCGGATTCAAAAGTAATTTAAAAATTTACTCAGGTTTTCTTCTAGTACATTTAAAGTGTTATTCTTCATTTTAAGAAAAATACCTGAATTGATTTGCAATTTATCTTATTGTAAGAGGTGAGTAGTAGATCCAACATTACTTTTTCCTGACTATCTGAACATTTGCCTCAAAGCCATTTACTAAACTTTCTACTCTTTTTTCCACCAATTTTAAATGCCATATTTTTCCTGTACTAAATGTTCATGTGTTTTATGTAATTCAAGAAACCTACTTGTTTTTCTGTTTTGTTGATCTATGTATTTCCGTGCTGTCATTTTAATTTCTTTGGCTAAATAGCACATTGGATTATCTGTAATTTATCCTGACTAATCTTAAATATCTGTTCTTTCATGCTTTCTCTATATCTTTCACAACTAAAACCAAACATGAAAATGTCTTTCTCACCAACATTATGCTAATAGGTTATCCTTGTATCTTTAATATTATGTTCACTAAACTAAGAAAATATACAAATTAATAGGCTGTGAATAAAGTGACTTTTCTTTAAATTACCTTTTTTGTTTTTATGTCATATGTATTATAAAAACCCATCAGTTATATGATTTGTTTTATGTAATATGAGATAATAGTTTAAGTTTTAATTTTTTTTAGCATTTATGAGACTTATTATCATGCCATCTATAGTACAATAAGATTTTATTTACTGATTTGTACCAAATGGGTTTATACTGATGTGTAATGTAAAAGAGGTGGAGTGAGCAGTGTTTGCTGTTTTGTTTTGGTTTTGTTTTTGAATTTTAGATCTAGTTAGTGGCTTTTCATTGTTTCTTGTTTGTCAGTATATTTTTGTTTCTTATGTACGTGGGTGCTTAATATTGTTTGGGGAATCTCTGCTGTTTGACCTTCACAAGTTACTGCAACTTTTTGAGCCTTAGTTTTATCACTTGTAAACTGGAGTCAGTAATAGTGTTTTATTAATCCAGTTACTGTTGTAATTAAGAGAAATGATTTATGTAAAGTGTTTAGAATAGCATTTGACACAAATTAAATATTTAATGAATGTTAATTAGGGTTAATTATAACGTAAGTGCTCTAGTGTAATTTAGGGAAAAACAGCACCTAGGACTAAAATTATTTGAACTGATTCAGCGAAGCTGAGAGAAAAGTGTGAAAACAATTTCTCTTTTAATAATTTCTTTTATGTATATTGCAAATGTTGTACCAGCAGAGTAAAAGCCTGGCCAGTGATAGAGGAGGCTTAGTTCTCAGAGAAAGTACACATGGTTTCACTGCAAAGTCGGCCCTGAGAAATCTCAGTGTGTATTCAGATTAGCAGTTTGAGATAATAGGAATAATTGTTTTTACTGTTTATCAAATTAATAATTAATGTGAGCATTTGAAAGTGATTTTTCCTTTTGCAAACGCAGCACATTTGTCTTTACAATTTTATGGTGGAAGAATGGCACTGGAAGAAACAGATACCGTCCACCTTCCCTTCTTTCGTCTTTCGCATCGTGAATCCAACCTCCACTCATCCATTGTAATGACTGGTTGATTCTAGATCCTCCTGACTCAGTATCTTTCCTCTGCAGACCCACTCTGAGGAGAGACCGTTCCAATGTGAAGAATGTAAAGCTTTGTTTCGGACCCCATTTTCTTTGCAGAGACATCTGCTAATACATAACAGTAAGTCATGATTCAGGCAGTTGAGAACATAAGGAATTATCTCATACTTCGTTCTTATAACCTTTGAGAATGTAGACATCCCAAAGGTGTGCCTGTAAGTATTTATATAATCTGACTTTAAATGTAAGAAAGACTGAAAATTCTGCCTTTCACCTTTTTTCCCTTTAGATTTGCTTTATTTTTCCACAGTAATATTAATTATTTTATGAGATATTTTATTTTATATAATTTCTTCCCATTATTTAAAGTTTGCATATAAAAACATATTCCATATTCAGGAAGATATCTTTGAATTTTGTTTTGAAACATGATTTTGTTTCCTTTCAAATATAATGATTAAGAAAACATGTCAGACTCTTTAAAATATGGAGATATGTGGCATCGTTTTATGAGTTCACAAACTTTTCAAGTTGAAAAGGATCAGAGTGCACATCTAATCTGACACCTTAATTTGAGGGGGATACAAAATATTGAACTCTGAAGCACCATGACATACTCAAGATTTCACAGCGCAAGGAGTAGCAAACAGGTCCCTGATTGGTGCTTTTCCTACTTACCGCTGCCTGAGATTTCTTCTTTTGTCAACAGCAATTTTTTTCTTTTGCAGTAATTTTATACATACACACCTTGAGGTGCATTTCCTACTTGCTACTGTCTCAGATTTCTTCTTTTTGAAGTCGCATTCTTTTTCTTTCTGATTAAGTTTCATACATACGCACCATAAAAGTCTAATGCCTCCTCTCAGAGCTCTTTTTATAACACCACAGAATGTCCAGTTATATCACTAAAGGATATCACTTTATTGAAAAAACGTGTTATTACCAAGCTGAGTTTTAAAGTGGATTCTCTGTTTAGACGCTGAAGTAGCCAGAAACTTACTACAGTACTATATCTAAAATTAACGGAAAAATTGTGTACCGTGGATAATATTTACTCTTCTTACTTTTAATTTAATTAGCTTAATCAGTAGAAAATCCTCTATACACATTAAGTTCCTACTGCAGCTTAAATTTTTAATATTCCTGAGGAAAGAAAAAATAATTAATTTTGACAGTTGGTTATACAGAGTCAGTATCTTGGAGAAATTTTCTCTGGTCAAGTGTTCAAAATGCAAAATAATAAAGATACTAAGTTTTCTTAAAATAAGTATTGAGTGGTAATGATTCTGATGAAATGCAATCTGCTTCCTGTTAAAAAAAAGGTAATGTTCTGCTCTCAGGCCGTTCTACATTCAGCTTATAGGTCTAAAGAAGTTATAGCACAACTTACCATTTTTCTTATTAAAAAGAATGTGTTTAAAAATAAAATTTGTTGTGCAATTGCAGGAATTTCTATTTCATTACCAGTTTGATTTAGAAAAATAACTGTTATGAGATGAATGAATGTTAGAGATTTGGACAAGTAAACCTCATTCACGCTATTGAAATATGGCTAAATTTGACTTGATGCTTGGGAAATTTTGCTTGGGAATGATGAAATTTTATTTCTAATGACAGCAAGGAATTCTTAACAGAAGTCATCTACCGCCTTTGCTTTCAGTTTTTTGGTTCTCATTCACTTGAGAAAATAGGATTAAAGTGACTACGTATAGACTGTGCTGTGGAGTATGTATTTAATATGATGTTGATCAGCACATTAATTACAGGTTTTATGAAGCTGCATCATGACATTTGGCCAGGAAAATCAACTTTGATAATTGAGTGAGTAAATGAGTTATTTAAGGGAAATAAAGTTAGACATCAATTAGTGAAAAGAATGGGAACACCAGAAATGGCTAAAATAGGACAAAATACTAGGCCTTGTCTTATACAATATGAAAATTAAAACCCATTTATTTAACTTTAAAATATGAAAGCTGTTGTTAGAAATTTACATCAGCTTTCTGGCTCAAAATGTGAAGAATAACTTGTAATAATTTTGGGAATTATTGCTATTTCCCAATATGCTGACAACCAAAAGGCAAGTTGCTGGCTAGCTTGTACGTACTAAGATAGGGAAAAATTCTTATAAATTTAACACAAAGAAATCTGCAATTAAAGTATGAAAGAAGGAAGGTAAGGACATCCTTGCTATAGCTTGATGAGATTTTGTACAGGGACCAACATTTTAGTTCACTTGGTAGTTTAATGAAAATGCTTTGATAGGAGCAATCTTAGAGGTTTTATAAAAACATCTCTTTCAGTACCTGAATAGATTTGATATTAACATTAATGTTTACAGTCTTATATCAATTGATATTTCCTTATGCTATCACTGATTATACATCTTGTACAAACAGAATGTTTAAATGAAACGAAAAGAATAAAGATAGTTTACAAAAATAGTACTCTGCAACAAAAACACACAAATAAACAAAGCTCTCAGAATCCACACAGTTCATGCATTGTATGGATGTGACTTTGTTTCAGACATTAAATGTCAACAGGACTCTAAGAGACTTTAAGTTAGAGAGGGATAATTCTATTTAGAAAGACAAAGAGAAGGTAATTTTTCTTTTCCTTTTCTCCTTCTTTTTGCCCCTCCCTCCATCCTTCCTTTCTTCCTTCCTTTCATATAAAAAAAAATAGGGTCTTTACATTGCAAAATTTGGTGCTGGTTATGGTGGAAGGAATTTAGAAGAGCTTGGCTAAAATTGAGATAATCTCTTACTTAGATATAGAAATTTAATTATTCTTAATTTTGCCTTGTTATCAATACAATATGGGAATCTATGCTAATATGACAGTTTTCTAAAAAAGGAAATTATATTCAAATACTAGTCTGTCTTGTTTATATAGTCACATACTACATACATTTTATACTGTATTGTTCTAATTGCGCACATTCATGGCTGTAATTGTATTTAAAATGGCCACTAAAACTTAGGCCTATGTGTTAAGAACTATAAAAATAGCATTATATGAAAGTTAGAAACTACCATAAGATTTCTATATGTAGTTTCTGAGGTTGTTTTCCCCTCAGCCCCAGGCTGGATAATGAGAAGAAAGTGAAATACCTAGGGTGGCTGCTAGTCTTCATCTTCCTATCCCAATTTAATTCCTCTCTGAAAGACCCCCATCCCTCAAAGCCTTGGAGACTTTTTACAACTGCCCAAGGACTGAATCAGGGAGCCTCCAGTCCAGATTCCTGAGTCAGTACTGAGGAAGCAGGGGCATTGTAACCCTTTCCCCCTCCCAGAATGGGAAGGCCTAAGCTCTGATGCACACCCTCTGCCTTCAGGAGTTTTCCTCCTCAGCTCTCTACCTACGATCCAGTTCTGCCTATTATCTATTCACAGGAGGCCATAGGGACAGTGGTGGGATTTGAGGCGACTTTGGGAGGGGCCCAAAGGCAATTCACCTTGCTTGACAGAGGCCTTGTGTCACTGGAATCTATTTACCTCAAATCCCAGCCCCTGCTGCAGAAGTGCATACTTTTTAAAAATGTTCATGGTAACTTTGAGAATTTTGCTAATTCAGTCCCCACATTTTCCAGTTGAGAAGACTGAAGATGTAAGATGAAAGGACTTTGGCCTGGTCACACAGTGAATTAGCAGATAATGGAACTGAAATTTGTTGTTAAAAAAAAAAAAAAAAAAAGTTACATTCTTAGAGCTACAAAGCCAACCTTTTGGAGAAAGCAACTAAGTCTGGCATACATGGGAGGAAATCAATAGGACCCTGCTATTGCTTCTTAAATGTTTCTCTTTGTTTCTAAGGTGAGAGGACTTTCAAGTGCCATCACTGCGATGCTACCTTTAAGAGGAAGGATACATTAAACGTTCATGTCCAGGTGGTTCATGAAAGACACAAGAAGTATAGGTGTGAGCTATGTAATAAGGCCTTTGTTACACCTTCAGTGCTTAGAAGTCATAAGAAAGTAAGTGGAAATCTGTTAGTTTGAACGGATTATATATTTAAGCAGTATGGGTATATATGTTAACTATCATGTGATAATTATATATTAATCTATCAAAATATTTACTCAAAATGACAAATGTGTGATTTCTATCAGCTCTTCAAACAATGTTTGCTTTCTTCATCTTTCAGGATAGACCTATTTTTTTCCATGAATGAGAACCTGAGTTAGACGGAGACTCTTCATAACCCATAGCTTTGCTGATAGGTGGTTTCTAAAAAGTACTCAGTGAGCAGGAGCTTATCAATTTTTATTCATTTTTGGTTAATGTAGGCTGTTTCTTTCAAAGAAATATGAGTAGTACTTTAATAATTTTATTTTTTCAAAGTGAATTCTTATGTTTATTGGCAAGTTTATAGACTGAGCCCTTTTGGTATTGGGATGGTCTTTGATCTTCACGTCTCTAGAGCATAGGGACGTTTCTGGTACGGAATAGGGACTCGATAAATTTTTGCTTAACTCAAAGAAAATGTTCATATAATGATTTGGAGATTATATTTTTTTGTATTGTGCTACTTGGGTAATTACCTCAAGGGAATCGAGTTTATTTTTTACTTGCCCAATAATGCATTTTTAAGTATATATTTTAAATAGTAAAACTTGTATTGTAACAAATACACTTAAAGGTTTTAATGCTGACTTTTTTCCTTATTTTAGAGACAGAGTCTTGCTCTGTTGCCCAGGCTGTAGTGCAGTGGCGTCATCACAGCTTACTGTATCCTCGAACACCTGGGCTCAAGTGATCCTCCTGTTGAAACCTCCCGAGTAGCTGAGACTACAGTCATATCTTACCATGCCCAGCTAATTTTTTTACATTTTTGTAGAGATAGGGTCTTGCTATGTTGCCCCGGATGGTCTTGAACTCCTGAGCTCAAGCTATTCTCCCATCTCAGCTTCTGAAAGTGCTGGAATTACAGGCATGAGCCACTGCACTCAGGCGGTGTTAACTTTAGAAGTAACCATGAAGTATGGTAGTTTTCTGCCATTAGTATGTGATACTGAATGAATGTGAAGAAATGACTCCTGCTTCAGTATCTATCTTATCTATCTATCTTATCTATCCTTAATACAACTGTTTCAAAAGGATTGAATTGAGTAACTTTCTTTTCCTGATTTTTTTTAATATTTAATTTTTATGGGTACATAGTAGATGTAGTTATATACAGGAGATATTATATATATATATTTTTTGTTTGTTTGTTTGTTTGTTTGAGTCAGAGTTTCACTCTGTCACCCAGGCTGGAGTGCAGTGGTGTCATCTCGGCTCTCTGCAACCCCTGCCTCCTGGGTTCAAGCAATTCTTGAGCCTCAACCTCCCAAGTAGCTGGGAGTATAGGTGCCTACTATCACGCCTGGCTACTTTTTTGTATTTTTAGTAGAGATGGGGTTTCACCATGCTGGCCAGGCTGGTCTAGAACTCTTGACCTCCAGTGATGTGCCCACCTTGGGTTCCCAAAGTGCTGGGATTATAGGCATGAGCCACTGTGCACAGCCTGAGATATTATATTTTGATACGGGCATTCAGTGTATAATAATCACATCTAGGGTATATGGGTTCCTGTATTTTTAATGCTGAGTAATAATGATATTATCTGTTTTTTTTGTTGTTGTTTTTTTTTTTTTTTAGGTCTCTGAATAAAAGAGTCTTTCGACTTTCTTTGCTTGAATTACTTTTTGCATGAATTTAACACATTTTTGGTTGTCTTTCAATAAAGGAAAAGTATAGTGAGCTTTCAAGAGAGTTTACCTTGTCTGCAATAATAGTCACACAGTATATTTTGTATTGTGTTACTCATTTTAATCTCATAAATTTATTCAGTATTGTTCTTAAATTGAGCTGTTTCCATGCTTTGTTATTCGTATTTAAGGTAGTTTAGTATTATACCTTTAATGTCTTTTGAAACTAGCTAACCAAAATTGGAACCTAATGATAGATATATTTTTGAGTTAAATGAAAGGAATATTTTAATTTTTTTCATTAATGTAACCCTAATATCCTTTAATTTGGAACTTCTTCAATTTGGAACCAATGACAGTCATATAAATGAACAATGAAATACATAGCAGCAAAAGAAATGCTGTGATTTTATGAATGAATTACAAATAGATTAGTAATTACCTGTTTGGAATAATTCAATGCTCTATTTGTATATATATAATTTCTAAACAACCTTACACTAATGGAGGACAAATTGGCATACTTTGCCCCTTCTGTCAGGTAATGAAAAGAAGAGAGATCAAAAATAAATAAATAAAATAAAATAAAAAAGAAGAAAGGTCTGTTATATGTTAAAATGTTATGTATTTTACTTTAGATTGAACCATAATGTGGACCAGGGGAGTAAAGGCTCTTACTGAAGTGTAAAGATATATAACTCTTTTGTATATCAGCTTGTAGTAAAAATGGAAAGTTAAGTGCTTGCCAAATACAAAATCCAGGAGATGCTTGTTTTACACAGTGTTGTTGGCTAGCATGGTAGTTGATTCGGCTGTGTTTTTCAAACTTGAGTATAATATAAATTGTTTCAAGGAAAAAAGAACAAAAAACACTGATACTGACTAAGGTCTTTAGTTTATAGCTCTTTAAAAATTGTAAATATGATAGTACATATCCAAATATACATTTTAATACAAATTGCAAATTTGCAAATTAAATATTAATAAGGCTGCAAAGTCAGTTACATTAATGTTAACAATTTAAAATAGAAGATGAAAATGTTTTGCTATGGTGATGGTTCTTTGATGTTGTCAGGTGATGAGGTAATTGCCCCACCCCTTTTTCTCTATGGCAGCCAGTGTTCTCTTCTGAGAAACGTCATTAAAAGAAAACTTTTTCTATTCTTTTTTCATTAGTTTATGGCAGTTCAGATACTACTTGACTACTTGTCAGGAATTTGTACTTAAGAACAAAGGCAAACATAGGCCCTGGAAGCTCTGTTTTGTGATTGTAACCTAGATGATTGTAACCTAGATGATAAAATTAATACTTTTATTAATTTTTTGGTTACATTGAAAAAAATTCTAAAAGTAGTCTTAGAAAGAATGTGTACATACCTGAAGGAATTGCATTCACCTCCCTTCTTCCCCGATCTCTTAAGTTTGAGAAACACTGGGACTTGAGAAGTAGCTCTGATCCTTCATTAATTGGAATTATCTGTTTTTATGTTGGGAGCAAAATTGGTCTCCTGATGAGACTGTGGGGCCAGTTTAAAATGCACAATCTTCCTCCTCCTTTGGGGAGGGGTCACTCTTTACTCTTCGAACTCTCCAGCATTTATTGAAACTTGCTTTTTAACCATACTTACTTACCTTCCCTCGTGTGATTGTTTATACCTAGATGAAAGGCATGTTGAGGGCAGAAATATGCTTTCAAATTGACTGCTCAGTTACCACCTGCTGATTTTAAGGGTCAAATCAGATTTATATTCCTTTTTGCTTTGCAGTAAAACCAGTCTAGTCAAACAGCATAACACAAGTAACAGATGACTTTATTAAGATTAATTCTGTCCTCAAGAGTTAAATACACACAAAGAATGTGAAAAATGCTTCAAATGAAGTGTTTCTTGGCAAGTGGGAAGGGTAGCTATAGCCCTATTTTGATTATGTGGTTTTGCCAGAATATACTGGTTTTGTATAATTTAATCATTTTTGGTTGGGGCTCCATGAGGGCTTAAAAAAGTAAACTGCAGAATGATTTTGAAATTAACACTAATGCATGATTCTAAGGCATTTTTTTTGAGCCAATGGGAATATCCATCATAAATTGTTTAAAATCTCATTGTGAAATTAAATCATTTTAATGAAATGTAATCCTAGAAAATAAGGATTTACTATTGTCAGAGGCATTTAATCATCTTTACCTAATTCTTTGTATTTATCCTTAGCCTTTTTATCCCTTTCCATTTAGACACATACAGGAGAAAAGGAGAAAATCTGTCCATATTGTGGCCAGAAATTTGCCAGCAGTGGTACACTCCGAGTTCATATCCGGAGCCACACAGGTATGGAGACTGTAATTAGACTAGTGATAAAAACCACTTAGAGCAATCACATGCTTCCAAGACAGTAAATATTGTAATAGTACAAATATCTTCCAGATTAAGAATTAATCTTGGCTGTTTTCTCTCTCTTAAACCATTGTAAAATCCATTTTTTTCATCTAGAAGAATTTAAAATAAATATATTTTCTCAAACTAAGTAAAACATCTAAAGTGGAAATAATGTTTTTAATGTTTGGTTGTGACATAACTGTGATTAACTTCTATGTGATTCTAATGGATGGAATTAGAGAATAACAGTTTCACTTTATATAGATAGTTAAGGGCATCGACTTGATTTATAATCCCTCTTGTAACTCATGTCAAATGTGGCCTTTTTACCTTGGAATATTGCATGAATGCTGTAGGATTTATTGGATACCAGGGTGGGGGCTGTGAGTGAATATCTGTTATGTCAAGGACTGCTTCCTAAAGATCCCCTTCTTTTCTTACCACTTCTGTGTAATTTCTCCAATGAAAGAAAGCTGTGCCCTAGTGGAGGTTGAATGAACAACTGAATATACTTGAAAGAACCTTGTCTGGATCCTACCTATCACGTAGATAAGCCCTTGAAAAAGACTTGAAAGAATACTATTAATATCAATAACTAGATGATTTTACATTAGTCTGAAAACTTTTTTCAGTAGCTAGACTCTAATTACACGGAGAACCATGTGACTGGATTATACAGCTGAAGTTTCCTCTTCAAGGGCTGTAGTATTTGACTTTTTTTACCTTTGTATCCCCAGTACGTAGCTCAATGTCTAGCATAATAACTGTATTGTCAATGGAGAAACGTTAAAGTAGGCCAAAGAATCAATACAGTGAATATTAGATATAGGTGGAGGAAGGGACACCCTTGGAGTGTAATTTTTAATTTTCTGACTAAAGCTTAAAGACATAAGGTCAGTTTAGAATTGGTTATCTTAGAATAGGTACTTAAATACTTTTAAATGAAACACATAACCAAGAACAGATAACTGTGGAATAACAGGTGCTCTAAAGAAGAAAAGGAAGGTTTTTCTTAATTAGAAGTCATCTAGAGAAAGTGAGGCTTTTGAGATCAAGTGTTGCAGAAGCAGACTGCAAAATGAAAAGCAGAGGGCAGCACATGGGAATGAGAAGCAGAGAACCATGTTGAGGGCAGATGTACTTAAAATTGTGCCAATGGCCGGTGGCACCAGGTACTGATGGTACAGAAGTAGGGAACTAATGAAGAGGGACCAGAGAGAGTGTTGAAGTTCCTGGCCAGCACGGCAGTCTAGTGGTATAATCTTTTATGTCACTGGGCAGCGCTCTTTTATGTGTATTTGTGGCTGTATGGAGTTAGGATGGAGTAAGGGCAAGGGCGAAATCAACAGCCCTTCACTCTGATATCAGTAATTCTTAGAAGATACCTTTGTGCCATACTTAGATTTAGTTTGCTTAGCAGATTTCATGCTGTATTAGTGTGCACGTATGTTTAATTTGTGTATGAGAAGAGGGCAAGTAGGGAATAGGAAACATATATTATAGGTACAGATCAGAATAGTCAGTTTATGATAATGCCCCAAGACAGGATATAATTGTGTTATGTTTGGTATAGTGTGTTTTTAAAGGGCAGGGACTTACGTTGTTCAGAATGCGTTAAGACATAGCTACCAGCACAGAAAGGATAAACCCAATCCAGTAGAGCCCTTGATTATTCAAAATAATTCCATCCTTGAGGATATTGTATGCCTACATTTTATTTTACTCATAGTATGGCTAGGCAGTGGAGAAGAACAAAGCACTTATACTAGTAATTGCTCCTAAAATTTTAATTATTATTATCCTCCATAAAATTACAGTAATAAGAAAATTTTTAGAGTTCCAAGAATTCTCTCTGATAAAAATTATTAAATATATGTCATGGTTTTTGTTATCTTATGTTCCATATTATGTTTAAGTATATTCTAAACTCCAAATCGCTTTATGTATCATTTGGTTATTTATTGTGTACATGGGTCTGGGCCAAATGTTGTACAGACTCTGGCCTATTAAATTTGGCTTCTGATCAAGAGAACTGGTCATCTAAATTCAGACAGCAGTGGTAAGGCACAATGAACCAACACATACAATTTGATTGATAGATAAATAAATTATATATATGTGTGTGTGTGTGTGTGTTTCTGTGTGTGTATATATATATAGAGAGAGAGAGACAGACAGACAGACAGAGACAGAGAGAGGGAGAAAGTGGTATATGTGTTTGTAGGTCCACCCAGAAACTATAATTCTAATTGTTTATCTAGTTATTTACTTATAACCAGATTTTTCTGTTTAAAATAAAACTTACTATACTTTCTCATTTTACAGTTCTTCTTTGGGTTATTTTGATGTCAAGCCTGTGCCCTCATTGACCACTGCCTAACAGTGTGGCTGAGGTTGTGTTGGAAGTGGTTGGAAGTGGTTGGTGGCTGGCATCTGGGCCTCCATAACAGCCCTGGCACAAATTTGTTTTCCTGCATGGACAAATGATGCTTTCGCTTCCCTTTTATTTGCTTTGTCCTGTCCCTCAAACGATAAGCATTCATTTGCCCTCCCAGGCTACAGCCTGGTTCAGTAATCACATGGTGTTATGCAGTTATTTCACTACTATGAAAGCAGAGCTCCAAATGTTTTGATTCTGTAAATTCGGTGTTTTCTTCTCCCTGCATTACTTTTCCTTATGAAGTCACCTGGTTTTATTCAGCTGTTTTTCAGTGCTAGGTGTAGCACTTTATGGGTGTGCTATCACATGATGAAGGTGATGGTCACGACCTATTCTTCAAGAAGTATTTAGTTATACATTATTTAGAGAGGACACAATGAAGTGGCAAGGACCACGAGTGAAGGCAAGGTGGGGACAGTCAGGAGAGGACAGCTGATGCAGCCTCTGTGGAGCAGTGTTCTTTGGATAAGTGATGCTCATGTTGTGGCCTCATCACTCTGTACCACTCTTAAAAATAATCGAGGATTCTGGAAAGCTTTTGTTTATGTGGGTTATATCTATAACTATTTGCCATATTAGAAATTAAAGCTGTTTACCATATTAGAAAATTTAAAAATGTTTACTTGTTAATTTACTAAAAATAACAATATTATACCCATTACATGTTAGCATACATATTTTTTTATAGAAAATACTGCATTTTCTAAACTAGAAATCATTTAGTGTGAAAGGAGAAGTTGTTTTACATTTCTGAAAGTCTATCTGGTTTAAGAGGAGACAGCTGGATTCTCATATCTATTTCTTCACTCATCCTGCTGCAGTATCTTTTGATTGCAGCAGGATGCAGAATATGAAGAAAATCTGGCCTCATGGATATATAGTTAGAAGGGGAAAGTATTTTAATAGTTGTCAAATAATTTTGGATGTTATTACAGTGGATGATATTACCTTAGATATTATTCCTGCACTAAAACTCAAAAAGGGCTAGTGTTTTTAAAGGCTTATTGTTGTGTGGAACCTAAAATTATCTCAGTGAGTTTTGCCTATTCTGTGACAGTAGAATCAGTTGGTCTGTGTTGCAATTCGAATGATCTTTTACCCATGCATGATTCTGTAACATTATCATGTTACAGATAACTTGGAAAATATTGGCTCACTAAGTTATGCAGATCTTTTATGTTTTACTTAGAGGAGGAACGTTTTATCTTATTCAGGGGATGATATGTTAATATCATTGCCGATCTCATTACATAGCCTAAATATTCAGAAGCCTTCAAGCACTTGGGAGCATTCTAAATTTTGCTTGACTGCTATAATTCCTATATTTCCTAACAATTCCTATCATTTCCTTTTTTCTTTATTTTTTTCAATGACAGGCTCACTTCTTTTATATTCAAAGAACAAATGTGCACAAAATGTTTAATAACCATAATTTGTCTATCAGTCATTTTGTTTCATATAAAAATGGTGTTCCGTGAAAAAAACTGCCAGGTCAGCTTGCAACTCAATCACTCAAGTGCTTTTCCTTGAGACAACTTTCATACATCAGCATGCGTTACAAGTGCTTTCTGCTTAATTTCCAAATATTAAAAAGATGATACACAAAGGCTAGAACTTAATAAATACGTTTATTTAAACATATTAATATGTTTTACTTAATCACAGATGTTCTCAAGTGAAACTGGCATTCATTTCTACTGTGAGTTGTGACTGTGAAGACTACAGTGACTAGTATTACAAATTGAGGTCACTAGCAGTTACCAATTTTACTCACCATTACTTTTATGCCATTAGAGTAAATGTCAACATGGTGAAAAAGACAAATAACATAATAGTAATATTATGAAAGTAGTTTTGACCTTGCAGACCTTGTAAAGAGTCTTGGTGATTCCCAGGAGTACTCAGGCCATATTTGGGGAACAAATACTCTTGAAGGGCCCCCTGGCCAATGATAAATACCTAGGAAAAAGCAATTTGTGTGAAATATGTGTTGGCCCCTGTGAATAAGAACCCAGCTGACAGAGGCTATTCTGTTTAACTGGGGCCATTTCTCTCACTTGATTTCTCAGACTGGTATTGCTTCCAACTGTTGCTGCGGCATTCTTGATAATAAATTTTCAAGCTTTTGCCACTGCTGCTGCTGCCACTGCAACATGTTAATGTCCATTGGCATTGCCTTTGCTGCAAAAGTCAGTTGATGAGTAGGTTTGCCAACTTTGACTCTACTTTTGCATAGGAACTGTTCACTGTTGGGCTGATATTATTATGTTTATGACTGTAAATAGAAAAACATTAAGACTTTCTAAATTTGGGCTTACTTGTAGATATATTCTAGAACTCAACTCCAAAACCTGCCTGCAGATAGCAAAAGATAGAAGTTTGATAAAAGATCATCCTATCAGTAATGTTTTTGCTGATATTTGAAATTATGTAGTTAGGGTTCAGGGGACTCTGAGTTCTCATGAGATTGAATAACTTTTCCCGCCTAGAGAGTTGCCGTGATTAGTAGAAACAGGTCTCAGTGTGTTTCCTGTTATACCCTCCTCTGCCATGGGAGTCAGTCTTGCATAATGGAAACAGCAGGGGCTTTGGGACAGCTGGCTGAGTTCAAATCCTAGCCCCCACCACTAGTTAGTCATATACTTTTGAGCGAATTTCTTCATGTCTCTAAGTCCTGTTTTACATTGTACATTTTTGTGAAGAATAAATAAAATCATGTATGTAAAATACTTAGTGCTAGTTCATAGTAGATGGTCAGTTCATTGACATAAGTATAATTTCTAAAATTCTTCTATAATATCACTCCTTGTTAAGACTACTTTTCCAAAATTCAATGAATTGTGTTTATTAATATACCGTGGCAAGCCTTTACTGAATGATATAACCTCTTATATTATTTTCTACATTTCTTCTTAGGTTTATTTACAGGACATCATATTGAGAATTTTCATATTCAATACCTTTCCCTTTTATTTCTTCCAACTTTATCAAGATCTTAAATTGCTGAACATGCTGAAATTTTCATAACTTAGTTTTGTAGATATAATCTTGGTTGACTATTGATAAGGAATTAACTTAATATCATGGTGTTTAGCATACTTTTAATCATGGAATTTTCTTAATATATTAATTTGGGGAAATGCATTTTAGATGGCTATGTTGCTGATTAAGAGTTTTCTTTTTAGCCGGGCGCGGTGGCTCACGCCTGTAATCCCAGCACTTTGGGAGGCCGAGGCGGGCGGATCACAAGGTCAGGAGATCGAGACCACGGTGAAACCCCGTCTCTACCAAAAATAGAAAAAATTAGCCGGGCGCGGTGGCGGGCGCCTGTAGTCCCGGCTACTCGGGAGGCTGAGGCAGGAGAATGGCGTGAACCCGGGAGGCGGAGCTTGCAGTGAGCCGAGATAGCGCCACTGCACTCCAGCCTGGGCGACAGAGCGAGACTCTGTCTAAAAAAAAAAAAAAAAAAAAAAAAAAAAGAGTTTTCTTTTTAAAGGCTAAGCATTTTTTTAATATATGTTTAAATGACAACTCAATTGAAAAAATATTATTGGTGGTATTTAAAATTCTGAACTGTTTATGTCCCACCAATTTTTTCCTTGAAATTAAACCATAGTAACCTCCAAAATACAGTTGATAAATTGTTTGCCTTGCCACATAAAAACTTATCCTTGGCTTTTAATATTTGTACTGCTTTATTTATTAGGCATAAATCCAAAGTATACTTGATTCCTAAGTCTGAAAAGAGGTTACGGGCAACAATGTTTGTTTTATAAAAAGAACATTGTTATGTTCCTTGAAAAACTGTTTATAATGGCAAAAATTGGAAAAGATCCTACATATTTAACATTGAAAGAACTCATAATTTTTGGTATATCTGTAAACTGGACTATTATATAGGTAATAAAAGTGATACAGATATATACTAATTAACATGAAAAGAAATGAGAAAGATAAGTTACAAAAACAGAAGGATATATTTTTGTAAGAATAAAGCATTTGTATTTAAAAAACTGAAAAGTTATCTACTAAATTATTAACTACTTTTATTTCTATATGTTATAAATATGGTTAGTTTTAATTTTCTTTATGATTTTCTGTTTTCTAATTTTTATAATAATTTCTCTTGTATAATACAAATATTTAGTGTGTATATCATGATTGTGCAAGTAACTGTTATTATAAGATTTGTGCTAAAATACTTAGGTGTGAAACTTCTCTGCAACTTATTCTCAAATGGACCAGGAAGAAGGAGGGCATATAAAAATACATGTAAAAAAAGAGAAATGAGAAGGAGAAAGCAAATTTGGTGAAATGTTAATAAATATTAAACCTAAGTGAGTTTATACAGTGTTCACTGTACTATTCTTTCAACATTTCCTCATGTTTGAAATTTTCATATTTAAAAATAAATAGGGGTCAGGTGCGGTGACTCACGCCTGTAATCTCAGCACTTTGGGAGGTTGAGGTGGGCAGATCACCTGAGGTCAGGAGTTTGAGACCAGCCTGGCCAATGTGGCGAAACCCCGTCTCTACTGAAAATACAAAAATTAGCCGTGGCGGTGGGTGCCTGTAATCCCAGCTACTTGGTAGGCTGAGGTGGGAGAACCGCTTGGACCTGGAAGGCAGAGGTTGCAGTGAACCGAGATCATGCCACTGCACTCCGGCATGGGCTACAGAATGAGACTCGACCTCAAAAAATAAACAAATAAATAAATAAATAGAGATGTTTTATTCCAATGAAAGCAACCGTGTAGATGCAGCTACCACTTAAGTGGACCAGAGAATTGTTCCCTCAACATCTAGCTTCATAGCTTAAGTCTTGTGCACATCTCCGCCAGAGCCTGATTCTTTCAACAGGAAGACTTCTATTCATAAGCAGACATTTTGTTGTTTTGTTTTTGTTTTCTTACAGTTATACTGCTTAGAGATGCAGTCTTCTGAAGAAGCTGAATGTCATTATTTCATGCTTCATACATCTTGAGGATGCTAGATTTATCTCCTTGAAAAAGGAATCCCACAAAATTTCCTCTTCTCATGGGTTTTTCAGACATTTTCTTTGAAATGCACTGGAAAGTATTTGTCAGCCTTAGAAAAGAAGTTTTAAAGAATTGATTAAAAGGCTCATTGGGTCATTTTATTATCCTACTTAAACCCTTTCAGTGACTTCCCCTTGCCTTGTACAAAATGAATGCCCTAGACTTTTCTCATGAGACTTATCAACTACCGACCCCTCACTGTTTACATTCCAGACTGCTTACTGGCCTTCTTTCACTTTTCTCCAGTCTCCAATTACATGTTACTTTCTTCTTGATGTGTTCCCTGACCTGTCCGCTACCCCTGCCTTGTTAGGTCGGCATATCCATGCTCCTTTACTCTCCTCAGCACAGCCTGCTTCTGATTGCCTGCACCTGTGGTCATCTTCAGTAGTCTGTGGGTTCTCAGTTTTCTTAGGGCCATGCCCATAACTGATACCTTACTTTTTACCATTCAGCGCACTGTCTGGCTTAGAAAGAGAACTTGTGAATGCTTGTTCAATAGATAAAATAACTTACAAGTGGGTTGCAGTACCTGTATGATAGTAAAAAGGATGCATGGGTTCACAGTGAGAAGTTCCAGATTTGAATACAAATTTAGTTGACCATAAAATCATTTTTTCATATACTACTTACAAAAATCCGTAGCATTCACTTTGAGAGGTGTTGGCATTAAAGAAGAAAATGCTACACTTCCCAATCTATGAGCTGGGCCCACCCACATTTGCTTTCCTTTCCATTTTTTATCCTATTGTTTGTCATGTAATTGTTGGGAAACCGTATAACAAATGATCATTAATAACATGGTTCAAGATCTAACTCACTAGTGCCCATAAAGTTACAGTGCTTAAATGAGGGAATAAAGAACAACATGTGGTTAACCAGCACCAAACTTCCTGTTTGATTTCAGCTTGGAGTTTCCTAGTTTTTAAAGTTTCTCATTAGAAAGAACATAGAGGAAATCGGTCCTGACAAATGCCCTGTTTTGTTTGACAAGGGGCAAGTCTGTGCTATTGGAGCGGGAATAATTACAAACAATTGTGTAGTACATTATAGTCTTTTGCAGTTGTGTAGCAAATCTCATCTAGTAGAGATCTGGGGGCTCTCATTGTTTATTATATATAAATACCTCTTTTCAGCTATTTTACACTGTACTTTGCTTATCAGCTTCCCATGAATAGATTCTAAGCTGAAGGACAGGGCAGATCAGACTCACCTCTTTAATCTTTAAATTTGTTGAAAAAGGAAAGTTCTCTCAAATATAGTATCTAAATTAATCCTTTCACAGCCATTGAAAGGATTCAGCCATTTCTAGGACCATTCTCATTTTCTACATGAGGAAGCTCAGATTCAGAGAAGCAAACGACCTGTCCACTATCAAGGTAATAAAACACAAGTCTTCTGACTTCAAATTCTGTTTTAAGTTATCTCTTTTTTTTTTCTATATAGCTATTATAATTACCACAAGAATTACAGAAATTCTATAAACCCCCCAGTATAAAAGATGAGGAAATAAAAGTCTTATATCATTTAGTACTATGAAAGTTTTATACTTTAGAGCCAAATGATGCTTTTAGTTATTCATTGATCTTTTCTCATTGTTTTAGTCTGTTCTCACCCTGCTATTAAAGATATACCCAAGACTGGGTAACTTATAGAGGACAGAGGTTTAATAGACTCACAGTTCCACATGGCTGGGGAGGCCTCACTATCATGGCAAAAGGCAAAGGAGGAGCAAAGTCACATTTTACATGGTGGCAGGCAACAGAGCATGTGCAGGGGAACTCCCCTTTATAAAGCCATCAGATTTTGTGACGCTTGTTCACTATCACAAGAACAGCACAGCAAAGATCACCCTGTGATTCAGTTATTTCCCACCGGGTCCCTCCCATGACCCATGGGAATTGTGGGAGCTACAATTTGAGATTTGGATGGGGACACAGACAAACCATATCACACATTGACTTGTTCATTTTCTCCTAGTCAAGCTTTATAGTGGGCAGTAACATACAGAGGAAATAATGATTAAATTATATTTACTAAATTTCCCTTTTTTTATTTCTAGGAAATGGTTGCTAATTGGCAGTTGGACCTTTGAATATACTGCAATGTGATGAGATTTTTATGGAGGTAGTCTTTTAATTCCATACCAAGTATGCCTGAAGGTGTCAGTTTAATTTTGTTTTTGTAGTATTCAAACTGTCCATCAATAAGTTGGGAAATCAAATCTCTTTTTTATGATATCAAATAACACTTAGTTTTATGAAAAGGAAATAGGACTCTAGTTTATGGTTTTTCTTTCCAATTTGCCAGTTGGTGTTTTTCAACATTTCCTGTCCAGTACAGTGACAGTATTCTTTTATGGGACATTAAAGGCAGTCTCCTTCATACATATTAATGTTTTTAAAACAAGTGCTTTTGCTAATTGGCTCGGGACTAATGGTCATTCTACAAGATGGTGACAAATTAGCTATTGGATTATTACCTGTTAGTTGTGGGAGGAATTTTAGTGTTTATGTTTTTATTTTTTGTTAATAGTGTCTAAAATTAAAAACATCCTCCAATTTCTTCATTTTATGATCGATTTTATCCTTCACTACCTTAAATAACCAACTGGTTGTATCCTTGCTTCCCCTTCGTTCCGTTCTGCATACTCCTTCTCCCGCCTTGTTCCCATTACCACCATTTTGTAGTCTCACAAGACTTTGTTTTTTCCATTAACTTTGAAAATGTTATTTTTCATAAATCTTGTATCCACCTTCTAAAGTCCATTTATTCTGCACAGTTTGGTCATTAGAATGAGAATGTGGCAAGCGTGCACAAGGCATCCTCTTTTTTAGAATAAAAAAATAATATTCTTGACTTTAGAATAGAAAGGAGTTTCAGAAATCTAGTTCAAGCCTCTTATTTGAACTAATACCCAGCAAAGTGCAATGATTTGCCTAAGGTCATAAAACTTGTATGTGGTTCAGCTAGAACTAAACCGAGGCTTAAACCTTTTCCAATATATCACATTGCTGATATTTTTATTTCTTATTCTTCGACATGCCCCCTAACCCCTCCCGTTACTCTTGAACATACCACAGAACTACATACACTCCTTTCATCATGTTTGACAATATTTTGTTTTTGATGTATCAACCAATTGAAGATAACTTTAACATAGAAACTATAGTTTGTTACCTATAGTCAACTGAGAACTTAACTCCAGCTATGGAGAAACTTTCCTACCGTAAAATTTGTATTTGTAATACATTGTTATTTAATGCCACCTTTATATCCAGAGTATTGATTCTGGAGTCAGATTACGGGCTTCAAACCCCATTCTATTTATTTCCTTCTTGAATGAAAATTAATGAACTGGTTAATTTCCTTGAAGCTTAGTTTCCTCATCTCTGATAAACAGAATAATAGTAGTCCCAGCTGGGTGCAGTGGCTCATGCCTGTAATCCCAGCACTTTGGGAGGCCGAGGTGGGGGATCACCTGAGGTCAGGTGTTCAAAACCAGTCTGGTCAACGTGGTGAAACCCTATCTCTACTAAAAATACAAAAATTAGCTGGGCATGGTGGTGCACACCTGTAATTCCAGCTACTCATGAGGCTGAGGCAAGAGAATCGCTTGAACCCAGGTGGTGGAGGTTGCAGTGAGCTGAGATCATGCCGTTGCACTCCAACCTGGGCAATAGAGTGAAACTCTGTCTAAAAAAACACAAAGAAAAAAGAAAAAGTCCCAATTGCATAGTGTTGTTTTGAGGAACAAGTGAAGATATAAATAACTTTGCATAGTGCCTGCACAATGTAAGCATGTGATACTGTGAGCTATTGCTGCTAGCGTTGCTGATGTGTTTCTGTATTTAGTCACAGGTGTTCATACTCCCTTGATACACCGTTTGACCCTCTATTCCCAGTGTCATCATGCTTATCTTTTCATAAACTTTAGCTGCAGAATATAGGTCATCTATAGAGTATAGATGAGAGTTTGCTGTCAAACAGGGCTGGTTTGGGGTGAGTGAATGTGCATGTACAGTGTGTTGTTGTCATCTTCATTGAAGGGGAATGTTCAGGATTGTGCCTGGTGGGCGGCTCTGTAATTTATCATCTGGCTTCCTATGCTGGAACAACAGAGATGGCACTCTGTGGGTCAGCTGAAATAGTAGAGCACAGTCTCCTGTTGGTTTATAGCTTCTTAGGGTCAGTGAGAACTGAGGTTAATTCAGCAAGGGAATCCACGGACTGTGACATGAATTCCATCAGTTGTTCATAAATTATGGAAGAAATTCTAGGAACTGCTTTTCGGTTTTTAAACCTCTGGGCCAGAAGGTTAATTACTTGCCTACAGTTTCAACCAGTTTTCTGTGTTAATAGATACCGGCTGTGTAGGCCCTTCTGTTCCAGGCTTGCTTGCACGTTGTTATTTGAATATGGTAATAAATCACTGTCTTAGGAAATACGTAATTTTTTGGATAAATACCTGTGATCAACTTAGCAATAAAGAATCAGTATAGTATTATTTTATCGTACTTGGATTTTAGCCACTGTTTTTCTTTTTTCTTGAATGCTTTTTTAAAGGAAATAATTTATTCTTTTTAGAATATTTGTCCAACATTATAAAAACAGTAGCTTTTAATAATTATAAGTAATTATAGAGCAATAATAAAATTATTAAAAAATTAGATGATTACTGAATTGTAAACACAAATGAAAATTTAAACATTTTAAAACAACATTTTAACACATTTTTAATAAGAATTAGATGACCTCTATATGTTGAGAGAGAACTTATTTTGCTATATTTATTTTCTAAGTGTCTCATTACTAACATTAAACCAAATCAAAGATTCTCTTACCTGCAGATAATCTAAGAGTTAATGGAAACATTGAGTAGAATTGACATAGAAATACATGATTTCCTTAGCATCATACTTCAAAAGCCTCAGGTTTTCCCCAAGAAATGTTTGAATGGAATTTTCTTGTAAGCAAAGTCTTGAACTGCATGTTTTTTGATGTCTCAGTGTTATATTGACACTTTAAATAATTTCTGATCCACAACCACATTGATGGAATGTATCCTTTCTTCTACTGTTTTTTTTTTTTTTCTTTTTTTCTATACTCAGCTCCTACTCAGTTGATTTTGGGTTAATGACAAGTATGTCTAACAACTTAAGAGACAGACATTCATTTTGGCTTTCATTAGTAATATGATTATCTATTTTTTCTTTCTTCAAATGTATCAAAGGCCTTAATTTTTTAATGTAAAAATTATAGCGCTATGTCAAAGTTTGTTATAGGTTGGATTAAGGGGCATAGAGTGAAAAGTGAGGGAGTGGCATTTGTCCTGGAGTATAATGCTATGAACAATAAGCAAATGAATTAATAATATCATCACTGAGACTAATAAGATAGATCATTTAAAATGTACCACCATTTATGTAGTTCATATTTTTATCATTTCTTCATTTTTTTGGTATACTGGAGTCCTCAAAAATGGGCATGGCCTAGGCCACAGTTTACATCAACTGTTTGAACAACTTTATCTATTGGTAAATTATTAGATAATATTAATAGCATACCTCTATTAAACTTGCATCACCCACATTTTTCTTTTGGAAAATAAAAGATTTGATTTCCTGTAATTTGTGCTTTCTTCTGCTGCTGCTACTACTTTTCCAGCCCAGAATAACTCTCTGTGTTGTTCTTCTGCAAATCAGCACTGTGCTTCTAGGCTGGGGAAGGTTTTATGTCTTCTCTAGTTTTATGGGAGAGAGAATAATTTTATGGGTTTCTTGCTACTCAATGTTACATACTCTTGATACTTTCTTGCTGGCACTATTTATAGGAAACTGCTCTGTGTGCAGGCACCAAAGGTTTAACTGCTTAGTTACTCCATGGCCACGGTTCACCAACTATACCCATAAATATTGGGTTAAATAAAACTTTGGTAGAAATTCCTAAGAATAGAAGACTACTGGGTGAAATGATTGATAATTTTCTCACCAAATTCTGACTCCCTAACAACAAAACCAGATCGATGATGAAGAACACTCCTTCCTTGACTGAAATTCCTCCCTGCCATCGCAGTGTGGGACACTCAGGGAAGAATTTCTGTTTGTGGGTCAGAACCTTGAAAACTTGGCCAGTGTCTGGATTGTTCAGACCTTTCTGCCGTTTGTGGAACAGTCCCCTTGCTTTTGCCGCACTCACATCAAGACCCTTTCTTGTCTGTCGTCTTGCTCCCTTAGACAAGTCACATGGAATGGGGGTCATTTATACACCTTGTTGGCTAAGCAAGAGCATCCTTGGTAGGGAATCTTTTACTTTCGCTTCGTTAACTTGCCTCTTTTCATTCTGCATCTCATATTCTTCTTTTTAAAATTTGCGTCAGTAAATTTCGTATTTTGTTTTGCCCTCAATAAATTCACCCAATCTGGCTTTATGATTTCCAACTGAAAAGTTTGTGAGCACATGGCTCTCCTTTTTTTTTTTTTTTTTCCCTTCTTCCCAATGAACCTCATGTCCTTTGAGTTGGAATCTCTTCAGAAATGAGGGAGGGATACTGTGACTGTACGATTCTTAAGGTAAATAATGCATCCTTGAAAGAAATAGATTTTGAAAAACAGTCTCCATTTGTTTTGAATCAGATGAAAAGTGTTTTGAGAAGTAAAGTTTCTCTTAGTTGATTTTTACATTTTATTGCCCACTTTCTCACAACTGTAAACTCTTTTAAGCTTTTAAAAGTTGAGGATCTCTAAATATTCAAGGAGTAAATGTCAAGTTCAGGCTTTTGTTGTCCTTCTTTCAAAGATGGTGTCCTTGGGTTTAACTTGTTTAGGTTAAGGGAGATTCCTCAGAATTTGATTAATGGAGCATTCCAAGAGTAACAAGGTGGGGTTCGGTGAGGTCGGTGGGGTTTCATGGCTCTTTTTGCTGCAGGGAAAAAAAAGTATTTCGATTACAGAAAGATGCCAAGAATGAACTTGAGCTACTCCTATTTGTCAGTATAGCATTTCATTTCTCTCTATGGTGTACTTCTAGTTTATTAAATACTCCATAAACTGAAGGGATTGGAATGGTGGGATTGGAAAAGTAATTGGGTGGTGCTTTCACAATTACATTTTTGGTTTAATTTTCATTTAGAATGATTCAGTTTGCTGTTTTGTAACTATTTCCTAGTCTACAAAAGCAAAATATCCCCTGATATTCATGGAAAAAAAGGTAAAGTTCTTCTAAAGAATTCCCATATAATACATATATTTTAAAGTTCAACCATGTGGAATGATCTCAGAGTATTTTTCATGAAACATACACTTTTAAGGTTTGCTTTTTCACTTGAAAGTGTCGCCATCTCTAAAACTGATTTTTGTTAGAAAGCTCAAAGTAAGAAGTAAAGCTATGGTTCCAAAATCTTTAAATATTATTTAATTTGGATTCATTGAAAATAATAAAGTTTGACTTTATTCCATTTTAAATTACATTTTCTGTATGTACATCTTTTCATATTTTCAAGGAATTATGAGTTCTTTGAAATCTACATTCGTTTTCAAAATATGTTAAATGACAAGTTAATGTTATTGAAGTGCTTTTTGAAAATGGTCTTTTTATATTAATCCAGATAATTATATATATATATATATATAAAATACATATATATTTAAAACACATTAAGCTTTGCTGCTTGTTTATGAATGTTTCAAAGCATAGGGCACATGGGCTGTACACTTTTTTAAAAATTGTGGTAAAATATACATGATACATAATTTATCATCTTCACAATTTTGCATTTTTTAATCTTCAAGTTTGATCATGGTCATTATTAACATATTAATTCAGTATATTTAGTAGCATCAACAAAACTTTGATTTCTGTGTCTCTGCTAGAGTGGTCAGGTTCACTTCTTAAATTAAATCCATGTTCTAATTTAAGAATATCAAGATTGAAGTGATTTGCAAGGTTCTTCTTCATTAATTGCATGTTTTGTAAACATAGATTTTTTGAAAGGATTTGTGTCAAGATGTTGGATATTGAGGTGGTTACATTACAGTAGATGGCTATTCACTGATGTGACTTTAGGATCATTTTATCAGTAAGATTAATATCCTAAACTGCCTTCACAAATTTTCTTAAGATGCTGTTTTAGTAACAGTATGTTAATCCTTTGGTGAGGGCTAGAATTCTTCTGATGTCTTTAATTAAAATTATATTCCATTTATATGGAACATCTGTATGGTAACATATATAAATTTTAATCTGAAAGGCATATATTAAACTAGGATTTGATTTTTTTCGTATTGTTATTAGCCATACTTGCTAGTCGTTGGTTGTCATCATAATACATTTTCTTTGTCAAAGGCTCAAGGTAGCTTGTTGGGGCCAGGCTGGGCTCAAGTCGAGTTAGGTGTTCCATGTGGCATCCAGATGTTCCCTTTCATTACTACTAGCTGCCTTTGGAAGGCTAGCTCCAATTTTCTAGAGCTGTTTTCTGAATATCCCCCCCAAACATTTCAGATAATGTAGTTTTAAGCTACTTCCATCTCAGGTGTTCCAGCAGTGAGAATTTGGATACACTTACTTCAAGCCGAGTAAGTTAAAGTACCTCCAATTCAAAGATGAAGCGCTATAAGAAGTCTGCTTGAATAATGTTAAATTGGCATTAAGGAACTGCATTTATTCAATCCTTTTGCCTTTGCTAATGACTTTAGCTAAGTCCTTCACCTGCCCACTTCTCCAGCCCAGTGATCTTTCTTAAACCTATGTCCTTGTTTTGTATAATTTATCAGCATTTGAAATTATCTTATGTATTTTCTTTAACTTTTTCTTGTCTTTCTCATTACACTAGTAAAATTGAAGAGACAGTGATTTTGTGAAACTATTCGCAACTGCATTCTCAAAGCCCAGGACAGTAACTAGAAGATGGTATGTGCTAAAAAAAAAATAATAAAAAAACTATTTAATGAATGAATAAATTAGCTTCATGGAGTATCCACTTTGTGGCATCTTTAAAAATTAACCAAAATCAACTTTTTATAGTTACCATCATGCTTCTGTTTGTTCCTTGATGTGTTGTTCAAAGAAAACACTGTGGCTTTCAATGTTATTCTGTGTCAGCACATAATTTAAATAAAGAGATGCAAAGAACTCATCTATTTTCCTTTAGTTAAATGAAAAATGTTTTGCGCTTATGTACACATAAATATTATTATTTATGCTGCTGTGCTCACTAAATCTATTTTATTAATCTAATACCTAAATCTCATAGGATGGTATGTCATATTAACCAATATTGTATTTCCGTTCTAAACATTGAAAGTGACTACCTGTGTGTAGTTCACAAGACACAGCTTAATATTATGTTAGTATTTGCATTCACTTGGGAACTGCTTCAAGACATAACACACATTCCTAACCTGCCCCCTACTTTTTCTTGATGAGCATTGATAACCAAAAGAATGCTGGAATCTACCAGCCAGAAAGATCTGGTTAATGTTAACTGTTATTGTGAGAAGCAGAGTTTTTGTCATTAACTTTAGAAAGTCTAACCCAATTTATGCAAAATGCTAGCCATATTACTAATATATGTGATGGCATGAGGTTAAGAGTGGGTTCAAACTCAGCCTCCACTACATAAGAAGCTATGTCATCTTGAGCAAATTACTTATCCTTTCTGTGCCTTACTTTCCTCATTTGTAAACTAGGGATATGAATACTTAGATTATAATATTGTTGCAAGAATTAAAATTGCTAATGTGTGTTAAGCATTCTGAACTGTAGAATAAAACCTAATAGACTCTATACATTTTAGCTAGTTATTGTTTCCATTTAGATTTGTTCTTAGTTACTTTTTTTGGCTAATTTTCAGATTAATTAATTTACATGTTAGTCAGAATTTGAATACTGTGACTAGCCTAAGCAACATAGAGATAATGTCTAAATACACCTGAGATATTAAAACATAGTAGTTATTTGAAGTTGGATCACATTGTACATCAGAGCCCAGGTACTGACAGTGACCTGTGTTCTTAGAGTTGACTGAAATTGAAGATAAGTTTTTGTTCTCTGCAGGATCATTTTATGTGTAGGTGAAAATATTTCCTAGAAACATTCTTCACAGTAATTTGAAATAATGAAGGCAAATATCATATGCATAATGTGAGGAAAACCTAAGAATAACAATTTATCTTTAATATGAAAATTAGGAAAATGACTTTAGTAATTATTAACATGTTGACTGTACAGGTAACCTTCAGGTTCCAATTGTGTGATAGCTTTGTTCTTGGAGATAGCAGATAGCTTTGTCCTTGGAGTCTGAAAGAGACGCAGGAGTGCCCTAAACATCCTTCAACCAAGAGGGTAGAAGTTTAATGTAGAGTCTAAGCTCATTTGCAAACTACACAGTATAGTTTTCAAATAAATTGCTTATAAAAGCCATTTACATGGTCATGCACTTTGAAGCTGGAGTACATTCTAGGATGGAATGAAGGAATAGAGTTGAACTTACCCAAGTTTCCCAGATATGTCAGCTCAGTGTTGGGGAGTGGCATGGGGTGTTCTATGCCATCTAGAGGTGTTCTGAGTGGTTTATGTAGACCTCATGGGCAACAGATGTGTAGACATCAGTGATAAGAGTAATTGCCACTGTTAAGAGTAGGATGACTGGGCTGGGTGCAGTGGCTCAGGTCTGTAATCCCAGAACTTTGGGAGGTGGAGGTGGGTGGATCACGAGGTCAGGAGGTCGAGACCATCCTGGCTAACATGGTGAAACCCCGTCTCTACTAAAAATACAAAAATTAGCCAGGTGTGGTGGCGGACACCTGTAGTCCCAGCTACTCGGGAGGCTGAGGAAGGAGAATGGCGTGAACCCAGGAGGCAGAGGTTGCAGCGAGCCGAGATTGTGCCACTGTACTCCAGCCTGAATGACAGAGCGAGACTCCATCTTAAAAAAAAAAAAAGAGTAGGATGACTGTGTTAATTTGTTAGGGCTGTTGTAGCAAGATGTCACAAACTGAGTGGCTTAAACAATAAAACTGTGTCGCCTCTCAGTTCTGGAGGCTGCAAGTCTGAGATCAAGGCACTTGCATGGCCATGCTCCCTCTGAAGGCACTAGGGAAGGATCTGCTCCAGGCCTCTCTCCTGGCTTCTGATAGTTCTTTGTTTGTGGCAGCATAATTCCAGTCTTCACATGGCATTCTCCCTGTGTGTCTCTGTCTTCACAAGGCCATCTTTTTATGAGGACATCAGTCATATTTGATTAGGGGCCCACACTACTCCAGTAACGTTTGCAACAACCCATTTGCCAAGTAAGACCATATTATGAGGTACTGGGGTTTAGGACTTAAACATATGAATTTGGTATGGGAGGGCACAATTCCATTCATAACAAGTGACCTTGTATCTGTTGTCCCAATTGAGACACTGGTGAGAGTGAAAGGGAGTAATACTGTATTAGGGTTCTCCAGAGAAAAAGAACCAATAGCATATGTATAGATATATATGAGGAGATTGATTATGGGAATTGGTTTACACAGTTATGGAGGCCAAGAAGTTCCATGGTGTGCCATTTGCAAGAGACCCGGGAAAGCCAGAGGTGTAATATAACCTGAGTTTGAAGTTCTGCAAACCAGGTGAGCCAAAGGTTTAACTCAGTCCAAGACCAAAGGCCTGAAAACCAGCAGCAGGGGTTTGTTGATGTAAGTGCTGGAGTCTGAAGGCCAGAGAACTGGGAGCTTCCTTATGCAAGGGCAGAAGATGGATATCATCTCAGATCAAGGAGAGAGATGGAGGGAGGGAGGGAGAGAAGAAGTAGAAGGGGAGGGGGAGGAGGAGGAGGGGGAAGAGGAGAAGAAGAAGGAGGAGAAGGAGGAAAGAAAAAGAAAGAGAGAGAAAGAAAAGAAAGAAAGAGAGAGAGAAAGAAAGAGAGAGAAAGAAAGGAAGGAAGGAAGGAAGGAAAAGAGAAGCGGGAAGGAGGAGGAGGAAGAGGAGGAGGGAAAGAGAGATAATTAATTCACTGTTCCTCCATCTTTTTGTTCTATCCTGGTCCTCAATGGATTGAATGATGCCTGCCCACATTGGTGAGGGTGGATCTTCTTTACACAGTCTACTAATTCAAATGCTCATCTCTTCTGGACACACCCTCAGAGACCCAGAAATAATGTTTTACCAGCTGCCTGGCCACATCCCTTATCCTAGTCAAGTTGACATGTAAAATTAACCAGCTATTACTATATTGTTCTAGGATAACAGGCATAAACTGAGACTACTTTAGACAAATCTGGATATATGGTCGCCGCATCCATAGGATAGGTATAATTTATCCAGTTTTTCAAAGGTTCAATGGCGTTGGATGATTTTCTCAGAGTTACAACTGGACGGAGGTTGAGCAGTATTCAAACCCAGGACAATCACATTCCAAAAAAATTATTTAAAAAGCTATGTCTTAAAAGAAGTTAGCCTTTTTAAGTCTATGGACAGAATTCCTATATTATGACAGTAGGTAAAGTTGGAAATGGATTCGTTATGTTCCCTTCTTTAAAATTCCTTACTAGTCTTTAACTATATATTTCTTTCTTTGCTTGATGGATTTTGGCTGTTATGAAAGGAAATAGTAACCTGGTATATTATATTAGGATAAACATAATTATTTACCTGATGACTGCAAGTCTTTTGTTTTTGTTTGCTGGCCTCTCTATTGGTATTTGGAGAACAAAACCAGATGTAAAGCTATGTGATACAAAGAGAATAGCTGTGAGTATTAAATTATCTTAGGCTTGCTAGAAAAATAATTTTACGTAAGTGTAGAGCATGTTGCTATTCTTGTCATGATTTATCCCTAATATAGATTTGATTTATTGATGGATTTCATTGTTCATAAATAAGAAGGAAACATTTTAGCCTTGTTTATTATCTATCACCAAAGTAAAATAAACTTTGAAAATCTAAAAAATGACTTTTTGTACTTTATGAAGAAGAAAATGAAAATATTATCTGGAATTGTGTGATGCAGGAGCTACCACCATTTAGCAGTCGCATTCTGCTATGTTTTCTTCCTGTCCTTTTCCTTTGTGGTTCAAGGTTAAATGATTAAGATCTCAATAAATGATAGCTCCTGCCGCACTCCTACTGTTGCTGCCGATGCTGTTACTGCTATTCCTATGATGTTCATTTTATATCATCATCCTGAAATAGAAACATTCTAGATATATCAGAGAAGTGATATCATTATGACTTAGAGTCTGGATGGAGGGAGAAGTGAGTAAAAAAAAGTGGGGGGTTATCTTGAATGACTCCCAAGTTTTTTATTTGCTAACTAGGTGAATGTGGTACAACTAATCAGGACAGGATATATAGCACACCCAAGACCAAAGGATAAATACCACGAATTCAAAATAATGCACACTGATTTAAGCTGTTTGTGAGATACCCAAAGGAGGGTACCTGTTAGACATATCTATACCTGGCGATTGGGGCTCGATAGAAATCTGGAATTCAGATAAGCATGTATTATCAACTCAGGGTTAAAATAAGATTATATTTTCCTAAATGTTACCAAGCCTTTGTCCTACTGACTTTGAAAAGCCACGCCTTCCCAGAGTCATGATGATCGTAAGGTCAATAAGTCTAGGTTAGCTTACCTAGTACAAAGGTTGATTTTGTCTCAGAGAAGTTGGCAAGTCTGGATAGCTCATTTAAGGACCTGTTCCTGTTTGTGTTGTGATTGTTGTTTTTAGTTTCTTGCTAGTTTGGGTGTTTGTCACCATTTTACAGTACTGGTCCAAAGGGAGAATCCTGGGTGCTCCTCCCCAAGGAGGAGAGGCTAGAAAATGCCACCTGGCAGGGGGCACTGCTGCAGGTGCTTCCATATGATGTCACTGCTGGAAACAAAGTTTGGGAGAACAGTGCAAGGCCATTGTGCAATGGGGCCAGCCTTGAGACCCAGGAATGTAACTGTCCATTTCATGAAGCAAAGTTAGGGACAGGGGAGAGGTCAAGTAAGGCATTGGTGAAAAGTGATCACTGGATCAAGCAACAAGGGGCTTTGTTGACCCCATGAGGGAGTTGACTGGGATAATGCACATGATGTCCAGGTTGAATTAAAATCAGAACCAAATGGAACATGAGAGAGTAGAGGAAGAACATACACTGCTAGTCAGAAGGCCTGGCTCTGAAGGGAAGACAGAAGTTTTACATTAGCCGAAAGAAAATATTTTATTATATTGATCTTTGATTGCAGCCAGGGTCTAGCATCCTGCTGTGTAAGTACATTGTTAAATGAAAGAATAAATCAAGTAGTGATTTTGAGCTACTGTCCATCCTAAATAATTTGGCTTTTGTAAGAAGGCATCTTCAGATCCCTTTTGGAGATTAAATTTTGTCACAGTTTTGTCATTTCACAGTATAATTTTTTTTTAATGTGCTGTGTATACATGTGCTTGTCTTGAAAAACATCTTGGCTATTTTCAAAATTATAGCCTCTAGGTGAGAGGTATTTGATTATATCAGAAAGTGTGGCTTAATTATTATTTAGTTTAATAGTTTAGTTTTGAACATACATCAATTTTATGAAATTCTTTTGAAACTCACAGCCTTAACTGAGTCAAATTCATTTATATGAAACAAAAAATAAAACAAAACAAGGTGTCAATAAATCAGGTAAATAATTCCCCTTTAAAGAGTAGTACAGTGACAGAGCAAATTGATTAACATAAAATATTTTTAACAAATTCTTAAAATTACGAGATTTAATTCGGACTCAAGTGTTAAAAGGAATATGCAGCAAATATGCTACTGGCAAATGTTTATTTTTGAGTATCAGAAGTGCTCTGGGCTCAGTGCCCTCTCCACAGGAGGGGAGGCCACAGTCCACTGCTGTGCTGCACAGCCCATGCTTGGGTCTGCCCCGCTGTGCCTGGAGCCCACTTGAAGTAGCACAGGGCATGTGTGGTGGCCAGGATCTGAGTGTATGAGAAGTGATAGCACAGGGCTGGTTCTGCTGCTTCACGTTTTTCTGACATTCAGGCTTCCTTTATTTGTAGGTGAGCGTCCCTATCAATGTCCTTACTGTGAAAAAGGATTCAGTAAAAATGATGGACTGAAGATGCACATTCGTACTCACACCAGGGTAAGATTATATTCTATTTCATTAATATTGATCATGAAAACCATGCTTATTTTAAAAGAAATATATTTAACTTTATATTACAAAATAAAGACAATACACTGGAAGTTGTATATCTATATTTATGATAGACATTTAAGGATAATTTTTTAAAAGGTAAAACAATGAAAAAAAAACACGAATTGAAACCCCAAAAAGGTTTTTATTCTTTGAATCAGGAATCAATTTTCAGGAGTTATAAATGATGAACTGCAAGATAAATAGATTTTTAACATTTTAATACTACAATAATTAAAGGTTTTTCTTGCAAAACATTCACCAGTAATAGGAACATTTTTTAATAGAGTCTGCAAATTTGTCAGCATTTGACCATTAAGTAATACTGATGAGCAAGTATGTTTGCAAGAAAGACATTGCAGATAAATTACCAGGACAGGTGGGAAATAAGGAAGTATAACTCAGTGCTTCACAGGGCATGCCCAGTGCTGTGGCTTATTCTTCCCAGGGTACCCTTTGTTCCTTTGCTGTCAACACTCTCACTGAACTATTATTGTTCTGTTATCTATGCCTTTTCCAGACTCAAGCATCTGTTTCACATGCTTTAAAAAAAAATGTAAGCAGCTTACTCACCATCACCCACCATTTCATAGCTAACTATTCCATTTAAGGCACAATTAGACACTTTAAATGAACTTTCCACGTGGAAATTTTGTATTGTTTTAAATAGCTATTGTTGATTTTGCTCTATTCAACTTTTCACTGCATTATCTTTCAGTTTCTTTTCAGTTTCGCCTTTTAAAGTGCATATGGTCTGTATGTAAATGATATTTTTTTTCAAATATTAAGAGACTTATCTAATCCCCTTTAGAACAATTCTAATTTAAACCGCTCCTGGATTTTACTTTTTACCTTAGCTATAAAAGAAAAACTTTAGAGAAAACACATAATAGTAATATTCTTCCTGGTATAATAATACTGTAGCCCTCCACTTCAGTTCGGCAGCACATAAAATCTATCCCCTGAAGTCCCCTTAAGAAAATACTTTATTTGTCTTTGTGGTGAAGAGAGGGAGCTTCTCCACTCATTAAAACAAATCTATGGCAGGTTTCTCATTCTAGTTTGTAGTATCATATTCATATTATGTGAATATTAGGAATTGGAGTACTTCCTAGATATAAAAGTACTTCATAAACCGTAAAGGGTTAGACAGATATTCCTGTTTATAATAGTGTGATTTAAATGTACAATATCCAAAATATTTCACAATGAGTATTATGAAAAAGGTTTAAATTAGCTTTAGATTAAGAGGTTATTTTACATGTGAGCAGTTGTCACAGATGTATCAATAATGTATTTATTTAAAAGATGCGGACATAGGCAAAGGGGCCCTGATTCCTCTTAATAGAAACCAGTGATATTGACAGAAATGTACATATGATGTTGTTTTACTTGATTACTGAAGGTAGACATGATTACAACACAGAAGAAGCTGTTTAAATCACTGCAAGAAAAAATATTTTTGGGGTTTTTCAAGAAGGTGAGACATTTTCGATTCAATTGAGTTGGATTTTACTTCATTTTAATATAAAGTTATTAATGAGAATAATACAGATAGTTAAGATGAATAAAAATAGTTAAGATGAATAAAAATAAACACAAAATCACTAATTACATGCCAGTACTCTTTTAGACCTTTGCATTTATTAATTTATTTAAGCTTCACAACAACTCTTTGAAGTAGCTGTTGTTATGATTTCTTTTTGAAAAGCAAGAAACTGAGGCACAAACAAATAAGTGGCAGAGTTGAGATTTGAACCTAGGGAGATTGGCTACAGAGACCATTTGCAATTTTTTGCCTATTATTTAACTGAATATTTTCTCATTCCACCAGCTCATATATTTTCTGGTATATTTCCACACTAAACAAATTACAGTAATGACCCCAAATTTAAAAGTCCCATATCCTTTTGAATTTTTGAACCTCGATATAAGGATTCCAACACTGTCTCCAAAGTATTCAGCTGCAGATGGTCCCTTGTCAGAAGTTTTCTGACATTAACTGCACAAAAAGAAAACAAATTCTGGGCTTTGACTAAGGGAACTCAAGAGAATGTATAGACCAGGAGCACTCAGGATTTTAGGCAGGATCCCCCACAATGAGTAGAAAATCCAAGGAACAAGGTAAATATGTGTAAACCTTTTTTTGGGTTTTGCCTCAAACTCTTTTTTAATTTTCCTTTTTTGTGCATTTTTTAAATATTTTACCCAAGCAGTTTTATTTTGAAAATACTGTTTCCTAAGCATTGAATAAATACAGATAGTCTTTGCATATTAGTTCAAATTTTAAAAAGCCTACTTAGGTTATCAGCTAGTACAATCAAACTATTATTAAAACTCAACAGAGATTTTAAAAAAAATATTCTAGAGGAACAACCTCTGCAAGGTCATATTTTCCCAGTATTATTCGCATTTTGTAAGACTCCGGTCAAAAAAGATACTGTTACATTTGGGCCATAACACATTTCAGTTTCAATTTTGCATTCACATTACATAAGCATTTAACTAACTCTAATTCCCAGACAGTTTTGGTCCTATTTTAAAAGTTTTTAATTCTATTTTAGCAACAACAGAAAAAAAATAAGCTATCTAATTCAGTAAGGTACATCTTTAGGAAGTTCTGCTGAGACAACCCAAGATGCTGTGTCAGGCCTGTACCCCCAAGTTTGCATTCTGTGGTGACTGCATGAATGCCTTCTAGAAGGAACATAAAGCCATTTACTCTCTGGTTATTGTCTATAGGGTGCAGTAAGAGCCCCAGATGTGGGAGATCATTTTGCCAAAATCCAATTAATCATTGACCTTTCTTGGAGAGACCAGGGTTTGAGATGAAGTCTGGTAATTTTACTTCCTTCAGTATATTCTCTTTATATTTGTTGTTTTCAGCTTCTGGCTATGTTGTACCTAGTTGTGTTTTTCATTGTATTTTTGCAGCTTAGATCTGTCGTCTGCTATCTTTAGTTAAATTTCAGAAAATTCTTGGCCATTTTATTTTTTTTCAAATTTGTTTTGTCCCTTTCTTTCTGTCTTCTTATGGGACACCAGTTACGCATGTTAGACTATCTGATATTGTTCCAGAGTTCTTGAATGCCCTATTCTCTTTTTGTTTCCTTTGCATTTTAAAAAAAACTCAGTGTTTTTCTCTGTGTTTCTAATTTCTATTGATATTTTCATCTTCATTGATTTTTCTACCTCTGTTGTGCTGTCTGCCTATTGAAGGAGTGCATCGTTGATACTATGTTTTTCATCTCTAGCATTTTCACTTGAATTTTTAAAAATTGTTTCCATAAGGCCTAGCACAGTGGCTGATGCCTGTATTTCCAGCACTTTGGGAGGCTGAGGTGGGAGGATTGCTTGAGGCCAGGAGTTCGAGGCTGTAGTGAGCTATTATCGTGCCACTGCACTTCAGCCTAAATGACAGGGTAAGACCCTGTAAGACTCAATTCAAAAAAAATACTATTACATTTTGGTCATAACACATTTCAGTTTTAAATTTGCATTTAAAAATAAAATAAATAAGAAAATAAATAGTTTCTATATTTCTGTTGAAATTGCCCTTTTTCACTGGATTCTTGGACATATTAATTGTAATCATTTTAAATTCTTTCTTTGGTGTTTCCACCATCAGGGCCATCTGTGGATGTCATTGTTTTGAGTATTCTATCTCTTGATAATGAGTGGGAAGATTGCAGGAGTTTGCTTTTTAAGTGTAACATAATTTTTGAACGTCTGTGTGTGTGTGTGTGTAAGAGAAATTAAGTCTCTAAGTCTAATTGGAGACTAAAGTAAACACTGCTTATGCCTGGAAATAGGTATACTTCTTCTTCTGCTAGGCTGTTAATGTGAGTGAGGCTTGAGTTAGTCTGGTCAGGAGCTAAGCTAGGTTTGGGGTTTGTTGTTCCTGTGGTCACCACAGGCTATAAGCTTCTCCAGCGGGTGGACTGCTGCTGCTGTGTTCTTCATGTGAGGCTTTTCTTGAGGATCCTTCCTCACCATCAGGTTTTGGCAGATCCAAAATCTGTACCTTTGCCACAGAACATGTTTCTCTCTGCCTTTGTCCCTCCACTGGCAGTAGCCTGCTGGTGCTTGTTACTAGGCACGAGACTTAAGTAGGCCAAAGGGCTTTCCTGGGGCCCCTGCTCTAGCATTAGTTGGGTAGGTGCTCTGCACTTGAGTCTCAGGGTTGTGACTTTATCAGCATTTCTGCCTCTACCCTGGTGCTAGGTGGCCCCTGCCTCTGACTCCACTCAGGGTCAGCTGCAGTGTCCTAACCACTAGCTACCTATGGCTGTCGAAATTTAAATTTTAATTAAATCTAATTAAATGCAATTAAAAATTTACTTTTTCAGTCACATTAGCCACTTTTCAGGTGCTCTATAGGCACATGTGTCTGGTGACGACTGTATGCCACAGCACAGATATAGGACATTACAGTCACCACAGAAAGCTCTGTTGGACAGCACAGGCCTAGAAGGTGGATGGTTTCCTGGCCCTACCGGCTGTGGCAGGTGAGCTCCACCTCGTATCTTTGGAGCATGAGAAAGAGGTTTCTGCCCCTCTTCCCACAGCAGCAGACCTCTCCTGTGGATCCCTTGGGTTCTTGGGCTCCCCTGGGTGTCAGTGCAGGATATGTAGGCAGGTTCTGTCTGTCTCCAGAGGCCACGGGTCATTGCCTGGGACCACAGCACCAGAAAGTTTCATGTTCCCAGCAGCTGGTAGCTTTTGCCTCCTGTCAAAGCACAGTAACATCTGGGATGTGGCAGGTGTCTCCCTCCTCACTCAGAGGCAAAGACTTTTGTTTCCTGTGTGAGGCAGGTTTGTGGTCTGGGTGGTTTGTGCTGCTCCCTGGCAGCCGCTGCTCATCACCTTGTACGCACACAGCACAGAGACAGAAAGCAGATGGGTTCCTTCAGATACTCCTACTCCACCCTCAGACCTTGTCTGTGCCACCCGGGGGCTCTCTAAGGTATCCTGCCCTGCGTCTAATCTTTCTTACGAATGCTGATGGAGCCAGTGGAAAAGAGATGAGTGGCTGTGGACTTTCCATGTGCCAGGGTCCCCAGGATTCTAACCTAAATGCTAGTCCTCAATCCTTAAGGAATCAACCATCACTTGTTTTCTTCCTACCCATTTTGTGACAGTTCTGTCTTCCTCTGACAAAGGTGAGACCATTCTGTGTTCCATTTTTTTTTTTTTTTGACATTTAGTTCATCTGATTGTCTTGTGACCTTAGCTCACAAAATGTTTCATGACCTTAAGCTTGAAAGAATGACTAAATTTTTCAGTTTTTTGTCACTATTAAGTTGGGGGTGATGTTCTTTGTGGCTTTCCACATCCTATGAGTAGTGATTTATTTTTAACTGTATAGGGTTTTTGGGGATAACTTTTCCCACTTAATGGCTCTAGATTAATTTCCTGCCCAGGAGTTGATAAAAGTGGAACTTCTTACATTCCATGTCCAGTTAGCTCCTCCATTCAGTCAGGGAAACACCCTTATTTAGAGTTTCTCTAAAGGGGCTCTGTTTCCTAGGATGCAGTCAGACCCTGGCAGCCTCAGGCAAGCCTCAGCATGCTTGCCCTCGGGGCACTGGCACTTGGCGTCATTTCTCATCCCTGTCTAGATCTACCTTTTCCTGTCCCATTCATAGTCTTTGTTCTTTGCTTGCGTGGTGGAGGAGAGAGCTATTTGGAGGAAGAAGGTCCTCTTTTGGGGAAGATTTTTTTTTTTTTGAGAGAGAGAAGGTCTTGCTCTGCTGCCCAGGCTGGAGTGTGTGGTGCAATCATAGTGTACTGCAACCTTGAACTCCTGGGTTCAGTGGTCCTGTAATCTCAGCCTTCTGAGTAGCTGAGACTACAGGCATGCACCACCATGCCTGGCTAAGTTTTTAAATTTTTGTGGAGACAGGATCTTGCTATGTTGCCCAGCCTGGTCTTGAGCTCCTAGGCTTAGGTGATCTTTTGGCCTCAGCCTCCCAAAGTACTGGGATTATAAATGAGAAATACCATGCCTGGCCAAGATTGTCTTAGTTTTCACACTGTAGCTTTAAACCGAGATTTGGTTTAAAGATTTGAATTTTTCCAAGGCCTTTGGCCTTGGGGGTACCCCAGGTATGCTGCCAGAACTTTCCCTTCTTATCTCTGTTGTCTTTGTCTCAAAGGTCTGCTTTACCACTCCAAACTACATGAGGTAGAGAAATGCCAGTTGCTGAACTCTTTGTGTGCAGTGCCTCAAGTCCATTTTAGTCTTAGGAACTATAGATCATCTGAAAATTATAGAGCATATGTTTTTATGGCATTAGATACATTGAGCCAAAGCAGTCACTCAGTGAGTTAGGACACAACCTCATAAATACCCATTTTATAAACATTAGTTTCAAAAGAAATTGTTGTTTGTAACTGTTTACCACAGAAAACTTCATGTCTTGTATAACCACTTTTGATTTCAACATGGAAGGCACCTGGACCAATTAGAAAGTTATTTCAGAAACTCTGTCTTTTGAACACCATTTCAAAAACCCAATTAGCTTATACAGGTTTCAGGTTTCTAAGATTGCAGTTCTCTCCAGCCTTGTTTGCAGAAATAGGCAAATTAGTTCTTACAAAATTAAAATGGAATTGCCAGTGGTTACAAGTAACAGCAAGTCTGTTATATTGTTTTATATTTTATTAATTTTCTTTCATGAGCTTTCTCATCCCTGATCCTCAGGTTGTTCAGATTGTAGGTCTGGGTTTAACAGACATGTGCCTTTTGCACTTTCTCTTGACACTGTGAGACCGGGAGTCTCTGAGTCCAAACGAGGGTGGGTATCTCAGAGTTCCTAGGCATCAGACACCTTTGAATTTATCTAGAGGCTTTGGGTGGTCTATTGATGTAGGATTTGGAAATTATCCCAAAAACTTTTTGACCAATACATCAAGCTGATGAACCATGTGAATGAGTGTAAGCATGATGTTGAAGGAAAAAGAAAAGAGCTCATTCTATGTGAATTAAGATGTTAAGGCAGGAGGAGTGAGGGCTGCTGTATGCTAAAGGGAGGAAAAGGCAAGAAGAACTTTCCTAGCTCCAGGAGCATTGTATAGAGTATATGCAGCCTTGGTTGAGAACAGAAAGGAGTCTTTTAAGGAGAGAATCAGCTTGAAATCCTTATGGACACATTAGGAGGCATGCATAAAAAGCTTAGGAGACAGATACAAAAGCAAGTTGGTTGAATCAGATTGGGAGGGCTGGTGGATTCCAGGACTAGAGATAGAGGGTGATATTTGAGTTGTGTTTGAAGGAGTATGGTAGAGGGCAGGCCAGAAAAAAATGTGACTGCATAAGCAAAGTGCACACCTAGGGATACAGTAAGTGTGGCCTGTCCACTGTAACTGAATTTGAGGATACATGTTGAAGGATGACTTATGTTGAGATAGGCTGAGATTGAGGAGTTGGTATGAATTGTGAAAACATTTTATCGTGTGTGTTTGGTTTGGTTTCGAGTAGAGGAGTGAAATTGTAAGTTCTATCTCTTCGAAAGGTTGCTCTGAATCATTCTCCAGCAAGAATTGAAGAAAGCAGCACTTGAGTCAGGGAGGCCCAGTCAGGAGACATGATGGAGCTAGGTGAGCAGGAGTAGGGACCCCCATGAGATGGCCATGGGATCTGAGAGTCAGGCATGTATATGAGGGACACCTTTGAGGTAAGTGTTGACAAAGTTTGGACAAAGTTTAGACATACTCAGTATAGCTGGTGAAGAATAGGGAGGAGTCACAGACGAATCTAGGATGCCTACAGGGGGCATTTTGGGGTATTGTGATTTTCCACCTAGAGATAGGAAGAGCAGCTTGTGGGTTTAGAGAGGAAGGAAGGGGAGGAGCGGATACTGGATTCACAATTATCCTGGTTAGGTGCCTGAGGAGCACTCATAGCTGTGTCTGTCTTTATGTCTGGATAAGAAAAAGAGATGTACAAATGTAATAACTTTTAAAAATAGTTTATTATGATTTTGGAGAAAATTTAACATTTTTATAATTTCTAAACTTCATCAGCTTTTGTCCTATAGGAACAAAAGAATATGCCTCATTGTCACTGTTTGTGAATATCTTTAATTCAATTTTGGAATTAGTGAATCTTTTATTGTTTCTACAACCCATATATTTCTTGGGAAATTTTATATGCCTTGCCAAGGAATCATTTAAGATAAATGACTTTAAAATACCATTGTATTTTATTTGGCTCCAAATATATACCTGCATGAAGTTGAACATTCTTGTTCTATCACAATAAGGCATTTTCTTTTGTAAAAGGGAAATCAGACCACTTGAAAAATCACTTTCCTTTCAGGGACCGACAGCATCGTTACCACCTTTCTTTTTCTTCATTTCTCCTTTGTGAAAATTCTTTCTGATGGTCATCAACCCACTTGGCAGAGTGCCCTCTATTCTTAATCTCTGTGTAACTTCTGCCCATGAGCCAGTCAGCTCTCTTAAATATCACCAGAAAAGAAAGTTTTAAATTTCCCAGTCAGGAATACTTTTTTGGCATGCCAAATGATGTTCTTCAAATAAGGACTTCTGGTCCAGGCATGCAAGATCATGCTTCTCTGGATTTTCATAGGCTTTGAGAATAAAAGGTGAAATTTTTAAATAAGCTGGATTTCATTCTCTTGGCAAACTTTTTGGATTGGTTAATTATCCCATAGGAAAATAGCCAAAAGTCTTTTGTGGAACAAAATTCTGTTTTACTATAGTTAAGGTTACAAGAGTAGAGTTACATTAGTGTGAGGGATTGAACTGACTAGAGGCATTGGCTGTGATTTTTCTACAGTTTTTAAATGGTATTTGCATTCTCATTCAATATGTCTTTGCCTAGCTTGAAGTTTTTGCAGGGAGGGGAAGCTAGTACTACCCACCTACCCATCTAGAACATAATGTGCATTAGTTGGAATAATGGTGTAATAAGGTAGTCTCCAAGATGGTGCCAGTAATCTCTTTCCTCCCTGTATGCACATGCTGCTCTTTACATTAACAAGGACAGTCCAGTTTCCCTTTCCTCGAATCTGAGCTGGGAACAATGAAATGACTTGCTTGGACAGTAGAATGCAGCAGAAGTGATGTTCTAGGACCTCCGAGGCTGGAACAGAATAAGCTTTGAACTTTTGCTTATATCTCTTGGGACCAACCACCATGTTGTGAGGACCACAAGGAATGTGGAGAGGCCAGATAGGCATGCCACACGGTAGCCAACATGTACTGCCAGTCATCTGAGTAAGCCATTTTGGCTTTCTAGCTTAGTTGAGCCTTCAGATAACTTCAGCTACAGCCAACTGACTGCAACTGCAAGAAAGACTCCCAAGTGAAAACTGTTGCAGAACCCAGTCAATCCACAAAACCATGAAAAATTATGTTATTTTTATATCATTAAACAAAATAATTACAATAAACAAATATTAAACCATAAACAATAATAATGTATTTTTTGGAATGGTTTATTATGTAGCAATAGATAACTAGAACAAGTACTAAATATTACATAATGCTAAGTACAATTTTAATTGTGTAATATTCTTTTATATTTTAAATGATCAACATTTCTGGACAGAGCATTGAAGTGAGCACTTACTAAATGTTCCCAAAGAGAAGTTAGCTGTTGTATCTCAATATCACTATTTACCAATGGGAGCTGTGTTTTGTTTTTGGAAAATACACACCTCACAACTCAGTGTTAAAAAATATACTAACAGTTGTTTAGAAAGGCTTGTAGTATTCTGAAAAAGATTTTTCTTTAAGTTCACAGGAAAGTGTGAACTTAAAGGCTTTCATTATACTTACATACTATTTAATCTGTAGATCCAAAAATCTGATGGCAAATTTGCTTATGTAACACTGAAATTTGTATAAATAAATTAAGAGCTTTCATTTTAAGTAATTGGTCTTATAATTGGTGTGATATTAGGATGGCTAAAGTGAATAGGCTCATCAGCATTATACAGTTTTCTCCTTAATACTTTCTAGAATATTAAATGATAACGAAACTGTCTGAAACTGGGTTATCTAGCAGTACTACTGTAATCAGAATGATACTTGTTCAGGGGCATCAGGAAGGTAATTCTTGCTGTTGAGGTTGGTTGTCTGGCAAACTCAAGCGTGGGTGATCTCTGGTTATGATTAGGAGGTTGATTGGGACGTTCCCTATTTGGGACTTTCTTTGTTAATGCTCTCTGACTAAAGCTGTTTTAAATACACAAACCTCTGCTTTTGAATTTAGAAAAGTTGTTACAATTTGTTTATATGTTTCTCCTTTTTAGGTTGTGACTTTCATGTGGACAGGAATTGTAGCTCACATCTCTTTTCCCTTAGCAGCCGTGTGCCTGGCACCTAGTGAGTTATTAGGTTTGTTGAAAGAATGAAGTGAAATTATGTCAGAAGCAAATTATTAAATTTATCAAATTAACTCAGCAAATATATAACTAGATAAGATACATGAATCCATTCATTTATTTATTCAACAAACATTGATTAAATGACTACAGTGTGCTATGAGCTTGGACTACAGTAGTACACAAATCAGACCTTGTCTCTACCTTCAGTGGAACTGGGAGTCACTCATAAGTTTAATTCTTTTTTAATCAGCAATTCCTTCTCACTAAAGACTTGACAAGAAGATATGAGAAGGCAAGAGTGCGTGCATTCATCAGATGTTTCTGACGTGCCCAACTGTGTGCCAGAAGCTGTAGTGTCACAGGCCCTGCTTGTGTCTGTCAGGAAAGGTGGACCCTAAGGACATTATTTTAAGTAACACATAATCCCAAGTATGCCATGTGATGGCATGGGAAAGTACTGGGTCCCAAGTGTATAACTGGTGCCGGGCCTACTCCGAGGTCCTGGAGTCTTTGGCATGGCTCTCTCTTAGCTCTCAGTTGCCCTTCCTTGTTGCTCTGGTCATCTTCTTCAGTTGCATGTGCTTCTCCGCATTTCCACATTTTACCGTGTGAGAGGTAGTTCTATCTGTCTAGGCAGGAATAGGCAACTGTACACCTGTTACTCTGAACTTGATGCTCTGCATTGATATATGCTGGGCCCAGCCTTCCCTGGTTGCCTGTCTGGGCCATTCTTGTCATCTGACTCTGAAGAGTTTGTTTTTAGAGATGTACTTGCCACAGAAGGAAGCCAGAGATCTGTGATCCTCTGATGAAGCCACTCTCACCCTACGTATCTGCCTGACACACTTGACAGATGAAGCTCAGGTGGGCAGACACCTCAGGCCACAGCATGGACCATGTACAATTCTTCAAGCTCAAACCTTAACTCTCCTGCTTATTGCTATTGTAGGACAGCATACTGGGATGGAAATGAATGAAAATGGTGTTATTAGGGGTTAAGATTAAAACCCACCTCATTTGTGAAAAGGAAGTAGACTATTTGCAATTATAGTACTTTATTTTTAACAAGAGATCACTTTACAACTAGTCGCTGTCTGTGTGCCATTAATATGTCACTGTGCCAGGGCTTTGAGATTGTGCTCATTGATCTAGACTGTGCTTCTTGGATACCTGGATATAGGAAAATTGACTAATTCTGCAAATGTTTAGTAAGCCAACTATATGCCAGTACTCTGCTAGGTATTAGGGATACATTATCTAATATATAGTACAAGGTGCCTGAGAGTGTCAGAAAACTTCATATGGGTGGGTTATGGAGTAGAGTAGAAGGTGTACTAAAAAAGAGGCTTCTGGGATGCACAGAGGGCAGATGATAAAAGGTCGTCTCTGAATGCTGGATGAACATGTTTGGGCTTTACCTAAGCTCAGGACTCTTGAGGAGCTTTTGAAGGTCAGTGATTTCAGAGTGTTGGCATTTTCAGCCCTGCTAATTATTTTGTCTCTTGCTAGTTACTGGCCAGTACCATCATCATCAATCATCGATTAGTTCTGTTTGATCCAGCAAGCCCACTACTGGGTACCTGTCCAAGCGAAAAGAAATCATTATATCAAAAAGATACCTGCACTCGTGTTTGTTGCAGCACTATTCACAATAGCAAAGATGTGGAATCAACCTGAGTATCCATTAACAGATGATTGGATAAAGAAAATGTGACACACACACACACACACACACACACACACACACACACATACACGAAACGGAATAGTATTCCAGCATAGAATGAATGAAATCATAATTTTTGCAACAAAATGGATGGAACTGGAGGCCATTATCTTAAGTGGAACTAGCCAGACACAGAAGGCCAAACATCACATTCTCACTTATAAGTGGGTGCTAAAAAAATGGACATAGAGAATGGAATGATAGACAGCAGAGACTCAGAGTGGTGGGAGGAGTAAGGATGAGGAGAAATTACTTCATGGGTATAATGTGTATTATTTGGGTGGTGGATAACCTAAAAGCTCTGACTTAATTGCTACACAATCTATGCTTGTAACAGAATTGCACTGGTACCCCATATATTTATATATTTAAAAAGTCTTAGACATCTCTTTTCTTGAGCCTCTGCCTGGGTTCTCCTCAACCTGCCAACAAGTTTTTATTATGCTGTCCAGGTGATTTTGGGCAGAGATAAGGGAGTGTCTCAAGAAGATACTCCCAGGCACACCATCCTTAGAGAATCAGTAGAGCCCTTTTCAGTGGCCTTTTCCTAGTCTCCATTTGGTCTGCCTCTTCCTACCACTGCTTCAGAGCAAGGCATAAAACATCTGTGGTTAAAATCAAAAGACTGTATCTCCCATCCACCCTCCAGACCTGACAGGAGAGATCTCAGCATTTTAAGTGAACAGCTTTTGTCTGCCCCAATAGGGTACAGTAGCACAAAGGCCAATGTCCTGTAAGTGCCTCATTTTCTGTCTGTCACATAACTCTCAGGGACTGTTACTACAGCTGGAATCAGTGTCTTAACTGAGGTATTAGAGAAGCTTATGAGCTCATTATCATTTGAACATATGAATAATGTAAAATTTAGACAGAGTTTCGTTTGAAAGGATTATTTATTGGAACTTTTAGTTTAAGGATTGATTTATATTGCTGTTATTCTGAACAATAGGAATAAAATCAGATCCCTGTAGTGTAAGTTGGATGACACCATGGTGACACAGGGCCTTTCTTGATTATCTCACATAATGTCAAAAATTAAAAGCAAAAGAATTGATCTTAGGGAATTCCATGACAGTTTCTATTTAACTTCGCTTAACAATGACTTCAAACAGTTGTTGCATGTATAGAGAACTCCTGATTAAAGAGACTTTCTTTGACCAATGTGGTATGTTTCTAATCGTAACTCTTTAAGAACATGTATTTGGTCTCAGATGGCCAACTAAATGTTAGAGTCAGCTTCTGTGCCATGTGCCGTGTACTGAAGGAACAGTTAAGAAAAGACTGCAACCCTTGCACAGTCTGGGGGAGAAGACAACGAGATAGAACATGGCAAAGACTACGCTGAAAGTATGCACATACAGTATCCCAGGGTGCTGTGTGTGCACATAGGAAGACCACCTACCTCAGCATGGGAGGAGGGCCAGTCAGGGAAAGGTACTGGAAGAAACAGAGGAGCGTTTAGTCTGCAGGAGTAGAAAATTCACTGGAGACATCTATGTGGAATGGAAAAAAAAACGGCTGAGCCCCAGAATATTGTCCAAAAGGAAACCGGGAAGGAGCAGCTAAAGAGGCTGAAGGAACCAGGAGAAAACAGGGAGATGGCACTGAAGCCAAGGGAAGGGAAGCGTTTCAGCATTTCTGGGAAAAAATCACATGGTATGTCTGAATCTTGCAGTTTTATGATATATATAACCATATTCCAGATTCTAAGAAATCCAGCAATAAAGGCATTTCTTATAGTTTGTTTAGGCTAGCATTTGCCAGGAGAGTTTGAGTGTAGCGAGTAAGGGTGTGTGTGCGTGTGTTCTACTAACATCTCACTGGAGCTAGTCTTTTACAAAACACAATTCAAGAATCGCTGGTCTAATGCATACCATGTATGGCTGCATCAATACTTATAAAGATTTGCTTTGATCAAGTGTCTCAGTTACTAAAGAAAAAAAAAAAAAACAAAGTCCCTCCCCCCCCGCCCCCCAGCCTACAGTGGCTCTTCTCTGCCTGCAGAATGGAGCCCAGGTGGCTTGGCCTGGGTGCCCTGTGCCAGCCTGACTGTGCTGCCTGCTGTTTGCCCCTCCTGTGCCCCCTTCCTCCTGGACACTCTGGGCCTTGGCCAGTTTGGACCATGTGTCCTTCTCCTAAGGATGACCATGCTTGCCTAGGTCTACTTCAATACTTTTTGAGGGTACAAATAAAACAGTCCCTCTCCCAGTCTCCCAGTCAGGTCTCACTTTTTATACAGCCTTCCCTGCCACCTCTGCCATCGGCATACTTTACTGGTACATTAATTATATTAGCCTAGCTTTTTTTTTTTTTAATTTTTACATCATTGTTTTTCTTCTTTCTTTTTTTCTTAGAGCTTAGTTCACGTATTCATTCAGTCATTCCATAATATAACTGCATGTTGTATGATTTTATCCTCATCCTCATTGGTATTTATATATCTTTTCTGTAAAAATGGAGACTTTCTAAATAGAATTTTATTAACATTGAAAGGACAAAGTGTTTAAAACCTGGTCTCAGCCACCCGGAGTTCTCTGCATACCCAGGAGGGGAGTGGGAAGCTTGCATTGTTGCATTAGATATTCTCATGGTAAAAGAGAACCATGTGTGATGGGAACATTGGAACATGGAAAACAAAGCATCTGGCTTTGCTCAAGGGAGACCAGGTAGGGTCCACTGAGGAAGTGTGAATTGGATCAGAAAGCATGCGTCTGAGTTTTCTAGGAAAAGGAACAAGATTGGGGATAGGGCATTGCAAACCAACTGAGTGCTGTGTGCAAGGATGTGAAGCTGTGATTTGTGGGTGGGTGAGAAGCGCAGTGTAGGCGAGCCCATGGTGTGTGTTATTGAGAACTGGAGCATGAGGTGGGGGTCAGGCAGGCGTGACAAGACTGTGAGGAGCTTTTGGTGCTGGGACAGGAAGATAGGATTGATTCTGTAGATAACACTAAATCAGCACAGGCTTTCATTTGTTTCCCAGTGAGAGAATGGAGTAATAAAATGAACAATAATACTAGGTGTTCCCTCCTTATTAGAAACACAAACCTATGAAATAAAAAAAACGTTCAGTCCAAGCAGCTCTGTCTACCCCTTGAACTGACCTATTTTTCTTTCGTATCTTTTTTCTCTTATGTTACACAAATGGTCTTGTAGGTTGAGACTAGTAAAACTATAACAATTGCTGAGGCTGTAGTTATTTGCTATTACAAGTGAGAACAAAATACAATGCACAACATTTCTAAAATGTCTTCATTATTTGTGACCTATTTTGAGTGCAGTCTAGAGTCATAGAATATCCCAGCTGCAAAGCTCATAAGAAGTCAGTTAATCCAACCCCTTTATTTAAAAATGAGGGAATTTAAGTCAAAATATGTTGAAGACTGGGTATAGCTAGTTATAGCAGGGATATTGCTCTCTCTCTGCAAGCACTTTGATGACATTATCTCTCCTCAAATTCATTTGGTCATGAAATTAAAGGTTAGGAATGACAGGTTAGGTTAGAGAGCAGGAGTATTATACCATTTTTTGGTTTTTATAGTTTTTTATTTTTAGTAAAATGTTGTATAAAATTATTACCTGTTTAAAAATATTTTATTGTGAAGTAACCTGTTGTATTGTCCTGCATTTTGTTACCTCAGAGATCAGTTATTTTCCAGCAGTACATCTGATTTCAAGAGATAAGTTACAATGAATATAAAATTTACTTATTAGGAATTTATATTTTTATTACTATTGGAATTTGTCTATCTTTTCTGTAATAATTGGAGATCTTGTAAGTGACTATTAATGTGAAAAGGACAAAGTTTCTAAAAGTGCATAAAACAAATATTATAATCTGATTACTTAATATTAGATGTTAAGAAGCACATTTTAGAATGAGTAACTATTTATTGACCATTATATACTATGTACTGAGTTAAGTACTTGTATTCTAATCAAGAAATCTTCCCAATAATCATATGAACTATGTATAATATACTCAGTCTTAACAATAAAACAATAGATAATAGATCCTGCAAATTCTCCCTTTTTTATGTTCAGCTACCAGTGTTTTAGATGATCTCCATATGGTAAAGACTGTAAGAGCTCCTCTTAAGTCACCCAAATGCCTACCCTTATTCTGAGATGGTTCAACATTAATTTGAACACCTCATCAGACACACAGTTTCTTAACTGTTTTAGCTATAGGGACCATTACAACTTCTGTCACCTACTCACAGAATTACCCTTCATATTTTCAACCAGCTTGGCATCAGGAATTGCTTGCCTTGCTAATCACAGAGACCCAGCCATGTATCTTAAACACGAACGGGTTTATTCATAAATGTCTAGGGCTAGGCATTCCAGGGATAGTTGGCACTTCCACAAAGTCATCAAGGCGTGTGGCTTCCATTGTCAAGGTTCCAGTGTGACTCAAGGTGGATGTTGCCACGTTAGCCATCGCATCCTCATTCCAGGCAACAGGAAGGAGGAGGAAAGAGAAGGTAATAGGATATGCCCCTGCTGATTACACTTCCACTAAGGAGCTTTCTGGAAGTCCTACCCACCAGCTTCCACATGACCACACTTGGTTATGCGGAATTCTGGAGTTACCGTCTTTTCTTAAGCTCGTTGCCACACTAAATAGAATTAGTTTCTATTACTAAAAACAAGGGAATAAATATAAAGCAGATTTTTCTCCAGTCTCATTCGCCAGCCCAAAATTACACCATTCTTATTCTTGTTTTAACTGACATCTTCTTCTCTGCTTTACTGCCTGGCCTCTTACCCATAAGTAAATTTTTGTTAAAAAAAAAAAAAACCTCTGCTTAAGTGAAATCACCTCCTCCATCATGTTCTGACCCTCATGTCATAGCCGGGTGAGGGACCCCTTCTCTGTGCTATCATCACTTGTTGTACATTGCCCTGCACTGAGCTCTGTTGGTGTCACTTTCTCCCTCAAATTACATAACACCTGTAAAAATGTCTTGCTCATGGGTGGGCAGAACTTCAGAGTCTAGCTGACTGCCTGGCACACAGTGGGAAATTGTTAGGCATTTGCTGAACTGACTATAAAGTGTCATAGTCAATATTCAAGTATAAATAGCAGGGCTTTAGGTGAGTAGTGTTTTCATCCGCCTGTCTCTTTATTTCTCACGGCTGCTGCAAGGGAAACTCTAAGGGCTTTTGTATCTTATCTGCACCTCTTCTTGTGAGAGCCTGGGCAGAGTGGTGTCAGAGAACAGCTTCATCTCTCTGGCTTGGACAGCCCCGTTTGTAACAATAATACAGTATAGTTGTTTCAGGGATGTCCACTAAACTCCTTTATGAACTTGGTGTATCCACAAAGAGTATCTGTAGAGCAGATGCAGATTTAGCTAAAAGAAAACTATAAATATTTAGCATCTAAGCTGATTGTTGCTTCACCACCACTGTATTATCTTTAGACTTTAATAATATACTTCAGGATTTAAAGGAAAGTACATGCTTTCTGAAATACATATATATAGTTTTTCTTTGTTTTAAAGATAGGCAATATGCAATTAATTTTTAAAAGAAATGAGGCCATTATTCTTAGAAAAGGATACATTATTTCCAAACTATTTTCTTTCTGGAACAGAATTTTATGTTCGTCTTATTCTGTATTCGGAGAATTTTAAAGTATCACAAGTATCTTGGGATAAAGATTTGTCTGTATGAAGATCTCATTAATGGATTTCAAGAACTATGCTATGTTGAGGTTCCTACATAATTTTATTTCTACATAAAGTTACCCAGTTATATTTACATGATTCATGTGCCTTTTTCAATTTTGGATAACATTATATTTATATTCATATTGCAGTGTTGAAGAGAAGAAAGCAGGTTAATATAATATGTAAAATATCCTTACTGTGTTGATATTATGTGCCAACCATTAAGATAAGCAAAATGCTATGACATAGGTATAATATTCCGTGTTACAAATGAGGGAAGTGAGGCTTAGAGAGCTTAAGTATCTTGTCCAAATCCCAGGTCGTCATTACTACAATGACTAGTAATAGGCAGCACCAAGATTGGAAGTTAGCTTATCTTTAAAGACCTTATTCTTCATTCCTAGATATGCAGCCATCAAGATGTTCTAAAGCATTATGTTCCATATTGAATGAACTAATCTTTCAGAAAAATTGTAAGAAAACTGGTGTCAATTTCCCATTCAGTTCAATAACAACTTGTTGCTGCTCCAGTATCTCTTGGGTCTACCAGACTCCCTCAGTACCTGTTCCTCAGGATTCCTGTTCTAATGTTGCTTGCTGGGACCACACCAAGATGACTGGCATGGGGACACCCCACGCAGGAAATCATGTGGTAGTGCCACTAGGACCTCAACACCATTTTCCCTTCACTTATATCTTAGAAGCTATTTTCTTTGAAATATTTTTAAAATTGTGAAAGCCACCAGGAAGAGATACTTCATGTCCCTTGCAATACATTATAATAAGGGAAATTTCAATGTAGAGAGACTTACTGTCCACATTTTTAACCTAAATTCCTTGTATAGTAGTTTCTTTGCTCATAGGAAATCAAAACAGCATTTTCAATATGAGTCTTTCATATCTTTGAAGATGGCTATTTTTGATATGGTAATTTTTCAGGAAGATACGCCTAGGCCAATGACGACTCACAGTAGGTCACATGGCAAGTTTATATCAAGATTGGTGTTTAGGCTGTGTGAATTATTGCTTTGAAGGACCTATGGGGCCTCTCAGTCATGCTGCCTTCATCTCATGGATGTTGTGGGGTTTAAAAAAATGCTTTGCTTTCAGTATTCCTAGGTATTGTAATAAAACATATTCTTAAAATCATGAAGGAAATAGAGTCTTAAGGATAAAGGTCATTCATTAAAATATACTTATGTATTTTTCCTTTTGCTCCATAAAAAAGCTGTTCTTTGATTTCTTTATTTTTACTCTAATGGAGGCAGTTAGATGTTCTAAGAACGTGGTATCATTTTCAGTTTGACCAAAACCATACTGATGCTGACGTAAAAACCTGCTTATCCTGAGAAACATCGAGGGTCTGGCTATCTCTTTCTTCACTTCCTGCTTGAGACTTCATCTGTATGTGCTGTGTCAACCATAATTCGTTAGAGGGAAAGCCATCTCCTCTGGGGTCCTAGATTCATATCTTTCTAGGCAGGCTTCAGTTTCCTTGCTTCTGAGGAATATTTAAATGTGCTACTTGTTAAATTACATTCTTTACCTTCAGTTTTTGCCTTTCCTTTACTTCTGCTTTCAATTGTAAATTACATTTCTTTATCACACATTTGGGTATTTTTCAGACAAATCATATTTCTTGTGTGTATTTTCTATTTGGTGTACCTCTCCATTATGGAAGCTCCGTAGTGTGGATGTTACCCTTTCTTGTAACCTCAGTTCTTTTCTAGAACATTTTAAAATATGAATATTAGAAGGCCAAGGCCTTGCTTCTAATGCAACACTAGGCAAAGTATATAAGGGGCAGGGGGCAGGGTAGATGTTGCTTGGTGGGAAAGTGGAGGATAAGAATTGGTACAAAACAAATTAGTACACCAAGTTCCATGATGTCATATCCTTGCAAAATGAAAGCAAACATTCACCTAAAGAAAAAATTGATTAGTCTTTTTATGAATATTGTATATTATTAAGTGTAAATGTTCTCTGAAATAATAATTGTCTAGAATCAAATCAGAAATTATATATACACACACACACACACATACATACATCATTTAGTTTCCTATGTCATTATGTGTTCAAGATTATAAATGGAAATAATAGGAACCAGAAATGGGAACAATTTCCCAAACACAGTTTCATCACCAAATGCTATTTATTTATACTATAATGACATATTGGACAGATGGATTATTAAGGTTTTTCCTGTCTTTTATAAATCTCAGATTTACAGTGATTATGATGGTGCTGATTGCTTGTGGCCTTGATACTGGATTCTAACAGATGAATAGGGTAGATAACTGATCTAAGATTTATTGTCTAGAAAACATGAAGCAGGAGGACAGGGTAAGAGAGTCTGGGGACTGGCAATGAGACTGGAAGGCTTTCACCCCAGGGTCAGCAGTTGGGCTAGGCTAAGCTGTGAGTGACATAAACCACTTATCTAAGGACCAGCCATGATCATGACAGAAAACTGACAGTGGTCTGATGTTCTTCACTGGTACTTTCTTTCTTCTTCCTTTTTTTTTTCTTCCTGAGATGGAGTCTCACTCTGTCACCCAGGTTGGAGTTGCGATCTTGGCTCACTGCAATCTCCACCTCCCGGGTTCAAGCGATTCTCCTGCCTCAGCCTCCTAAGTAGCTGGGATTACAGATGTGAGCCACCGCATCCAGCTAATTTTTTTGTATTTTTAGTACAGTCAGAGTTTCACCATGTTGGCCAGGCTAGTCTCAAACTCCTGAACTCAAGTGATCCACCCGCCGCAGCCTCCCAAAGTGTTGGGATTACAGGCGTGAGCCACCGCACCCGGCCCTTCACTGGTACTTTCAAAATGCAAAATACTTTTCTGCTTCAGCAAAAAGTGACAGACATTTGGAGACACTTGTTAAGCTTTAGTACCACCCATGAGGCCCACTGAGTGCCTGGTGACCCAGTCCTGCAGCCTGTAGCACTGGACTCAAATATTCTGGAGTTTTCATTGCCAGACACAGACTGGATTGCAATCCAAAAACTCAGCACATCAGTTGGGCAGTTCTAGAGGCTTTCCCATGACTAGCGTCAATCTGCATTACACTGAATTCCATTTAAGTCTAACCTTTTTCATCACCTTATGAATTATATCTATATGTATACATATCATACACACACACACACATATGCATACATCTTTCTTGGATGCTGCTGTAGGTTGCTCTTTCAGCTACTGCTTCTATTCAGTGAATGAATATATTCCAGTCAAATGTTCACTGTGCCAGTGTAAGTTAAAATTAACATTTTACTGGAATGTGGTGTGCCTGACTGCTTTGGATCTATTACATATGTTTGGCTTTGTAGAGGCAACAGAGTGGAGGGACTAAAATTAACATGTGTTTTCAGACATGTAAGCAGTCTACCATGTCATTGCCAAAAAAAATGACATTCTACCTAGAATATAGTCTTTAACATGCGAGACAGTTTGTAACCAAGTAATATATGACTTAATGACTGAATTTTAAATTTTTAAAATACTAAATTCTGTTTCTATTCCCCACTGGCAGAGCATGAGTGAGTTTTCCACATCTGTCCCATTAAGAGTCATTGCCAATGCTGTGGCTGCTGCATGCTAAGTGGTCTGTTCCTTTTCTTGCAATACATGGCTCAAAGCCCTAGAGGCTTCTATCCCTCTCCATCCCACCCCTATTTGTGTCTTCAGGTGCCCAGTGTATCTTCTTTCATTCTTTCCTAGAGATTGGCCCTTTGAAGACTGTGGACATTCTTTGAGGGGAGAGAAATGTGTACTCACTGAATTCTCTCTGAGCATTCAGGCTTGGTTTCTTTATGTACAAAATAAGAATTATGTTAATTGAATCTTCTAGGTGTGTTATTTATGTTGACTTGACATAGAGGATCACTGGCTACTAGTAGAAAAACAATTGCAACTGCAATTATAAAAGGAGAGAGAACAAAGTACTGGGAGGTTGTGCTGGCAGTTCTTTTCTTACAGGTTAGCATACTCTGAAGGCACCAGTGTATGTAAACCAAAGATCCAATGTAAAGAATTACAGCAAAACAAAATCATCTAAGCGTGCAAAGGAATGATTCAACACTGAGATCCGTGAGTCCATGAGGCTCTCTCTCTCTTTGGATGTAATTAAAACAAGGAAGTTGCCTCAATTCAGTCTTCTTTTACCTAATATATTCTAAGAGAATGGGTTGGATGATTTCTTGGTAACCTAGACAGTTTATAAGTAGCTCTCTCTGTAAAAATATTTTTTCTTAAAATAACAAAGTATCATCATCTTGAGGGAGAAAGCATTTTGTTTGGCCTGAGGCAAAACTTGGCACTTCCATCCAAAGCACTGCCCTTCTCCCACCCTGGCCCAACCCTCCATCCCTGTCCGTGTAACACTCTACCTTGCGCCCATTAGGATGAGCCCACTACCTTGCGCCACTCTTCTCAGTGGGGAAGTGTGTGTTGGGAAAGGCCTAGCTAGAGGTCTTGTCAGTACTTTTCCTTGGTAACTGAGCTTATTCTGCCGGTGGAATGCTAGACTGTGACTATTTAGATACGAGATGAGAGATCAGGGCATAGGAAGAAGGGGAGATTGTGTTAGCAGAATCCTTCTATATTTAGTATATTGCCTTATGACAGCTGGGTGGATTTACAGGCTGACACAGACAGTCTGTCTCCTAGATAGTATCTAAATGGGCCATTACAATAGGCTATGATTCCTGAATTCAGATGATGCTGTTTAATACAGAAACGGAGTTGGCATTATCTTGTTCTAAACATGAGCTTTCTGATTTGCACCAAATGGAGGGGTTTCCCAGGATGTAGGATTTTCAGAGTTAAAACCAGGCTAGTCCTGGGCAAACAGGGATGGTTGGTCACTCTTTTCATGGTTTTTGAAATAAGTTAATGAGGTGTTCTTTCTCAAGGAACACACTGAACTGAAAACAACCAAAAGCTAGTAGGTAAAAAGTCACCAAGGCCTATTAGGAAAAAAAGTGAAATGTGATCTGTTTCTGGTTACTACTGATGACAGTAGGGTCATTTTATTTTGGAGGTAGCAATGGCTTTTGCAGAGGTATATATATCTGAAGTATATATGAAGTATATATCTGCCTAATGAAGTCTGTGTAGCATCATCAGAGATTACAAAAGTTTTCACAAACACCCATTTGTGAAAGAAGATTGAACTCAAATTTGCTTACAGAAAAAAAAAAAAAAAACCACTATCAGATGAAAAAGGTAAATAGTAAAGATGCTAATTTTCTAAGTAAAAAAAACTTCTGCAGTTACCTTTGAAATTTTAAAATGTTAATAGTATTCAAATTTAGAAAATAAACATTTCTCATTTATTACAGTAATACTGTTGTCATCTTTTTCTTTGTTTTAATCTTTTAGGCTGACTGACTTTTTGTCAAAATATTTTATGAGTTTTGAGCAAATTAAAATCTAGCAAGATCTCTGCCAGGACAACTGTGGAATCCTCACCTGTGCAAATAGGCTGTATTTTCAGCATTTTTAAGTTTGCCTGGGGCAGGTTTATGCTACTAGCTCCTTGCATCTGTGCAGAGTGTTGACTCAGAGATGTAATTTATATTGATATGATTTCCTCTGAATTCTGCCCGCTCCTTGATGGTTTTGTTTCACCTGTTGACATAAACTTGGCTGAAATGAATGCTGTGTTAGTCATGGGTGAACTAGCTGCATGTGTGATAGCACCTTTCTGCTGTGTTCTTATTATTTTCAAGATTGTGTAATGGGATAAGTATGTTTTTTTTAGAATTAGATATCCCTTTTCTAAGGCTTTACATGTACATAATTCCTTTCTCCTACACACCTCTGGATAAACTTTATGGTTTTATTCAAAGATGGATTACACTTGCCACCATCACATATGTCAGAAAGCATGCTTGTTATTTTTGGAAGTGGCCGAGTTGAATTAATTCAGTTCTGTGTGGACTGGCTGGATCTGCTTCTTAAATGTAAGAGTCTGTGACTATGTTGAATTCTCATTTCACTTCATTCTCTGTACTCCTATATTATCCCCCCAAATTGACAAGGATACTCTGTATTTGCTGCATACCATACTTCAAATTGTGTAGCAACAAAAGCTGAAGGTGATGGACAACTCAACTTCATGATGGACATCTCAACTTCATCTACTCCACTGGCCAGGATTTTCTTTACTAATCTGTTGTACTCTTCTTGAGGATAAGGACCACATTTGAAACTGTTTTGTGTTTCCCTTGGTTTCTAACACAGTATCTTGCCTAATACTTCATGCAGACTTTTGCTGATGAAATGACTCTCAATGACGTCATCTAATCATGGGAATTATCTTGATTGCTGTCAGATCCTTTGTAAATAGAGCTGGGAACACTTAAATTAATTGGTATGTAAGCTTAAAGTACTAGTTCAAATATAGGAAAAGACCTTTTTAAAGGAAGTATTTAATATTTTTCTTCCTAAATTTACCTTTGGTGGTGGATTACTGGTTCTGAGACTATACTCTTGTCAGGAATGTTCCATTGGTAAGGGAAATTGCCAGCAATATGCCAAAAAAAAAAAAAAAAAATCAAACTATCTTAAATTTATAAGACTTTGATTTTCATTAGCAATTTTTTAAGATAACACAAAGCAATGAGGATGATACATGACAACAGAAAAAGACAGTTACATCAGAAACATGCTCTCCCAACTCTGATGATTTATTGTTTTTTTAGTTGACTTCCATTCTCAATGTTATTTGAAAGTCAACATTTTTGTCTTGGACACTATATGTATCAGTTGGCATAAGTGTGTATATATATGTTTTTATATTTTCTGTGTATCTTCTATATTTTTATTGTATTTACTTCCCTTATATTTCTTTCTCTTTCATTTATGCTTCCTTATATTTTCATTACAATTTGCACTGATTTTTCAAAGTTTGCACCATAATTTTTTAAGATGGTAAGCATAACTTTTTTCTTGTAACAAAATTTTCCTGTTCGTATGATTCTTCTTCTTTTGTAAGATTAAAATAAAAAATCTAAACACTTAGTCATTATGCAGGGAATGAAGTAATTTCCCATGAGATAATTTAAATAATAACACTCTTTCATTTAACTGCATTCCTTTTCTTTCAAGGATTACAAAGGACATTCTTTACAATGCACAAGTACATTGTTCTCAGAATTCTTATCAGCAAATTTTTTTCGGCTTCCTTTGTAACTCTCGTTATATGTGTAAGAAAAATGTAGCTGTGTAAAAGAACACTCATTCCCATTTTTAGAGCCAGGATTCTTAGACTGTGTTGTGTATTATCATTTTTAATAGCCAGCCACTGACTTTGAATTTTTTGTTCATTGTCAGTGCTATGCTTCAATGTAAGCTAGAAGTATTCTGTGTCACTGGGATAGGGCCATTAGTATATGGTGTAATGATTGGGAAGGTGTAGGCAGTAGGATGATTTTTATCCCAAACTAACCAAAAGCCCAACTGAAAGGGCCTTAAAAGATGAGGATTTGTTTTAAGTCACATGACAAGAATTTCAGAGGAAGGGCTATCAGTGGTTGGTTAATAGCTCAACAGGGTCGTTAGCGGCCTCGACTTTTCTCACATCTCTTGCTGTCGTCAGCCAGCTCCTCACCTGTTCAACACATGGCTGCAGCAGCTCCAGCAGGCTCTCCTTATGTGGTCTGCATCAACAGGCAGAAGAGGCCTTTTTCAGAATCTCCTGTAGGCTTACCTTCTCTTCTCAGTAATTACAGTCGGGTCACATGCCCTAAGCTAAACCCATCGCTGCAAGGGAAATGGAATTGCTGTCATTGGGTTAGCGCATCAGTCCCCAAATGCATCTGCAAATTAGAATCACCGGGGAATATTTCAAAACTGCCAAAACGCAGGCCATACCTCAGACCATGAAATCACAATCTCTGGGGGTGGGCATCAGCATTTTTTGAAGCTCTTCAGGCGATTCCAGTGTGTAGAAAGTGTGGAGCCGAGGCTTAGCCTGATCAAGGGTCACTCTTTCGGCTGGGCTTGGGAGGGTCCTCCTCCAGGGTGCTTAACCAGGCAGAAGGCAACACCCAAATAGAATCAGGGTTCTGCCAGCAGTGATATAAACCAGGGAAGAGGCTCAGGTAGGAAGCATTTCACCCAAGACACAGGCCTGAGATTACAAGTGCCTTATTTTTTGTTCTGCTCTCTCTGATTGTATAACTGTCAGGTTCACGACTACGCCAAATGTCATGCCAAGGGTCAGGTTCTGATCCATGCTGAGGTTCGAGGGAGTGGGTGGATGAGCAGAAAGAACACTTGGGGGATCATAGGCAGCTCTCATTAACAGCTTTCTCACACTATCCACCCTGTCTTGGCTGCTTAGTCCAGCAGCCCCCATACACAGCTGTGCTGCCGGCTCTCCCTTGCCTTCAGGGTCAGTGACTTAACTCTTTCTCTGTTTTGCCACAAGCAAGCTGAGCTGTGTCCTGGCTCCCCTCTGTCCCTCTGCAAAGACAGACAGCTCTGATTCTCTCTCTCTCTCTCTCTTTCTCTGGGCACCCACGTGCCCACCATGTCAAGCCATGTTGAGCTGAGCCTGTGCAGTGTCAACAGGGCAATTATACCTTTTACAGAAAATAGTGGCTTAGAGCCAAGTGATGGCCTTCCCATGTTATGACTACATGGCTATGATAACAAGTGGAGTTCTACGCCTGCACTGTAGACTCACTGAGTCACTCTGGATGTTTACCTCGACTTATCCTTTACCAAAGCACAGCCATTACCTTACAATAACCTTGGTCATGTTTTTAAACAAATGTTTCTTCATTGTAAAGCGAGAATAACCATAGCAAATTTGCAGCATTGCTTAACAGCTAAATGGGAAAACAGTCTCTAAATTTCTTAGCACTTTGCCAGCCAGCGGAAAGTAGGCAGTTTGTGAACACAGGCAGCAGTGCAGGGGTGGTAGAGTATAATAGTAGTAGTACAAAGAGTAGGAGTTGTTACTGATGCTGTTTTTGTCATTGTTATTATCATTACAATGCTTATGGTAGGGGATGGTGAACTAGATCAGAAGTTCTCACTTCTGGTTGCACATTAGAGGCACCTTGGGAGCTTTTAAAAAGCTAGTGCCTGCCCCTGCCCAAACTAGTTAAATCAGGCTGTCTGAGGGTGAGCCCTAGGCATCAATGTTTTTAAAAAGATCCCTAGGTGGTTTAAATGTGCAGGCAGGGTTGAAGTCCACTGGACTAGAAATTAGGAAAACATTAGGGAAAAGTTTATGTTTTGTCTCACGATTCCAAGTGGACTAGTTTGAGTCACCCCTGCAGCCGCAGGAAAACAAGGCTTTTGAGCTAGTTTGGATGCTGCTTTGCGTGCTTTATGCCAGATAAGCTCTTTTATCACCTCTATGCAAGTGATAGGACTTTCTGGCTGCCCAGCCATTTCATTTACATGCACTATTCTGTGGGCCTCAGAGTGAATTAATTAAGAGAGACCAGGTGCCTCCTCGTTTCTATTTAAACACTGTGTGCAACACTTTAATATGAAAATTATATCCTATTTACTGTGCTTGTTTTTAGTGTTCTATGTGTTGCTTGTGCAATTCATTTTCCTAATTTATAGAAGTGTGTTTTTCATTAGCTACAACGCAAAACCAATTATGGATGTGTTATGTAGAAACCTGCTTTAAATATTCTCCTAGCTTCCTAAGAGTTATAATTTTTAGGTGCATTGTTTACTAGGCCATGGGTATGTTTTGTCATATGTTGAAAGATCACACTGGCTATAAAAATAAGACGGTGAATAAAAAGCCACAAAAGCTATAAACATCTGTAAAAGAAGTTTTCTAAGCAAGGCTGCTTGTTAGAGGGAAGCGCAATGCATTTTGATTGTATGCAGCTGGTGGCACATGCACTTTCAGAAAGGGGCCCATTAAGAGAAACTGTTAGATATATGGCATGCCGTACTGTGGGCTGTAGCTCTGTTCCCTCAGCTGTGTGTAATAGAAACCCATGGGACCACACTTGCAAACCCTCCTCTAAATTTCCCCCGCAATTCTGTTGCGAATTTGATATATAGAAGCAGGTAGTCATCTTTTCGTCTCAAAGCCCATCATACTAAGGGAAGATTACTAATCTTACCTGACTCCTAGGAAAGTGGAGGACTCTGAAAAATCACAGCATGGCTTTCTCAGCCTCTGCCATATTGAGGAGCACACATCAGTCTGACGTCTGATCAGTGGTCAGGGCCACCGCAGGTGCCTATCTGTAGCTCTCTTTTATTCTTGGAGGATCTGTTGTGGGAATTGCCATATGAAGTACAGATGTAGGCCCAGTTATACACACACCCTGTCATACAAGAGTACAAGAAGGCTCTTACTGCAGACCCATGTGAACAGCCTGGCTATGCTGGGGTTGGGGAGAGACGGGCCAGGTTTTGGGAATCTGCCGCTCACCAGCCCATTTTTGTGGCTGCGGGTTTTGGGAATCTGCCGCTCACCAGCCCGTTTCTGTGGCTGCGGGTTTTGGGAATCTGCCGCTCACCAGCCCGTTTTTGTGGCTGCGGGTTTTGGGAATCTGCCGCTCACCAGCCCGTTTCTGTGGCTGCGGGTTTTGGGAATCTGCTGCTCACCAGTCCGTTTTTGTGGCTCACAGCGAGGCCAGTCCCTGGAGCACTGGGTTGTCTCGAAGCAGGCGTGCAAGACACAGTTTCTGACTTCTGAGGTGGCTGAATGTTTGCACGATCCGTCTTCCTGATATCAAAATAGTTCCCCTAGATAGAGAAAGACAAGACTCCTGATGCAGAAGGATAATGGCGACATTTTTAAGTTTAGAATAGCATGAAAGCAGCTTTTAAAAAAAATTTAACTTTTTAGAAGAAAAATGTGAAATCTACAGAAGCAGAGAATAGGATAATGAATCCCCAAGTATCTGCAGTCAAGTTCAACAAGTATTCTTTTTCCATTTATAACCTCCTCACTACCCTAGCCATAAAACTTGAATTTTTATATGTAAAATTAAAATTATATCTAATTCAAGGTGTGAGTGTAAGTATGATGGTAGGCACCTTTATATAAGGTCTATTGTATAATTTGTTCATCTAGATTATGATAAAATTGAATTATGGGCATCCTAAGATCAAAGATACTTGCATTCTAGACCAGTGCTATTGAAAAGTGTGGCTCGCAGACCAGTGGCAGCCCAAAACTCTTTATTTCTGGTCTGTGATAACTAAAGAAATCATGAGGAAGTGTTTAGAACTCTTGTAGCATTTTGGCATTGCTGTGACATTGAAGTACATGATAATTTTTCTAGTAATTCATTTTAAGTATATTTTATAAAAGTATCACTCTGCAACAGACTGGGAAAAACAATCTTTCATTACAGATGGTCTGAGAAGCACTGTCTATAGTGTTTCTGTGGTTTGCCCCCCAGGGGACATTTGGCAATGTAGGGAGATATTTTGGGTTGTCACAACTGGGTGGAGGATGGAGTGGGGAAGGGTGTACTACTGACATCTAGTGGGTGCACAGGACAGTCCTCACACCAAGGAATTATCTGGCCCTTTTGCTGAGATCCAGAAACCTTGCTCTGGACCACAGTGGAGAGTTTAAGTGCTCTGTGCCTTGTCTAAGGAAAGGTCGGCAAATAGTTTCTTGCCACAGTACAGGCTAGAAAGTCAACAAGTGACTGACTGTGATCACAGACAGCCTCACAGTTGAGGCTCCATATCCCACAGTGGAAATTAGTGAGACATTTTGCAGAAGAGAAAGTTTGAGGGTTAAGTGAACCTGCCCCACGTCTTTTAAAAATATAACACAAGCCTTTTTTGTTTACAAGTTGTCAATTTCATCTATGCCACAGTTTGTAATGTGTCTGACAGATCAGCCAGCCACTACCATAGCAACTGAGAAAATGGGAAACTAGAAATTTATAAAATTTAGTTTATCTAGAAATTTCATATTTAAGAAATTGACACCAAATTTGTGCCTCATGGTTTTTTTTTTTAAATGAAACACTATTTTGCTTTCAGCTGAACCTTTGTTTTAAACATTTTTGGTAAGGCAAACTTCTCTAAAATCAATGATATAAAATTAAAGGCATTAAAATGTTCCACTTTTGCAGAAAGGTCTAAGTGTAAATTAATGATGTGGTGTTCTCAGGGTCTCTCCTTAGTGAGAGTCCCTTATGAATTTTTTAGATTTTGTTTTAAATTTAGAAATAGGAAATAATTATCTGGTGAAATATGTCATTTTGTGAGTTTTAATAGAGTAAACATTAATGGCTATAAAATAATCTAATCTACAAAAAGTAGCCAAACAAAATTATTTTGGAACAAAACGTATGCATGCCCTTTAAGTCCTAAAATATCTTTTTGTGTGTGTGAGAGAGAGACAAAGACTGTCTTCCACATCTGATTCCTCTTTGGTAAACATCTCTAAATTTTATTTGAAATCCAGGTTGGTCACATGGACATTGTTTAATTAAGTGTGTACACTGTGGCTTTATTACAGCTTTGATCGAGACAGAGAAAAGGTGTATCCATAGTGTATTCACAGAAGATACAACCACAGAGGAGCTAGTATTTCACTCGCAAGTTGAACCTTCTCCTAAGCAAACCCATGATTATATATATTCAGAAGACCACAAGCTCTGACAGTCCTCACCATGCTCACTAGTCTTCCTGTTTTCTTTCATTGCTTACAAGTTTCCCTTTCTCAATTTCAGTACAGTCAGGCTAGAGAAAGAGAACATATCATGAAAGAGAACATATTAAGCATCAGTCTATGATTTTGTGACACCTTTACCTTGGCCTCTGACTATAAGAGAAAGAGCTCATTGGTTTTATTTTTCATTTTATTTGATTGTGGTCTAATGTAAACCATAGAGAGCAACCACAGGATATCTTTGGATTATGTACCTACTGTGTGTGGATCAACCACCCTTGATCCATCCTGGGATGGATCCATCCAGGGATCCGTGGTCGACCCATCCTTATCTTTGGTAGCCTGTGTGATGGGGTCATACCTCTAACCTTTTGGTCATGAACTCTTAGCTCAACTAAAAGAAAGCTTCTAATCAATTTCTATTTCTAAGGACTTCATGTTCAGAGTCCTCCAAAGTTTATCTAAAATTTAACTTTGTTTCTGTAGAACCCTCTCAGATGATGTTGAGATTTATTAATTCATCTTATCGAAAAAAAATGTAACATTTGAAGATACTGTTCTTTTATATAGGTGGGTATTAACTACACAAAATACGACTTTTTATTAGCTAGATTACAAGGTGCAGGGCATAGAGCTGTGTAAATCCTACCTTTTGAATGAATTCCACCAAGTATTGTTTGATTAAAGCTAGACTGATGAGGCTCCTGATTAATTCTGCCTCTAATAGATTACAGTTTAACTGACAAATACATTGCCTCCATTTAGTAATGATTCCCAAGTTATGATGACAAAGGACAAGCTATTTGTCAGTTAAACTGTGTAATCATCCAGAAACAGAATTAATCAAGAACCTAATCATTCTTTCTCTACTTAAATTCAGTTAATGAGTTAAAGTGTATAATTTATACTACATATTCTACTCAGGAAGGCTCTAGAGGCAATGAAGATTTTTTTTTTTTTCCACAGTTTTCAGAGAAAGGAGCAGGAGCAGAAAGCAGTGCCTCTCCAAGTTTATCCCCTGTACCACTGGGCTTGTTCTTTCTAACTGTGTTGATCATGTTCAGATTCGTGTTTCTTTGGCATGGCTTATTAGGGGTAATGAAAAGAAATTAGTAAGGGGAGGGGTATGTGAGGGTTTGCTCTCAGAAAGAAAATGCATTTATTTTCTTCTATTTTGGTTTATTTGGTTCTCTTAACTTTAGAGGTGAGTGACCTATGACCTCTTGGCTCTGCCTCTAATATAAGAGCCATTTACTGGAGCAGAAATTCTCTAACACTTGCTTTGAAGACATTCACTATACATTGGAATCCTTTTCCATAGTAGGCGTTAGAAGTTCCTTCAAGGAGCACTGTAGACATTCTGACTAGTATCTGCCATGAATTATATATCTTCTTGTGATATCTTCAGGAATAGTGCAGGCTCTATGTAGGATCTGAGATGAAGAGGAGAGGCATTTAAAGGGCAAACACAGCTGCCTGTTAATATACTTAGTTATGACAGAGAGCGTTTCTTGCCAGACTGACATGGAAATATGATCGTGGGACCTTCATGAGCTTCTCTTAGGGCAAAACCCCAAGGACTCCCTGACTTTAAATGGTTCTAGGTAGAGAAAAGGGAGTCCAGGCAGATTGAAAACTACTTAATCAAATGGATTCCTCTTCAAACCTCTTTAATTGGAAGAACCTTCCAATTTTATCCTTTACTTTTTTTTTTTTTTAATCCATTTTGTCCTTTACTTTTCTGCCAACATGCATGTATAATTACATGGTGGTTGTACTTGTAGTATATTGTGAAGGAGAAAATAAGGAAAGGTAATATAATTTCAATGACATTTGTAAATGAAGTATATTAAATTAATCAGCTATAGCATATATAAACATGTGAAAAGTATCAGTATGTGAATGGATAACGTGTGTGTGTGTAAGTGTGTAAGACATTATTTATTCAGCTAAGCCAATGATTAATACATGTTTGCGTTTTTAAACCTCTTGTGATAACTACAAAGCCCTCCTCCCTCACCAGAATCTCAGTATACTAGCAGGGAACCAGTCTCTTAAGCATCTGTATGAGCAATGTCTAGGATACTCACCTAGAGAGTGTCTCCTAAGAGGAAATTTGGGAAGAAGTGAAAGGGTTTTTCTTAATCTCTGGTGCTCAGGCCTTGATTTTCATTTCCTTTTCTTCCCTGATACCTCTTCTTGCTCTTAGGATGGCATTTTGGCAGTTAGTTCTGTCTTAGGATGTTCTCTGCAAAACCCTCACCTGTCATTGACAGCTACCATGGGTGCTGTGCCCCTCATGTCTTCACGACTTCTGGTCTTACAAATAAAGCATAGGGATTAAGTTTCTTTTTCTTCTCATATACTTCATAATAATGTCTTTGTATTTTTTTAAATAAAAGTTTAAGTAGAATATTTGGATATAGTGAAAGCCTGAATAAGAAATCCCAGCAACTTCAAACAAATTCTGATCCAAATACTTAAAACTACCTTTTCAAGTTTTTGAAAAACAGTGAAATATTTGAAAAAATATTTGAAGTTGCCAAAGGTATTGTGATATGTGAAAACAGATTATGTTTATTCAGACTAGAGGGGAAAGCACATTATATTTTTTGGACTGCAAAGAAAATTCAACATTTTTCCTGATGACTGTGAAGACTCATTAAACATTTTTTTTACATCTTTAAATTATACACATAGTTACTTTCATTTCTGGCAACATGGTAGACACTCCATATCCTGGAAAAAAGGCCATGTAAGGAGTACTTATTAATGCTGGATAAAGCAAAGCAAACAACAAACATCTGAACTTGTAAAAAAGTAATGGTAACCCTCAGGATTCAACGAGCAAAAATGGAGCTGAAAGTGAGAGATAAGTTCAAGTTGAGGGTGCAGCACCTGCAGGGTGTTTGCCAGTATTGGTGATCTCAAGACTTGGTTTTTCATGGTGTCAGGGAAAACGAGACAAACTGTATGTTCAGATTATAGGGCAAGATGGAATCCCATACCACTATTATTCTTGGACTCTAGAAATGCTATGCTCAAAATAAAATTGGGAACTAGACATAATCTTCCTTTGATAAAGGGTTTGGTGCTTGAGACATTTAACTGTTTTGGAGTAATTGCTGGCTAGGGAAAGCTTTCTTCTTAGAGTTTATAACCGCAATCCCTCCCTCAAGTGTGGAGTTCAGACTTACAATATCTGCCTCATCAGAAAACCCTAAGGCAATAAATCAACTTAAAACAGTCTTTGATTGATAGCATCCCAGAGAGCCTGGCAGAAGCAAACACAAATGCTGTCTGGAGGGACTTACCCTCAACCTAGGGGTCACAGGATTTTAACAGATAAAGACCACCAAACGCGTGCTCATGATTTCAAATCCCAGACACCCAAGGAAACAAAAGCCACGAGCAGGAGACAGGAGAAACCACAAAAAGCAGAACTAGACTTCCAAACATCTTAAGATAATACTTTATCAGATAAAGTAAATGATATAAATGTCTAGAATATTTTCAAATAGGCATAAACAACATGAGTTGCTTATGAGAAAAATGAGATTGTATCAAAAATTAAATGGAGTTGGGAAATAAGCAAATAAAACTTCTAAAAGTTAAAAATATGACAACAGAAATTAAAAGCCCTAGGATCCCATTAAACAGCAAGCTGAAAAGAGAATTGATCAACTGATTTTTAAAATCAATTGACTTTAAGAAATTAGAGTACAACACAAAGAGATGGAAATGGTAAAGCGATATTAAGAAATATAAAGAGTAAAATGAGCCTATGATATATATCATTGGATTTTTAGACTTTCATTCAACAACAAATGAGAAAAGTAGTCATTTTCAGTCAAAACCAATTTGCCATCAACAGATCCTTGGAAAATCAGATAAATAAAAAAGCCTGAAAAGTAAAGAAATTGTTAAACATGTATAAAGCTAAATCACATTGATTGTATAAAGTAATAATGATTTCATATTAGGCACTGCAATGGACTGAATATTTGCATTCTCCCCAAATTCATTTGTGAAATCCTAACCATCAGTATGATGGTATTAGAGAGTGGGACCTTTGGGAGCTGATGGGGTCATGAGGGTATAGCTGTCATGAATGGGATTAGTGCCCTTATAAGGAGCTGAAGAGACCAGAGTACTTTCCTTCCACCATGTGAGGACAGGGAATTTGCAACCCGGAAGAGGGCCCTCACATGAACCTGACTACAGTGACACCCTGACCTTAGACCTCCAGCCTCCAGAATGGTGAGAAATAAACGCCTGTTGTTTATAGCGACCCAGTCTATGGTATTTTGTTATGGCAGCTCAAAGTGACTAAGACAAGCATTAAAAACCAAGATATAAATAAAATACTGCTACATACTAACTTGTAAGAGGATCATTCTACGGTACCTGTATTATTCAGTAGGAGAGAAAACGTATGGATAAACTTTAGTTTTAAACATACAAAGTAAAATATTTTAAGGATAACCATTAAAAGGATAGAAATAGAGATAATAACTTTTAAAGTAGTACCAGGGAAAGGATCAATCTAAAACATGTAATAAAATATATGGGAAAAACTTGTAAAACAAATAGGATAATAGTAGTACACAAAATAAATATTGGAAATATATTCAAATATATCAGTAATCACAAATTTGTAAAGAGGCAAAACTTGCCATCTTAGATAGAAATAATCTTTGGATCACAAAAAAATTTGGGTGAAAAAAATCTAGTCATATGTTGTTTATAAAAGTTACTCCCCATACATAAGGATATAGGCTGTTTGAAAGCAAAAAGATGGGTATAGCAGGCAAGTACTAATTTTAAAAAGCTTTTATAACTATATTGCAGTCACATTAATTTCAAGGTAATGAAGAATTATTACAGATAGAGAAGGTCACATCAAAATGATAAAAGATTCTAATTTCCAATAATATAATACTTTAAAATTTATGTATACTTACATACCTAATAAAAGTCTCAAAACATCTAAAACAAAGTGAGAAAATCACAAGGATACACTGAATATTGGAGTATAAAATGGTTTATTAACTTTGCAGAGCTATTTATTCATTCGTAGAAAAGTTGAAGAGTCAGTCCCACTTCTAGGTACACATCCCTTAGAGAGTTGCTTTCACCTATATTCAAGTGTACAAGATTTTTCAGGGCAACATTATTTATAAGAGTATACAACTGGGAATAACATAGCTATCCATCATTGGAGAATGTATATAAATAAATTGTGGTATACGTGTATTTAATTTGTAATATGGCACAACATTGAGAATTAGTAAATATGAGCTACATGTGTTCACAAAAATGAAAGTGAGGCCTAGAAACCTGTGAGGATAATGTTGAACAATGATAAAGTACATCTCAACAGAACACGCACAAAAAGTGGATACAATATGATAGTATTTACATACTTTAAAATGGCAGAATAATACTCTATCTTAAGGTTCCGTCCATACATAGGTAGTAACAATATAGAAGAAGGCAAGGGAATGGTACTTAACATATCTGAGGGAGCTGTCATCCCTGAGGAGATGGGACAGTGCTGCAGGTGGTGGGGGAGGAGGCAATTGAGAGTGGCACCTGTATTGAGAAGGTTGGATTTCTTAGGCTAGTTGGTGGGCACATGTATGTCTGTCTGGTGATTTACATACTGTTTTTTATGGGTCTGCAAAAAAAGTTATAGATTTTTGACACTAGGGAGAAAATATAAATACAACTTGTTAACAAGAAACATGCATACACTACCTCAATTCAAAAATGTTTTTGTTTTCTTTTTGAGAGGGAGTTGTGCTCTTGTCACCCAGGCTGGAGTGCAATGGAGCAATCTCAGCTCACTGCAACCTCCACCTCCTGGTTTCAAGTGATTCTCCTGCCTCAGCCTCCCAGGTACTTGGGATTACTGGTGCCTGCCACAACGCCCAGCTAATTTTTGTATTTTTAGTAGAGACAGGATTTCACCATGTTGGCCAGGCTGGTCTCAAACTGCTGACCTCAGATAATTAATCTGCCTCGGCCTCCCATAGTGCTAGAATTATGGGCATGAGCCACCATGCCCAGCCCAAGAACATTTATAGCAATATTTTTGAAGATATATTTGATTAAAAAAATCTCACTGCAAGTTTACCTATATCTGAACGAAACTTTTTAATGATGCACTAAGTAGTAACTTGCAAGCTGTTGGAATGGAATAATATTAATTAATTTATTTCACAATTAATCCAGGCTAAAAAGATGGTGATATGACTAAGTTCCTGGTATCAAAGATGGCTAAGGAATTATAAATTATTTTTTCTCTTCATTTTGAGATACTTCTTTGCCTTAAGTTTTCTTTATTGTTTTTATAATAAAAATGCCTCATTTAAGAAATGTAATTTAGATTTTATAAAAGAACATCCTCCTGGAAAAATATGAGGTAATAGAAATGAAAATACATAAATCAGCCAGGCGCGGTAGCTCAAACCTGTAATCCCAGCACTTTGGGAGGCCAAAGCAGGTGGATCATTTGAGGCAGGAGTTGAGACCAGCCTGGTCAACATGGTGAAACCCCATCTCTACTAAAAATACAACAACAATAACAAAAATAGCTGAATATGGCAGCAGCTACTTATGAGTAGTCCCAGCTACTCAGCTACTCATGAGTAGTCCCAGCTACTCATGAGGCTGAGGCAAGAGAATCGCTTGAACCAGGGAGGCAGAGGTTGCAGTGAGCCAAGATCATGCCACTGCACTCCAACCTGGGTGACAGGGAGACTCCCGTCTCAACAACAAAAAGAAAACACATAAATCACAATTGATTTATTTTTAAACTTATCTCCCAAAATCTGTAGAAAATTTAGTTCTAAAGTTTTTATTTCTAGGAATTCCTCTTAGACAGTAAACAATTTGTACCCTCTAAATCAAGGGTTCTCAAACTTTCTTCATTCATGGTGCCCTGAGTATCTCCGTAGATTTTTATGGTACCCGTAGATCAAAAGAAACAACCTAGAAGTGTAAGCAGTTACATCACAGCAACCACCCAGTGTCCACCATTGCAAAGACAGGACATCATTGGAAGAAATGTAGCACAGTCCAGTGTTGAAACTGAACTGCCTTGAGCTAGTCATTTTCAGTGTCCAACAGATGTGGGTTATTCCTGTTTCCCCTGAAAATGTAAAATTGCTCATAGTACCTGTATTAGTTTGTTCTCACACCACTATGAAGAAATACCTGAGACTGGGTAATTTATACAGGAAAGAGGTTTAATTGATACTACAGTTCTGCATGGCTGGGGAGGGCTCAGGAAACTTACAGTCATGGTGGAAGCTCACTCATCCCTCTTCACCTGGCAGCAGGAGAGAGAAGCATGGAGCAAAGTGGGAAAAGCCCCTTATAAAACCATCAGATCTTGTGAGAATTCACTCCCTATCGTGAGAACAGCATGGGGGTAACCACCCCCATGATTCAATTACTTCCCATCAGGTCTTTCCCATGACATATGGGGATTATGGGAACTACAATTCAAGATGAAATTTGGGTGGGGACACAGCCAAACCATATCAGCATACCTGTGAATTTGCTGCAGTATCCCCTAGATCCTGTAACAGTCACCTGAATATGGAGGGCTCTGCATTCATTCATTCACTGGCAATTTTGGTGGTCTCTTTTTGTTGACTGCAGGAGAAGCCGTACAAGTGCTCAGAGTGCAGCAAGGCCTTCAGCCAGAAGCGAGGCCTGGATGAGCACAAGAGGACGCACACTGGAGAAAAGCCTTTTCAGTGTGATGTGAGTTTGGATTTTTTTCCCCCATAGTGTCTTCCAATAACAGGAAGTAGGAGTGTGTGTGTGTATGTGTGTGTGGGTGTGGGTGTGTGTGTTGCATTGCTGGTATGTACCTATGTCTGTTAATGTCTTGTGCTATTTATAGCTTTTTCTTGCATAATACATGTAACTGCATTGTAATCATTCTATTCATCCGGTTTGTTGGCAGCAAATAAATTCTGATTTTCTTTTAGACATGATTGTACCCTGTTTTAATACCATTGTGTTGTTCTTCCAAGGTGTAAATGCATGATGATTTGAGGCAGCTTTCATGTATCTGGTCAAATCTTTACTGATTAATGACAGTTAAACCGGAGATTCGACTGGTCATACATATTATTTACTTGGGTAAAGCCAAACATGTACAAAATTCCAAAATGCATATAAACTCCTTTGTGTTAAATAATGCTGTTACTAAGTGTTGTCTAAGTTTTCTGCTTATGACATTTGAATTAAAATTGAATTATTTGACATAGCATACATTATTTCTGAAAGGAAAAAAATACTACTGTTGACAGTAAAATTAATCTGAATATTGATCAATTTAGGGGAAAAAAAACACTGTTCTTTTGTGTGGGATTGGCAGTTGACAAATAATCGACACATGTTAGGGAATCAATGTAAGAAAAAACATTAAAACTGTACAGTGTGATATGGCACAGTGCAGAATTCTGCTTAAATGTTAAGGGAAATTCCAGAACTTAGATCCATCATCATGTCCCAATGGGTACAGCATAGGGTAAGCAGTCCATATGAAAGGAAACTCACAAACACAAGATATTTTCCTTGTCCTTTCATGAAACTTCAGTGGTAAGGTTAAGGCAACAATGTACTCCCAGTGGGCATACTCATAAAAATACTTTTATTAACAGTGCACTTCTTTTGAGGAAAGAAACAGTTGTAGAGAAAAAAACGCACACATATAAAGCTCTACTGAACAGAGCTACAGCCCTAGTTCAGTGATTTCAATTAGTTTAAGTCATTGCTGCTTTTATTGGAAGCATTTTCATAAAGGCAAACCCTATTTAGGTGGTTTAATTGTACTGCTGCACAAATAACTGATACAGCCGAGAAATTAAATACTAACTGCATCTTTCTACCATCACATTCAACCCATCTTTTAATCTATGCTGAATGCTTTTGTTGAATATTCCCTTAGGTGAATTGAAACGTCATGTTATGTTTTTTAAAACTATGATGTTACAAGTTGACTTTTTTCTATTTGCTTCGGTCCCATTTATTTCTATGATGTGTTTAAAACTCTGAAATCTTCATTTGCAGCCCATACTGATCTGTTGAGTAGAGATCCATATTTCTAAGTGCCTCCTAAACATTTCTGAAATGCAGACTGCTCAGTAGGGAATTGTCTGCCTTTGCTGCAAAATTTTGTCCTCTTAACTTACTCACTGGGAATAGAAGTCACCCTTTCTCACCCCACTCCAGTCTCTCTCCCTCTTAAAGAGCTCTCAGATTCATTAATTTCTCTTAGTTTTCATTTCTACTTGTAACACATAGCTCAGACCTTCGCTGTTTCATCTACATCCAGTCTCCAGTGTGTGTGTTCTCCACACTGTCACCCTACCAAGGTGATGCATTTTTTTAATTGAGGTGAAATTCACATGATATAAAATTAACCATTCTAATGTGAACAGTTCAGTGACATTTAGTATATTGACTGTGTTGTATAAGCACCACCTCTCTAACCCCAAAATATTTTCATCACCACAAAATAAAACTCCATACCCAATAAATATTTACACCTCACTTCCCTCATCCCTTAGCAGCTACCAATCTGCTTTCGCTTCTGTAGACTTACCTATTCTAGATATTTCATATAAATGAAATATACAATATGTGATCTTTTGTGACTGGCTTCTTTCATTGAGCATAATGTTCTCAAGGTTTATCCACATTGTCTCATGTATCAGTAGGTCATTACTTTTTATGGCTGGATGATGTTCCATTATATTTTTATATCACAATTTGTTTATCTGTTGATGGACACTTCTTTCTACCTTATGACTATTGTGAATAGTGCTGTAGTGAACATGGGCGTACAAGTATTTGAGTACCTGTTTTCAATTATTTGGGGTATATACCTAGGATTGAATTGCTGAGGTATTTGGTAATTCTGTTTAACTTTTTTGGGAACTGACATATTGTTTTCCTCAAGAGAAACACCATTTTATATTTCCATCAGCAATGCACAAGGATTCCAATTTCTCCCCATTCTTGCCAATACTTATTTTTTATTTAATTACCCATATTGGTGGGTGTGACATATCTGACCATGGTTTTGATTTACATTCCCCAAAGAACTAATGGTGGTGAGCATCTTTCCATATACTTCCTGACCATTTCTATATCTTCTCTGGAGAAATGTTTCTTCAAGTCCTTTGCCCATTTTAAAATAGTATTGTCTTTTTGTTGTTGCGTTTTAAGAGGTTTTAAAGTTTGGATATTAGGCTCTTATCAGATATATGATATGCAAATATTTTTTTCATTCTGTAGGTTTTCTTTTCACTTTGTTGAAAATATCCTGAGATGCATAAGGCCTTTTAATGTTGATGAAGTGCCCGTTATGCATTTTTTTCTCTATTTGATCATGCTTTTGGTGTTATATCTAAGAATTCATTGCCAAATCCAAGGTTGTTGGATTTTTCCTTCTGGTTTTTTTTGTTGTTTGTTTGTTTGTTTTTCTCTAAGAGTCTTATAGTTTTAGCTCTTATATGTGGCATAAGGAAAGGGTCTATTCTTTGCATTCTTTTTCAGTCTTTCACTATTGAATATGGTGGGTTTTTCATAAATGCCCTTTATTTTGTTGAGAAATTTCCCTTTTCTCCTAGCTTCCTGAGGTTTTTTTTTTTTTTTAACCGAGAGAGGATGTTGGAGTTTGTCGGATGCCTTTTCTACATCAATTGAGATGACTATGTTTTTTCCCCTTTGTTCTGTTAGTATAATTTATTACTTTGATTTTCTTATTTGAACCACTGTTGGAGTCCTGAGATAAATCCCCATTGGTCATGGTTTAGAACCCTTTTAATACGCTCTGAGATTCAATTAGTATTTTGCTTGTTTGTTCATTTTAGGATTTTTGCATCTAGATTTATAAGAGATTTTGGTCTGCAGTTTTCTTTTTTCATAACATCTTTGTCTGACTTTGGTATTAAGGTAATGCTAGCCTTACACAATGAGTTAGGGAATGTTTCCTCCTCTTCTGTCTTTTTGAAAGACTTACAGAATTGGTGTTAATTCTTCTTTAAATGTTTGGTAGAATTTATCAGTGAAGCCACCTGATCCTGGACTTTTCCTTGTTGGTATGTTTTTTATTTGATTCAACCTCTTTATTGGTCTTTTTAATTTTTCTATTTTTTCATGAGTCAGTTTTGGTAATTGCTGTGTGTTTCTAGAAATTTGTTCATTTCATCATGGTTACCCAGTTTGTTGGCAAATTGAGTAACCATGATAAAATGGAGATATATATATATATATTTTATATATATATATGAAATCAGTTTTTTACAATTTTGCTCAAATGACACGTCACTCATTCATACTACTTTAACCTCTTAGGCACAGTCATTCCAGGCTGTGCAAATAGCCCAGCATGCCTATAGCGATAACTTTGAAATCTTTCTTTCTCCTGCCCAAGTCTCTCTTTTGAACCCTAGGCAGATATTTTCAACTGCCTATAGGACATCTCTCTTGTATTTCAAACTGAAATCATGATCTCCCAGCTTTCTTAATCTGTCAACATGATCCTTTCCATTTCCCATATCTCTGAGTACTGTACCATCCCCAAATAACCCAAATCACATATCTGAGCCTCATGTTGGACACCTCTTTTTCCCTAAGCCATGAATGATAGCCACTATTCTAGTTAAGGTCCTGTTACGGGAAAGGCACAGAGATCCACGGTTTGCATATATTCTCTCTGATCTCCACTAAAACTCAGGAATATATAGGTGTTATTTGCATATATATGAAGCAATCGAGGTTCACTGAGGTTGAGTGACTTGCCTACAGTTCACAGCAAGTCAAGATTCTAGAGTTCAAGGTTGCAGTGAGCCAAGATCGTGCCGATACACTTCAGCTTGGGCAAGGGAACAAGACTCTGTCTCAAAAAAGAAAAAAAAAAAGATTCTAGGGTCAAAACCCAGGTCTTTCTAAGCAGTTTACTATGCGACTTTCACTCAGACCCTGTAATAACTGCCTTTGCTTCTATCTGTTTTTCAAACATACCACCATCTCTAAATTCTCATTGTCACCTTCATTTCTCTAATTCTCTCACACTCTCTCACATCCAATCCAGTAGCATAACCAATTGGTTCTACATTAAAATAATTTCAGGGCCTGAATAATTCTCATAACTCCATAGCTTTATCTCAGTCTCCTGGAATATTGCAATATCTTTTTACATGCTGTCTCTTTCTGTCTTTGTCCCAACAGTCTCTCCATGTAGAGTAGTCTTGCCATGTAGAGTAATCTTCGTAGAACCTGAGTCAGATTATATATTTGTAAAATGAATATAGTATTCATTTGCTCAAACCTTCCCATGACTGTGTATCTCATTTAGAGTGAAAACAAGTTTTATCATGGTCTGAAAGACCTCACGTGACCTGCAGCCCTCACTCTCCCACTCTGCTCTCTTTGACTTCATCAGCACCCTCCACCTCACTCTGGTCACATGGCCTCTTTACCCTTCTTTGGACACATCGAACCTACCCTGCATCTACCTCTTGGCCTTTGCATCTGCTGTTGCTTCTGCCTAGAACACCTTTCTCCAGGTTTCTTCATGGCCTGCTCATGTGCTTCTTTCAGATCTCTGCTCAGATTACTTTCTCTCTTATCTCCATTACTTCCTTAGCTCTCATTCTATATTACTTGTCATCATGGCACTTATATCTACCAAAAATTTGTTTGTTTAATAAACTTATTTATCATTTATTATAAGCTCCATGACAACAAGGTTTTGTCTTTATTATTTATTGTTGGATCCTCAAGCCTAGAACAGTGCCTGGCATGTGGGAAGCATTCAATATTTTGAATGGATAAATAAGTGAATTAATAACTCCTGCTTTTGTTCATGTTGAAATCATTTCTGGCCTGGAGTGGAACAATAGTACTGGCCTCCCTGGATCCAGTTTCATACTCTTTTGCTTGCTAACTGAATTATACTTTAGTTTCAGTCTCTATTTATAATCCTTTAGTGAATTCCCACCTCTTACAAAATATACTTCCACTTTTTTGTTATGATTACCATGATTTCCAGGATTTGTTTCCAGCTTTCAACTCTAGTTTATTTTCAATTTATTTCTCTAGTGACATCTAATCTTTAGCTTTTGTGAATTCTTTTCATTTCTCCAACTGAGCCATGTTCTTCGCACTCACAGTACCTGTGCCTATCTTCTTCCCTCTCCCTGTCATATGATCCCCACCCCCTTAGGACATGATAAACCTCCATGCATCTTTCCAGATCAGGCCTTCTGCCACTTTTTCCTTAAAGCCTGCCCTCTTCTCTCCAAGCCATGGACTGCACTCTTCTGTTCCTGTCTTTGTACTATGCTCGTGACTTTACAAATGTTTCTACTTATAATGTGGACTCCACAAAGGCTAGACAGTGTGTTCTTTGTCATTTTCTTCCCAGAAGAAGTGGTAGGCACATTGTATGTGATAAGTATGTGTTAACTGAAGATATTTGTATAGAATTTCCCAAGGTGCTTTCTGGTAAACATCTTATTTCACTCTATTTTAAAACAAAATCAGTTTACCTCCAGTCTAGAGTAAGAATAAATATTTTGCTAATACACTTCTAAGTTGGAGTAGGGTGAAAGTTTGGATAAGAATCACAGGTGGAAAGAAAAGAAAGCATCCGTGTTATACTATTTGAACTCATTTTTGCTCTCCCCTGTTTGTAAAATGAATGTTCTTGCATTTGGCTGATTTATACAGAGCATCATTTGGAGTCTTTTACTGACTGCATTTAAGTTCATGAAAACAGCTTTTAATGTCTGGGTAGTCAGTTTTACAACTGTGACATCAGGTACTCTCTCCTGATATTTAATCCTGTACTCTGGCTCTCATTCAGCAAGCTGTTGGATTGTTCCCATCTCATCTCCAGTGTGGAGCTTCTAGGACTTCCTTAATTCAGACCCATTATCAATGATTTCAGCATCTTGCTCAACTTCCTTTCCATTTTTTCCAGCTTGCCATTGCTCTCATTTTCCCATGGTAACTGTGTAAATGGACTTGCACTTTGTATCCCTCCCACCACAGTGGCAAGCTGAACTGTCTGAGAATCTTTCTTACATTCTCACAGTGGTTTTTTATATATATTTGTTAATGGTGTCAGCCAGGCAAATGGAGAAAGTAGGGTGCGTTCACATATCTCTGTTTGAAATGAGATATTTTAGTAATAGTCGGCCTTTGGGAGGGAGGATAGACTCTGAACCCAGACTGTCTGGGTTTAAATTCTGGAAACACTGCCTAGTTCTTTGAACCTGGGAAACCTAGTTAACATTTTGTGTTTTCATTTTCTTCTTTAAAATGGGTTTAATGGTAACATTAGTATCTACTTAAAAGCATGACTGTGAGGATTGAACAAGTTAATATTTAGAAATTGTTAAGAGTGGCTCCTGGCACATGGTGAAAGTTGTAAGATAGTTAAGCCTAGGCCCTGTGCTGGCCACTGGGATGAAATAGTGGAAGATGCCATGTCCCACCCTCATAGAACTCACATTCTTGTGGAGTATAACATTAAACAAATACATGACACCAGGCATGGTGACTCATGCCTGTAATCCCAGCACTTTGGGAGGCCTAGGCAGGAGGATCGCTTAAGCCCAGCAGTTCAAGACCCATCTGGGCAACATAGCAAGACTTCATGTTTACAAAAAAACATAAATAAAAAATTAGCTGGGCATGGTGGCACACAATTGTAGTCTCAGCTACTCGGAAGTCTGAGGTGGGAGGATTGCTTGAGCCTAGGAAGTCAAGGCTGCAGTGAGCTATGATCAGACCACTGCACTCCAGCCTGGGTGACAGAGAGACACCGTGTCTCCAGAGAAAACAAAAACGAAAAACCAAATACATGAATTAACATGTAATTACAATTCATGATAAAGACTGGGAAAGAGAAGGAAGAAAAAAACCATGAGGCTATAAATGAATAGTTAGGGGAAAATTCTCTGTTAAAGCGACTCTAAGTAACCTAAAAGATGAGAAGAGTCATCCATGGGGAAAAGAGCATCTCAGGAGAGGAACAGCATGAATTGAGGCTGGGAATGCGCGTGGGGGAAAGAGACGGCTGGTGAAACTGGAGCACAGTGAGAGAAAGAGAGGGGTGCAGGGTGAAGTGAAAAAGAGAATTGGAGGCTTTGCAGCCATGTTAAGAAAGCTATTGTGAATTTAATAAGCCATTGAAGAATTTGGTATCAGTGTTTTATGTTGACATTGGGTTTGGAGAAGGGGCGAGAGAAATAGAACACGGGGGATAAATGTTAAATCGATTTTCTTTATGATTATGAATTTTAATATATACTTAAAAAAACAATTTAGCATTTCTTTCACTTGAAAGTACTCTCCATAGATACTGTCTTCAGTTTCTCCAGGATGATTCTGCAGTCTTTGAGGATCCTTATATTGCCCATAGAGATTCAATCAATCAGTCAATCAATCAGTGAATCTATCAACCATTATTTGTTTCTTTAATTCAAGAAATATTTATGTAGTGGCTACTCTTGCCCTCATGTTCCTTAGTTTAGCAAGGAGACAGACATAAAAAAATAACACAAATCATGAATGACACTTGAGGAAAGTGTTGTGAAGGAAAAGTAAAGGCTGCTATGAGAGCATTTAACAGAGACCATCAGCCGGCAGATGAGTCACGTGGGCTTCCTAAGGATGAGTAAGAGTAAGCTGAGTAAAGAGAAGTGAGAAAGTTCTGAGGCAGGAAGCCCAGTGATATCTTCAAGAACCGGCAGGAGGCCTATTTGGTTTGGCGACAGCTCAGTGATTACCCTACAAGCAGCGAAAAACCATGGAATAATTTTAGGTAACATTGTGACATTTGTGTTTTCAAAAAATCATTTCAATTGTTATGTGGAGCATGGACTGGAGGGGAGGAGGAGGAATGCTGGGAGATTCAGATAGTATTCAGCAGTGGGTTACTTTTGGCCTGTATGAGTGTGTCCTGCACATTAGAGGGCATTACTTGCATGCTTGCCCCTATGCAAAATGCAAGTAATATTCCCCATTTGTGGAGACAGTGAGATACCCCCCACAATTCCAAACATTTCCTGCAGAGAGGGGAAGTTGTACCACCTCTATCTGAGGATGATTGAAGCTGACTGTTGCAATAATCTAGGCTTTAGTTTTCAGAGTGAGGAGATGTACATTGAAGCAGGCATACATGACATCCATTGGAATATGGGAAGAAAAAATGACCACTTTGATTCCCAGGTTTTTTTTCAACTTCTATTTGAGATTCAGAGAGTACATCTGCAGGTTTGTTGTACATGGGTATATTGCATGATGCTGAAGTTTGAGGTGTGAATGATCCCAATCGCCAGGTACTGAACATAGTACCCAGTAGTTTTTCTACCCTTGCCTCCTCCCCTCCTTCCTTGCTCTACTAGTCCCCAGTCTCTGTTGTTAGTTACCACCTTTATGTCAATGTTTAGCTCCCACTTATAAGAGAGAATATGCAGTGTTTGGTTTTCTGTTCCTGCATTCATTCACTTAGGATAGTGGCCCCCGGCTGCATCCATGTTGCTACAAAGGACATGATTTCATTCTTTTTTTATAGGTGCATAGTATTCCATGGTGTATATGTACCACATTTTCTTTATTCAGTCCACTGTTCATGGCACCTAGGTTGATTCCATGTCTCTGCTATTGTGAATAGTTCTGCAATGAACATGCAAGTGCATATGTCTTCTTGGTATTATGATTTGTTTTCTTTTGCATGTATACCCAGTAATGAATGGGATTACTAGATTGAAGGGTAGTTCTGTTTTAAGTTCTTTTAGAAATCTCCAGACTGTTTTTCACAGTGGCTGAACTAATTCACATTCCCTCCAACAGTGTATAAGCATTCCCTTTTCTCTGCAACCTCACCAGCATCTGTTGTTTTTTCTACTTCTTTGTGTTTTTTTTGTTTTTATTTTTGTTTTTTTGTTGTTGAAACAGAGTCTCACTCTGTCGCCCAGGCTGGAATGCAGTGGCACTATCTCAGCTCACTGCAACCTCCACCTCCCGGGTTCAAGCAGTTCTCCTGTCTCAGCCTCCTCAATAGCTGGGACTACAGGCACCCACCACCACACCCAGTAATTTTTGCATTTTTAGTAGAGATAGGGTTTCTCCGTATTGGTCAGGCTGGTCTCGAACTCCTGACCTTAGGTGATCTGCCCTCCTTGGCCCCCCAAAGTGCTGGGATTACAGGTGTGAGCCACTGTTCCCGGCTGACTTCTTCACAATAGCCATTCTGACTAGTGTGAGATGATATCTTATTGTGGTTTTGATATGCATTTATCTGATGATCAGTGATGATGAGCATTTTTTCCAGTTTGTGTCCACTTATATGTCTTCTTTTGAGAAGTGTTTGTGAATGTCTCTTGCAATAATATATAAATACAGTAGTGCATATATATGTTTTATTTAAAAATAAAGATACTACAGTTTCATTTTTTAATGGGACTGTTTCTTGCTCATTCAAGTGTTTAATTTCCTTACAGATTCTGGATGTTAGAACTGTTGGATACACAGTTTGTGAATATTTTTCTCTCATTCTGTCAGTTGTCTATTTTATTGATTGTTTTGCTATGCAGAAGCTCTTTAGTTTTAGTAGGTTTCACTTGTGAATCTTTTGTTTTGTTGCAATTGCTTCTGAGAATTTAGTCATAAATTATTTCCCAAGACTTCTGTCCAGAATGGTGTTTCCTAGGTTTTCTTCTAGGATTTTTACAGTTTGAGCTCTTACATTTAAATCTTTAATTCATCTTAAAGTTTATTTTTATATATATTAAAAGTTAGGGATCCAGTGTCATTTGTCTGCATATGGCTTGCCAATATCCCAGTGCTTATTCAATAGGTGTTTATTGAATAGGGAGCCCTTTCCCTGTTTCTTATTTTTGTCAACCTTGTCAAAGATCAGATGGCTGTAGGTGTGTGACTTTATTTTTGACTTCTCTATTCTGTTGCATTGGTATATGTGTCTGATTCTGTACTAGTATCCTGCTGTTTTGGTTACTGTAGCCTTATAGTTTGAAATTGAGTAATGTGATACCTCCAGCTTTGTTCTTTTTGCTTAGGATTGCTTTGGCTATTAGGGCTTTTTTTTTTTTTTTTGGTTCTGTATAAATTTTAGAATAATTTTTTCTAGTTCTGTGGAAAATGATATTGGTTGTTTGATATTTGATAGTAATGGCATTGAATCTGTAGATTGCTTTGAGCAGTATGGCCATTTTGATGATATTGATTCTTCCAATCTCTGAGCATGGAATATTTTCCCATTTGTTTGTATCATCTGTGATTTCTTTCAGCAGTGTTCTATAGTTCTACTTGTAAAGTAGAACACCTCCTTGGTTAGATGTATTCCTAAGTACTTTTTGTATGTGGCTATTTTAAAAACAGGAACACAATTAAACTTTATTATCATTAAACAGAAGATTTAACTTTGGCGCCCTGGCTTGGGCCCTGCTGGCTGGTCTCTTCTGAGGTGCAGTATCACGTGTGATCCAAGGGAAGAACGTCAATTCCACGTTGTTGCTGGTTGGCTGACAGTCCTGAGGCACTTGTTTGCTTTCAGTGCGCTCTTAGGATTGCAATTTGTGTCTCTTGGGTTAACAGAGACATGGATTATATTATCTGTTTTTAAATAAAGTAATGCTTACAAAATGAACAAGTGGCTAAAAGAAGCCTGTACAGAAATACAGATTGAAAATAATACTAATGATACAAACAGAAGGTAACGAAAAGAAAACAGAGTTAATACTACTAGTAGCAATTTGAGATAAAATATAGTGACATCATCATATGTGATGAGAAGTAAGCCAAAAATGGAAATTATTAAGGAGACATCTTGTCTTTACATTTGTTAAGGATGACTCCGGCCCTAAATATGCATCCCATCTTAAAATCTTGCCTAGTGAAAATATAAAGCCATAAATATTAAATTAGCATTAAAATATTTATTTTGTCTTTATCATCAAAATTTTGTCTGTCTTTAATATAATATATAAATACAGTAGTGCATGTGTATGTTTTATTTAAAAATACAGATACTACACTTGCATGCTGAAACATTTTCTTAGTGAGAGAGAAGCACTGGTCTGAGTAATCAGTGTCTCTGACTAAGGTGGTGGCAGTGGACATGGAGACGATTAGATGCCTTCATGTCTTTGAGAAAGATGTGCAAAGAAGAGCTGGTGGGACTTTGTAATTGATTGGATCAGATGAGGAGAGTGAGACATTGGGTAAAGGCTGACTGCCACATTTGCAGTCAAACCAGATGGAGGGTCGGACCATTTTTTGAGACTTAGGTTTGAGAGACAAGAATTCTGAGTTCAGTTTTAGACATAGGAAGTTTGGAGTACCAGTGAACTATCCAAGTGGTCAGTTAAGTACTCCACTGTTGAGATCAGAAAGGGGACTGCACTAAAAATATTACTTGCTAGTGATCTCCGTATATGTAGTAACAAAAGGTATGAATATGATTGAGATCACCAGAGGAGAAAATACCTAGTGAATGGAGAAGAAAGCCAAGGATTGGGCACTGAAATCCTGACTGACTTACTTAGGATGGAGGAAGGGCCTATTCCAGAAAACAAAAGGGAATAAAAGGCCAGATAATTAGAAGGAAAACAAGGAGAGTAGGTCATTATAGAAACTAAAGGAATGACAGGGGAAAGTGGTCATGTATGTCAAATGATGCTAAGAATTCATGTTAAATGAGAGCTCAAAAGTGCCAGGATTTAGCAATGTAGAGATCATCCATAACATTTCAGAGAGCTGTTTGGAGAGTTAAGAAGTCCAAGGCAGAAGTCTGATGTGAGTGGACTTGCTGCTAAGTGAACATGGAACCATCACCCAACTAACTGCATTTTGTCATTCCAAAATAATACTTCCTGATTATAAAAATGTACTTTTTAATTAGAGATGAATGAGGAAATATGGAGACAAAAGAAGACAAAAAAAATCCCTTTTCCAACTGATGTCAGCTAATATTAATCTATTGACATTTCCTTCATATACTTATTAATACAGATACAGTTATAATTTTTATTTCAATATTGTAGACTAAGTTGCATTGATCTTATTATTCTGCTTTCCTTTCTTTATGTTTCTTCTTGCCTTTAAGTATTTTTGAAATTACTATCTTGGCCGGACGTGATAGCTCACGTCTGTTTTCCCAGCACTTTAGGAGACTGAGGCAAGAGGATCGCTTGAGCCCAGGAGTTTGAGATTAGCCTGAGCAACATGGTAAAATCTCGTAGCTAAAAAAAAAAAAAAGAAAATTAGCTGGGCATGGTGGCATCTGCCTATAGTCCCAGCTACTCCAGAGGCTAAGATGTGAGTCCAGGGAGGTCGAGGCTGCAGTGAGCCAAAATTGTGCCACTGCACTCCAGCCTGGGCAACAGAGCGACATCTTGACTCAAAAAAAAAGAAAAGATTAATATTTTTAACAACTGAAAAATATTTCTGAGTCTGATTATATCAGAATGATTATGCTTATTAACTTTAATTGGCCAAGTAAGTCGTTTGTAATTTTCACTTTTATATATGAGTCTGTATGAGCATCCTGTATATAAATCTTTGACTTGGAGACATTCATACAAGTGATACTCCTGGTTCTTCAAAGGCTTGCTGTCTCTCTGTCTCCCCAAGATTCTTTTGAGGAAGTACTACTGAGTATCCATTACATTCTATCAGCCTCATTTTATGTAGTTTCATGCACATTTTAATCCCTCTTTTAAAATAGTGTTTGTGTGTGTGTTATTATTTTGTAAACGTATTTCTTAAGTACAGTATGTGTGTGTTTGCACTTTGCTTTTTACCCTAATTGAACCTTATCTTTTAATAAGGGTACTTAATACTTTTATATTGATTATTATAATTTACATACTTTACAGTCTGTCATCATATGTTATGCTGTTGCATGTTTCCTGGGTCTTTACCCTTTTCCTCTGATTTTTGCGACATAGACTTGGCTTTGTTTTACAGTTGCCTCAAAGGTATTGAGTTACAAACCTTATGCTTAAAAGCTATTCCAAAAGAAAAATGTCATTTCCTGAGATGAACTGGCTGCATTGTATTTGTTTTGAGAAATTGTTTGTTTGCAAAGTCACTTGTATATTCCAGGGAAGTGCCACTCTTTGGAACAGAGGTGTTTTCTTTGTATTCCACTTGTACTGGCCTTGCCTCCTTCTCATTGACATTTGTCTATTCTTTCCAATCTGCTGAGGAAAATGAAAGAGAAAAAAAATGTACACTGACATTTATTGAGTGTCTGCAGTATAGCCCTTATTTACACAGAGTATTTTATTTAATCTTAATAATCCAGCGAGGTAAGTACATTGTCATTTTACAGGTGAGGGAACTAAAGTTAAAAGGCATACTTGGTCCATTTAATTTCCTTAGTAAATAGTAGAGTCAGAATTCAAACTCGAGGTGGTTCTTCAACAAATACTTATTGAGTGCTTACTCTACAAAAATTGTTGTACCCTTTAGGGTACATAAGGGAATAAAATACATGAAGATCCCTGCTCTCATGGAGCTGAGACTCTAGTGAGCAGAGAGAGACACTAAACAAGAGAGTAGGTAAATTACAGTGGGACAGAAAGTGATGGGTACTATGTAAAAAGTAAATTTGAACCGAGTAAAGGGAATCCAGAAAGGATAACAGGCTTCAGTTTTAAATTGGGAGGTCAGAGCAGGCTTCCTTAGAAAGTGATCAGACTCTAAAGCCTGTTTTCTTTATACCACACTATGCTGCTACTTCTGTGTCAAAATTCATTGTTATTGGATTACCCTCTCCTTACCCAATTAAGGCCTTGAGCCTTTCTGGGTTTCTTATTGCTGTGAATGTAAATCTTCTTTCCTCCATAAAGAAAAAGGGCAAGGGTTTTTTGTTTTCTTTCGTTTTGTTTTACTGTAAGATTTTCCCAAGCCTAACCTCATTTAAAACTCCAGCTTTCTTTACAGTATTTTTACAAGCCATTTCCTCTCTCATTATATTTTTCATGGTGTTTTCACGTTATTTAACATGTCTTATTTCACAACGGATATGCTTTTGAAGAGTTTCATGTCAGTGGAATTTTTGTGAATAATATCAAACTTTAAATTCCATCTTTTTTTTGTAACTTGGATGGTTGTGCCTTGCATTTTTTGTGTTAATATTTTTAGTTATGGGGCTGTTTAATGCATGTTGAACCAGGTGGGAATGTGGCAGAGCTCATGTGAAATAAACTTGTTACCTTCCTTAGTTAAACAAAGTGTATATAATAAGAAATAAAGAAAAGAAACAGTGAGTAATAAATTTCTGCTTATGATACTTAAAGCAGCATTAGCATTTTATTTCACAAGTGGTACTAAACTGAAGGGATCACTGGTGAGAAATGTCTTATGCCATTTATGTTATAGAGAGAGATGCCATCTAGAACATGAAGCATTTTACTTAAATAGTTTAATATGAAATGGCAAATACATTCCATTAGGATAAGAAAGGGATTGTTGCCAGGGGTTTCTCTGGAGATGTTTAAATCCGGCAGCTGGGAGAAGGGAAGAGTGATTGGGGTACAAAGGACACCGACTAAATGCAGTAACTCTTATTGATTTTCTTTGCCCAATAGTGTGGGTGTTAAATTTTGTTTATTCCAAGAGTGCTTTTTGTTTTTATGCCTGTTACTGCATACTTGATAGTAGGAATTTGCATAATGTGTATTGTATAAATGATAAATTGTTCTATCTTCAGGTTTTTCAGTATAATATGGTTGGTCTTTGGGTCTTTTCTAGGTTTGTGACTTGGCTTTTAGCCTGAAGAAAATGCTGATTCGACACAAGATGACTCATAATCCCAATCGTCCACTGGCAGAATGCCAGTTTTGCCATAAGAAGTTTACAAGGAATGACTACCTCAAAGTGCACATGGACAATATCCATGGTGTAGCTGACAGCTAATGGGGGCTGTAAAGGAATTAAACTATTCAGAAGGGCTCCTAATATGAATCCCAGATTTTTCTCACCTGATCAGCATAACAGAAGTAGCCAAAAGTGACTTACTGGTCTCATAGTTCTTATTTGCCTACATTTAGAGTCTGTAGATGTGTATGCAACCAAAAAAAGTCTTACTTTTACCAAGAAATGGTATAAATGGGAAAAAAAATATAACTCCATAGCCTTGCAAAATGCAACTTGTGCTCCGTCTTATAAAAATGGAGAAAGGAGTTATGGCCCTCTTTCTTGGCCATCCCTCTTTAATGAAGCTTATTAATATACTTCCCTAATAGGCCTTTTCATTTTTATTGTTATTCTTTGTATGTCTGTGTGTCTGTATGTGTCTGTGTGCGCGCACTCAGTTGCAAATACCAGTTGTTGCAGCTGGTTTTACCAATTTAAATAGAAATAAATCAAGATATCCAACTATTTCTTTGCAGATTAGGGTAAGAAAAAGTTATCAAAGACGCAAGTTTGATAGGAAAATAAATACTTGCTATTTTATAAGACAAACCAAGAGTTGAGCTTAACTAATAGCTCTGTGCAACAAATGAGTTTAAAATAAAGAGATGTTTGATAACTAAAACATCTATTAAAATATTGCTCATTTTAGAGAATTCTTAGGAAACATTATTTACTCTCATCATTCAGATGCAAACATTCATGGTCTGGAATACTTTTATAAATTCTACACAAAAATGACCATCACATTTAAATATTCATCAGGCACCCCCTCTTGAATTTAGACCATTTAGCTTTAGACATTAGCAGTATACCAATATATATAATTAAAAATAGAAACCAAATAGATTCTCCGTATTTGCTGACAGAGCGGCAGAACAATAGTGACATTTCCACATTAGTTATGATGAACACAACCCTTTCCGCTCTCCTTCCATAAAAGTGCACAGAATGTGTTAGTGCAGATACAGTCCTCAGAGCATTAACATTCCATTTTGCAAAAGACATTTTCCAGAATCTTGGCAGTAGGTAATTCTGAAACACTTTTGAATTACCTTCAATCATCCCATATAATTAGGAATCCAGAATACAAAGTACAAACCTGGCAATTGTTATGATTGAAGTTGTCACTGATGCTTAAGGAAAATTGAAGCAAGAAGCATAATTTCTTCCTTTAGAAGGTTATATTTCAGCAAAATACTTGACAGCAACATATAATGAACAGCTTGTTTGGAGAGATGATATGATACAATGTAATAGTGATGTCAAAATAACCTAGAGGAATATCCAAAAACCAGAAAAACATTAAAATGAAGCCCAACTCATGAACCTCTCTAACTGAAGCCCAGTCGAAAGAAAGGAAGTGTAGTTTTAAGGAAGTTATTTGGTTCTAATGAGTTAAGGAGAAAGGTTCTCTGAGACACAGTTCTTTGACTTCAGGAATCTCATTTTAGAATTGTATTCACGCCCAATTCCAGTTTTAAAAAGAAACATAAAGATTCAATGTAGACATTTGAATGTTGTAAAATATTAAATTTGAAACTCAGAAGAGATAACTTTTAAAAATATAAATCCTAAAATTATAATTTAGAAGATATTTAAGTATAGTTATATGTAGTATTTTATATCTGAAATTATAGACTGTATTTTATAAAAATAAATTTTGGTCTTGTTTCTCACTATATCATTTGTTTCAACAATATATTTTTAGATCTAAAGTGTTTTCATTTTAACATGATAGTGTGTTTAATATCATTTGAATATAAAAAAAAGCTGTAAAATTTGGTAGCGTGTATTATTTAAACACATCCTGTATATTCCTTTGAATGCTGCTTTCTCTATATGGGATGCTTTATATCCCGATTATGTGATGAATGTAAAACTTGAAAGGAGTCCAAATACCAATTTTGTGTAATCTCAGCGAGTCACAGTTCACATGGCTGCTGGGGAAATTACCCTGAAAACTGTGGTGTCGCTATGCTGTGGAGTAAACGGACAGGGAAAAGGTGCTGGGCTTTATCCTGCTGAAGGTTTATAGACAAAGAACTCTTTAGAAAATGGTGTAGAAGGACCTGTGCCAGAGAATGGTATACCACTGTCTCTTCAGAGGACTGAAACCAAAATAAGGCCTTAGAAGATTATTTGTATGCTGTAATTTTGTTGTAATTTTTATCCAAAAGACAAGTATTCGTGGATAGTTTCAGATATATTAGCATTTGCTTGCTAAAACTTTTAAATTACTTAGTAATAACCAAAAAAAGAGACTAGGCATGACTGATCAATTGAAAGCGTAGATAATCATAGAGGAAAAGTCTTACAGACAAGCTGAAGTACAGGTACCTACTTTGAAATGTCTTTTGTTTCCTGCTGTGAAAGATTTGGGCTGGGGTATTTTCTTGCGAAAAGACCAGACTCTTGGGTGCCTATAAAGTCTAAGTAATTGAGACTTAGAAATTGGCTAAGTAAATTTAAGAGACGTTCAATAATGTAGGTGGGTTCAGATACCCTTTTATAATAACTGTCTTCTTCGTATATTAACACTCAAGATGTTTATGTATGTTTAATTTGTCTTTGTTTCACAATAACTGGCTTTTGTTTTCCTTTTCCTGGTGTGTTGTTGGCTATATAGAGGTATTTATTGGTTAATTATAATCAGCAGTTACACCATAAAAGTATTCTTGGCGATACATTCTTGGGGTTACATAGTATAGTTAACATGTTGCTTTCAAGAAACATGAGTGTGTGTGTCTGTGTGTGTGTGTGTGTCTGTCTGAAGAGTATCACTTATATGCAGTGCATATACATGTAAGTGCATTACTTTGCTCAAATATCTTCTGACCTATTGCAGTCAACTCATGCATGAGTGTGTACGTGTATTATAGAAGGTCTTACAGCCTTAGTTTCTGTTTTAGATTTTATGTGCTGCTTCTTTTCTCCAACAAAAGCCTGAAAGGAAAGAGGATAGTTACTAGAAATATTCATTTTTTTCCTTCACAAATCTAAATGTTGCTTATGAAAACTCATCTTAGAGTAATGAATATATGGAGGTGGGTAGGTAGGAGGAAATGTGCCTCTTTAAAACCCTAAAATTTTACCATTGATATTGATATTTGTTTGCGTGTATATAAATGGAGCATGTGTAAATATAGAATTCCAATAGCATTTTTATTTTATTATAAATCTATAATAAATCTATATAAGTCACTACCAGACTTGGTGTTAGCATTTTATTTTACTATAGAACTATAGTACCATTCTATGGTAAAATCCAAATGAATGCTTTAAAGTTGTTTTTGATGAATGAAAGAACTGTAATTGCCATTACCTCCAGACCTCATGCTTTTATACTTTATACATCCAAGTGTTTTCAATCTGCAAAGTACCTCTGAAGTTGAGCCAAGTTGGTCTCAGGGCTATAAGAGACAGCATTTTCCTTGCCTCTCTTCTCATTCCTGGTTATTCAGAGAACAATGTGAAAAGGAACATCACTAAGAATGAATGAAACCTGATAACTAAGAATGAGTGAAACCTGATACAGTAGCATCTTACGTAAAAATAACTTGATGTTCACAAATATAATTTATGGGTAATAAAAGTTATGGCAAATGTTTCAGGTATTCCTTTTTTTAAAAGTTATGTTTATCATTTTGATGTTGCCCCAATCTTGTGAGATTTTCTTGATACAAAAAATAATCATTTGAATAATGGATTTAGAAATTATGCATTCATTTAACTTGGATTTTTCAGAATCAGCTGAGGCACTAGTTCTTTGGAGCTGACTCATAGCCTTAGCTAGCTTGGGCTTAAAACTGTATTATCACCCCACACATTGTTAATTTGTTGTATGACAGAATAAAAAATTAACTCTGAAACCTTCATTGTGGGCATGTTAAAATATTCTAGATATTCTAGACCCAGGAAATAGTCTGGAATGTAATAGCTATCTTATATACTAAAATAATGCTGCTGATCCAGTGTCCAAATTCCTTTTCTTCCTTTGAAAAAAATTCTTGACACAACACTGAAACAAACGTTCATATTTAGTTAGAAAATATATAATATTTAGTTTCCTGAAATTAAAAAATATATTTAGTTACCTAAATATTTGATTAGCATGTTTAGTTTCCTAATCGTGCAAACTTTTAGCCAATTAGAATAAGGTCTTAGTCCTTGAACCCATGCCACCTTTGCATATTACATGGTAGGAGGAAACTAAGATGTTCAATTATGTCAATAATGCATATGTTTACAATTAAGAAAGGATATAGGACCACTTAAGCTTGATCATCTAAATCAATGCAAAACAGTTCAAACAAAATATCACTGCTCCTGACAGGAGAAACTGTAGACCTACTAGGAATTAGGTACACTTAAAAAATTCAAAAAATATCAGTTTGTCTCTTTAAAATAGCATAAAAATGAAAAGAATCCCAGGTCACCGTGGATACATGAATCACTCCATTACTATTTTTTGATTTTGTCTTCTTACAGACCATCTAATAATGCTTTTTTTCCTTAATTTTATCTGATAGCTTTTTCTTTAATGTTTGACTGGCGTGTCTTTTTTCATTTTTCTACTGAAAGCTTTTCTGTGATTATATGAAAATTTTACATTTTTTAAAATAAACTGATGTTAAGATTTCTTATTTTTTATCCTGTCTGACAACACTGAGTTGAGTGCTTTTCAGTCCGCGATGATGGCTTTGTCCTGCCTTTCTCACAGTCTCATCTCGCCTCATTTGGATGGTGGCCTGAGCTTGTATTGGAGATTCTACTCAGAGAATTCTGGTGCCTCATACCTAACATATGAAATTTATCTGGACACATGTATAGTAAAACATTGAAAGCTGAACGAATTCATTATTGGAATTGGTTGTTAACAATTATATTATCTATTTATTCCTTAGTATTTGATAAAGCAACATAAAAACATGAAGTACTTTGACCCCAACTCTATATTTTTTATTTTCTAAAGTAATTATTAGCATCTGAAGAACCAAAATTGCCTTTAATGGACAAAAAAAGGTTGGAAAGTAAATGTTAATGACATAGTAGCAAACTATATAGTTCCCATACTGTGTAGGCATATAAAGAGTATGGAGATGGGGAGCAATGCCACATTTAATTGATTACAACACTTTTATTTAAACTGGCAAACTGATAAGTCCTTTTGTGGATTACTACATGTAGTAATTAAGAATTTTGAGGCTGGACGCAGTGACTCATGCCTGTAATCGCAGCACTTTGGGAGGCTGAGGTAGGCAGATCACTTGAGCCCAGGAGTTCTACAACAGCCTGTGCAACATCTACCAAAAATACAAATACCATCTCTACCAAAACTACAAAAATTAGCTTGGCGTGGTGGTGCACACCTGTAATCTTGCCTGTAATCTCAGCTACTCAGTTGAGGCAGGAGGATTGTTTGAACCCTGGAGGCAGAAGTAGTAGTGAGCCAAGATCGCGCCACTACACTCCAGCCTGGGCAACAGAGAAAAAAAAGAATGTAGAAAAATCCAACTGTGTGGAAATTAACCAATCATTACTTTTGACTTGTCTGGTTTTATTACTGAAATGTAGGAAATCTCCAGACCTTACTTCTAATCAAAAGGCTCACCACATAAGTAAAATAACTGTTCACTTCTCATCTTCCACCTGACAAATACAGTACATAGCTTTCTCCGGAAAAAAAAAAAAGACATAATATAAAGCAGGGTCAAATACAACTCTATCACTTTCATTGTTTCCCTCTCTTCTTGCATAAAATCCATCTCTTGTGCTGTTTCAGCTGTAGTATAACTTTGGTGTAGTCTCCAGTTCTACCCTCTTAAGAGTGATAAGCTGATTTTGTTCCTGGACTCAAATTATGATATTTAGGATATTAAGTTGTTTCCTTTCTGCTCTGACTAAAATATGAAATTGGGGTCTACAAATTTAACTGTTTAAGATACTATTAGACTAAGTATGTGAGTTGAGCCAATTGACTTTCTCCTAATAAAAACTATTCCATAGTTTTCTAAGCTACAGATCTGACCCCAGTTGCTTAAAGGACCCCAGTGCAATAAAGGGCATACGACTGGTTGCTTACCACAGATCTAGAGAGAGAAAGGGAATGTATGGATGGCACAGAGTCACTAGAATGAAACAAGAAATACAAAATATATGTTCTATAAGCCAAACAATCCTGAGAAAGAACAAAGCTGGAAGCTTCACACTTCCTGATTTCAAAACATATTACAAAATTACTGTCATCAAAACAGTATGTTACTGGCATAAAAACAGGTATGTATAGGCCAATGGAACAGAATAGACAGCATAGAAGTAAACCTTCATGTGTATGGCTAAATGATCTTCAACAAGAGAGCTAAGACTACACAGTGGGAAAAGATAGTCTCTTCAATAAATGGTGTTAGGAAAACTAGATATCCACATGTAAAAAAAGAAGTTGGAGCCTTACACCATATACAAAAATTAATTCAAAATGGATTGAAGATCTAAATGTAAAACCCAAAACTTTAAAACTAGAAAGAAATATGGGGGAAAATGCTTTATGACATTGTATCTGGTAATGATTTCTTGGATAGGACACCAAAAGCACAGACAACAAAAGCAAAAATAGACAAATGGAACTACATCAAACTTAAAAACTTCTGCACAGCAAATGAAATAGAGTGAGAAGCAACCTATGCAATGGGAGAAAACATTTGCAAACCATGTATCTGTTAACAAGTTAAGATATACATATGTAGCAAACCTGCACATTGTGCACATGTACCCTACAACTTGAAGTTTAATAATAATAAATAAATTTAAAAAAAAAAAAAAAACAAGTTAATATCCAAAATATGTTAGGAATTCCTACAACTCAACAATAAAAAAGAAAAAAAAAAATGAAAAATGGCAAAGGACTTGAGTAGACATTTATCCAAAGAAGACAAATGACCAAAAAAAAAAAAGCACACAAAAAGATGTTCAACATTACTAATCACCAGCAAATTGCAAATCAAAACCACTATGAAGTCTCACCTAACACCTATTAGAATGGCCACATCAAAAAAAAAAAAACATAACCATTGGTGATGATGTAGAGAAATTGAAAATACTGTGCACTGTAGGTGGGAATGTAACATGGTACATTATGGGAAACAATATGGACATTTCTGAAAAAAATAAAATTACCATATGATCCAGCAAACCCACTTTTGTTATTAATCTTAGTCCATTTTGTGCTGCTATATCATAATACCTAAGACTTGGTAATTTTTAATGAATGAAAATGTATTGCTCACATTTCTGGATGCTAGGAAGTCCAAGATCAAAGTGCAAGCATTGGCGAGGATGTTATTGCTGTGTCATTCTGCAGTGGAAGGTGAAAGAGAGAGCAAAAGAGAAAAGGGGATTGAACTCATCCTTTTATAAGGAAACTATTCTCACAATAGTGGCATTAATTCACTCATAAGGTCAGAGCCCTTGTGGCCTAATCACCTTCTAAAGGTCCCACCTCTTAATACTGTCACAATGGCAACTAAATTTCAACATGAATTTGAGAGGTGACAAAGATTCAAACCATAGTATTGTCCCAAAGAATTGAGAATAGGATTTCAAAGAGAGATTTGAACAGTTATTCATTGTAGCATTATTCACATAATAAGAGGTAGATGTAGCCTAAATGTCCATCAGTGGATGAATGGATAAAGAAAATTTCATGTACACCTACAATGGAATAATATTTAGCATTAAAAAAATTATTTCATATGCTACAACATGGAACCTTGAGGACATTATGCTAAGTGAAATAAGCCAGTCAGAAAATGACAAATATTGCATCATTTCACTTAAATGAGGTACCTAAAGTAGCCAAACTGATAGAACCAGAAAATAGAATGTAGATACCAGGGAAGGCAAGGAAGGGAAAATACGAGAAAGGTTTCAGTTGTGTGAGATGAAAAAGTTCTGGAGATCTGTTACACAGCAATGTGCAATAGTTTATTGCTGTGCTGTATACTATACACTTAAAAATTGTTAAGGTGAAAACAGAAAATGTATGTCCTATAGATAGGGTTACAATAATACTCTTCTAAAAGTAGATATGTTTAAATTAAAATTTCAGATAAAAATACTGCAACTTAAGAATAAAAACATCCTTCCCAAGGAATATATGTTATATGTAGAGTTGAGATTAAGCTTTCATCTCCTGTGTTTTGTCTCTCTTCTTACTGGAGGTCATAATACAAATAAACAATTTCAATTCTGAGTTTGAATTTCATCTTTATATGGATAAATATGTGACCTTCTAAATATCTGACACATTCAGTACTCCTTTGAAGGAGTGATTTGTAACTTATGTATAGAAACGTATGATTGTATATAATATAAATTTTTGTATCTGATGATTAAATTAAAACTAATGTTCAATTAGACCAAGTTTAGCTAAGTCAGAAAAGTAAGTAAAACATATTTTGGGGAAGGGGAAGGAAATGGTCAATTATTACCAACTTTGAATTTGAGATGAGTGTTAATATAGATATTTAATAGAGAAAATCTTTAAAAGCTTAAACACCAAATTAATGACATTTTCACATTTCTTATATATTACCTTCTTCTTTGTAAATCATACCTTTAGCTTGTTTCCTGGATTGTCTATTGCAAATACACAAATGTATGAGAATTAAAAATACACATACAAAATTGAAATGAATAGTACACAAACTTCATGTTTTAAATCAGATATAAGATTATCAGTTAGAGGCACAAAATATCCTGGACAGTTTTTCTTTAACTGAGGAAATGCTTTAACAAAGGTATAATGTAACACATCAATGAAAATGTAGTTACAAAATATATTTTAGTTGATACTGAAAACTATATAAGTCCACAATTCTCTCTCTACCTGGAAGAGACTAAGAAAAGAAGAACGAAAAGAGTATTAGGCCGTTCTTGCATTGTTATACATACCTGAGCCTGGGTCTCAGGTATTACCTATAAAGAAACAAATGTTTAATTGGCTCACAGTTATGCAGGCTGTACAGGAAGCATGGTATTAGCATCTGTTGGGCTTCTGGGGAGGCCTCAGGGACCATTTCTCAAGACAAAGGCAAAGGCAAAGCGGGAGAATGCATGTCACATGGCCAGAGCGGGAGCAAGAGAGAGAAGTGGGGTGGGTGGGGACGTACTACATGCTTCTAGACAACCAGATCTCACAAGAACTCACTATTGCAAGGAGAACACTAAGGGGATGGTGCTCAACCATTCATGAGAACTCCACCCCATTATCCAGTCAAATCCCACAAGACCCCACCTCCAACATAGGGGATTACAATCCAACAAGAGATTTAGAGAGGATACATATCCAAACTATATGAAAAGCAATAAAGGACAAAAAGAAAGAAAGAGGGAAGAAAGACCATAAATTTCAGAAAAATGATAAATCTGTAGCATCATTTATTTAACCGAATGATGTCTATTTTTTTAAACAAAATAGATTTAATAGTATCTACTTGTGGAGTTTGTTGTGATAAATAAATGAGAAAAAGCATAACACTATCTGCAATGGATGCTTGACACAGTTCGAGTTCAAGAAGTGGTATTGCCTTAGCTCCTCCAAATATTTCACCTGTCATCCTATGTATGCTGCTTAGAAACCTCCCACCACTCCCCAGCATTCCAGCTCACATCCTGAAGCAAACTTGCCATGAGCCAAAATGATACCATTTTAATTTGTATATCATGATATAACTATAGTGATAGAAGCATTTCATTTGGGAATATTTTTGAAAGTTCTTAAGCACTGTATTTACCAATTTAACACATAATACTTTATTAATGATACCTATTCTTTTAACTCAAACGTCAAAGGAAGATATTAGTACCTAGATTATCAGGTATTTTTTATTATGCTTAAACTATATCCAGCTCTTATCTTAAGGCTTAATATAATCAATAACTTTCATTTTTATAAACTTTCAGCTACTTACCTCCTCATCAACAAAATTAAATAATAGTATTCAAATATTCAAAAGAGGGAATATTTTAAGTGATATAGCTCATATCAAAATGAAATTTGCCATAAGTAATAAAAACTGACTGTTAAAAATAATGTAATTACATCAAAAACCACGATTTAGTTCAAGTGTGTACATATGAATGTAAATACATGTTTCCTTTTTAGACACATTAAAAGAAAAGGAAGAAATACTCTGAGAAGATTAAGAAACCGAAATTTGTCATGTATGCATTATGGCTAACTTCAGCTGGTATTTTGGGGGGAGAAAAAGGTAAAATGACATACTATGAGATGAAAAACAAGTTTATATCTTTGAAAAATAATATTAAGCAGAAACTTTTTTATTCATGTGATTATTCTTTGAGATAATTTTTGAGTACTGTTTCTCTGAGCAAAAGAACAGTAGTGAAATATTATAAAATTAAAGGCATTTTATAATACAGGATCATGTTGGTCAGACATGAGTACTGTTGCAAATTAGATAAGCCACAAAAGGAGAGAATTCATTAGAAGTGCCCCAATGTGGTTGATAAAGGGAGCCTGAGCAGCCAGAAATGATAAAGAACATAAATCTTAAAGACCTGAGTGTCTTTTGGCCTTCATGGGATCTGAATAGTAGGATATGTTAACATCTCTGAAAAAAGCCTGATTTTCATATTCTCTTTAGTCTTGCTGTCGTTAGAGACTCCAGGAGAAGTGGAATTGTTTTCTTAATCAAATTAGATATGTTCATGGAACTGGTCCAAATATGACCTTCTTCCTTGCTGACAAGTGCTTATCTGAAGGGGTATGTTTCATCAATTAAAATAGTTCTCATATTATGTGGATGCTTTGTAGTCCCTGATATAAGGGGATGTGCTTGGATATGAATGTTAAATGTCAAGGTTCACTGTATATCAAGATTTTGTTGTTTATAATTGTTGTGATGTGTTTTCAAAAGGAATTGTCTCGACCAAAATGTCTGACATTAACTGATCTTTCTCCACAGAACATCCTGTGGTAAATTATTACATTAGTAGCTCCCAATAAATCATGGCTCCTGGCACATAAGTAAGCATAAGCAAGACAGTAGAATAACCTCTCACTCAACCTACAGAACCATGAAAAAAAATTCATTGCCGTTGTTTTAAACACCCAAGTTATGCAGGGGTGGTTGTTACAAAGTAATAGACAAATACAGAAATTAGTATATAGAAAAGAGTGTCTACTTTAACAAAAACCTATAATATACGCCATTGTCTTTGGGACCAGACAATGTGTATAAGCTGGAAAAATAATAGCAAGTGAGCTTCTGGTAGAGGTCGGAGGAATGGCAAATATATTTTAGTGAATGCTGAAAATGTGCCGAGGCTGCTATTGGAGGTTTGAAAAACAGCAACCCATGTTTTTTCATTATGAAGCAATTTGTCTCTGTAGTAAAATTAAAGTTAGAAAATATCTACCTAATGAATTTGTAGACCTAGCTAAAGAGCCTCCCACAGAGAATGATAAAACTGCAATTGACTTCTTTTAGCTGTATATGATAAGGTATAGGAAAAGAAAGATTAACCAAGGAAGGAATGTTCAATTTGCAAACAGAATTTAGAAGAAATATAGATGAACCAAGTCATGCTGGGCTGAGGAAAATAGAATAGTTTTACATTTCCAGTCTTTTTAGCCAACAGATTCTCAAAGTAGGAAAAGCCTCAGGGCAAAATCAATTCAGGGATTTTGATCATAAAAGCTTTTTTAAAGATGTCAGGAAGACTGAAGGCAATGCCTAGTAGACCCCCAGTTCAAATAGACAAAAATATTTCTAATGATATTAAGAGTGTTGTTCTTGGCATTTCATGCTAACCAGAGCGCTCTGTTGTAAAAGAATTATAGAAATGGTATTTGGGGTGTGGAATAAACCTCAGTCATAAAAGTGCCCAAAGAGCATCAGCTCAGATTAAAAGGGACTGAGTCAGTAAAGAATGAAAAAGCAGCTGGACCCACCCAACATTCTGTGAGCAGGAAGAAGACTGGGAAAACTCTCCAACTGTTTGAAGCTATTCAAATAGACCATTTCCTATGAAAAAAGAAGACCCTCTCTAAGGATGGAACCAAGAAGAACAATGAAGAAGGGAGCAACTCCTGTGGAACGAGACTGGGCTTTCATTCCTTGGCTTTGAATGGGAACGTGGTTTTAAACATGTCCAGCTGAATTTCAAAATTTCCATGTGCCTGTTATGTGCCTCTCATTTCTCCTTTATTTGTCATCTGTATATAGGAAATGTTTTATTTGCCTGTAGGACTCTTCAAGTTATCTATTTTATCTTGGGTGAGTTTCAGTAGTTTGTGGTTTTCCAGTCATTGGTCAATTGAACAATTTTGTCTAAGTTGTCAAGTTAGTGTATACAGTTATTAGTTAGTAATGATAGCTCCTTCATTCCTGATACTGGCTTATTGTGTCTTTTCTTCTTGGTCAATCTGATTAGAGAGTTATTAATTTCATTGATTTTTCAAAGAAACAATTTCTGATTTTATCGATTTTCTGCATAGATTTTCCGTATTTTATTTTATTAATTTCTGTTCTTATCTTTACTATTTTCTTTCTTCTACTTGCTCAGAACTAATTTTGCTCTTCTTTGTCTGGTTTCTTATGGTAAGAGCTTAAATTACTGATTTGAGACTTTTTTCTTATATAAGCGTTTAATGTTGTCAGTTTCACTCTGAATTACTATCACACCATCCAACAAATCTTGATATGTTGTAATTTTATTCGGTTCAAAATATTTCTTACTTTTCTTTTAGACTTACTCTTTGACCCATGGAATATGTAGAAATGTATTGCTTGATTTCCAAGTACTTGATGATGTTCTTGGTATCTTTCTGTTGTTAATTTTCTGTTTGATTCTATTATGGCCAGATAATATACTTTGTATTACTTAAATATTTAAAAATTTATAGTATTTGTTTTATGACCCAGGGTATGATCTAATTTGAAGAATGTTTTGTGTTCAGTTGAAAATAATATGATGAAGAATATGGATGCAGTGTTCTATAAATATCAGCTAGACCTTTTGGTTGATGGTGCTATTTAATTCTTCATGGCCTTGTCAATCTTCCTGTCTCCTAGTTTGAAAGAGTAGTATTGACATTTCTGATTATTATGATGAATATGTCTTTCTTCTTTTCGTTCTGGCAATTTTTGCTTTATGTATTTCAAAGTTCTGCTTCAGAGTGCATACTCATTTAGAAATGTTGTTATGCGAATTTACACTTTTTATTATCATGTAATATCCCTCTTTATTCCTGGTAATTCCCTTTGTTCTGAAGTCTACTTTATATGATACTAAATTAACCATTTCATTTATGTTTGTTACCACTACTTTACATTCCTTTGTTTCCTCTTTCTTACCACCTTTCAGGTTATTTGAACATTTTTTATTCCTTTTTATCTTGTCTATTGTATATTTTAATATGTCTCTTTGTATAATTTTTAGTGGTTGCTCTGAAATTCCTATATACCTATTTATCTTTTCACAATCAACTCAAAATCAGTATTTTACTACTTCAAAAGGAATGTAGAGATCTTACCCCACATTGGTTCCTTTACTCATTCCTCTTTATGTTATAGTTGTTTGACATATTAAATCTACCTACATTGAAAACTCCATCAGGCGGTGTTACATTTTTTGCTTTCAACTGTCAAACATATGTTAAAGAACTCAAATGGAGAAGAATAGTGTGTTATGTTTACCTAGATTTTTGCCACTCTGTTTTCTTCCTTCATTCCTAAAGTTCTGGGTTTCCTTCTGGTGTCACTTCCCTTCTCTGAATAACTTTCTTTAGCAAAAGTTTCAGAGCAGATCTGCTGGTAACAAGTTTTCTCAGTGTATCTTCATCTGCAAATGTGTTTACCATTCCTGAAGGATGTTTTTAATGCATGTGGAATTCCAGATTGACAGTTCTTTCCTTTCATCACTTTAAAAATACTGGTTCAGGTCTCTGTGGTTTCCGATGGGAAATATGTACTATTTTGTGTCGTTTTTCCCCTTAGAGGTAATGTTATTTCTTGTTGACTGATTTCTAAATTTTTCTTTGTCTTTAGTTATAATTAATTTGATTATTATTTGCCTGGGTGTGGATTTTTTTAAGTTTGAGGTTTGCCATGATCCTCTTTTTAAAAAAGTTTCAATAGTTTTTTGTGGGGTACAGGTGGTTTTTGGTTACATGAATAAGTTCTTTAGTGGTATTTTCTGAGATTTTGGTGCACCTGGTCACCCAAGCAATGTACACTGTACCCAATATGTAGTCTTTAATCCCTCCTCCTCCCAGCCTTCCCCACTGTGTCCCCAAAGTCAGTTATATCATTCTTATGCCTTTGCATCTTCATAGCTTAGCTCCCACATGTAAGTAAGAACATGCCATATTTGGTTTTTTATTCCTGAGTTATTTGACTTAGAATAATGTCCTCCGGTTCCATCCAAGTTGCTGCAAAGGACATTATTTTATTCCTTTTTATAGCTCAGTAGTATTCCATGGTGTTATATAGACCACATTTTCTTTATTCATTCATTGGCTGATGAAAAGTTAGACTGGTTCCATATTTTTACAAATGCAAATTGTGCTGCTATAAACATTCATGTGCATGTGCTTTTTCCTTTTTTACCCCATAAGTTATTGGGATACAAGTGGTATTAGGTTACGTGAGTAAGTTCTTTAACAGTCATTTGTGAGATTTTGGTGCACCCATCACCCAAGCAGTATATACTGCACCCTGTTTGTATTCTTTTATCTCTCATTCCCCTCCCACCCTCCCTCCAAGTCCCTAAAGTCCATCATATCATTCTTATGTCTTTGCGTTCTCATAGCTTAGTTCCCACACATCAGTGAGAACATACGATGCTTGGTTTCTCATTCCTGTTATTTCACTTAGTATAATAGTCTCTAGTTTCATCCAGGTCTCTGCAAATGCAGTTAATTCATTCCTTTTTATGGCTGAGTAGTATTCCATCGTATGTATATACCACAGTTTCTTTATCAGCTCCTTGATTGATGGGCATTTGTGTTGGTTCCATGATTTTGCAATTGTGAATTGTGCTGCTATAAACATGCATGTGCAAGTATATTTTTCATGTAAAGACTTACTTTTCTCTGGGTAGATACCCAGTAGTGGGATTGCTGGATCAAACGGTAGTTCTACTTTTAGTTCTTTAAGGAATCTCCACATTGTTTTCCATAGTGGCTGTACTAGTTTACATTCCCACCAGCAGTGTAGAAGTGTTCTCTGATTGCCGCATCCACACCATCTACTGTTTTTTGATTTTTTGATTATAGACATTCTTGCAGGAGTAAGGTGGTGTTGCATTGTGGTTTTGATTTGCATTTCCCTGATTATTAGTGATGTTGGGCATTTCTTTTTCATATGCTTATCGGCCATTTGTATGTCTTCTTTTGAGAATTGTCTATTCATGTCCTTAGCCCACTTTTTAATAGTTTTTTTTTTTACTGATTTGTTTGAGTTTGTTGTAGATTCTAGATATTAGTCCTTTGTCAGATGTATAGATTGGGAAGATTTTTTCCCTCCTTGTGGGTTGTCTGTTTACTCTGCTGACTGTTCCTTTTGCCATGCAAAAGCTCTTTAGTTTAATTAAGTCCCAACTATTTATCTTTTATTGCATTTGATTTTGGGTTCTTGGTCATGAAATCCTTGCCTATGCCAGTGTCTAGAAGGGTTTTTCCAATGTTATCTTCTAGAATTTTTATAATTTCGGGTCTTAGATTGAAGTTTTTAATCCATCTTGAGTTGATTTTTGTGTAAGGTGAAAGATGAAGATCCAGTTTCATTCTCCTACATGTGGCTAGCCAGTTATTCCAGCACCATTTCCTAAAAAGGGTGTCCTTTCCCCACTTTATGTTTTTGTTTGCTTTGTTGAAGATCAGATAGCTGTATTTGGCTTTATTTCTGGGTTCTCTATTCTGTTCCAATGGTCTATGTGCCTATTTTTATACCAGTACCATGCTGTTTTGGTGAGTATGGCCTTATAGTATAGTATGAAATCAGGTTGTATGATGCCTCCAGATTTGCTCTTTTTGCTTAGTTGCTTTGGCTATCCATGGGCTTCTTTTTGGTTTCATACGAATTTTAAAATTGTTTTTTCTAATTCTGTGAAGAATGATGGTGGTATTTGGATGGAGATTGCATTGAATTTGTAGATTGCTTTTAGTAGTATGGTCATTTTCACAATATTGATTCTACCCATCCATGAGCATGGGATGTGATTCCATTTGTTTGTGTCATCTATGATTTCTTTTCAGCAGTGTTTTGTAGTTTTCCTTGCAGAGTTCTTTCACCTCCTCGGTTTGGTATATTCCTAAGTGGTTTTTTTTGTTTGTTTGTTTTCTGGTTTTTTTTTTTTTGTAGCTATTGGAAAAGAGATTGAGTTTTGATTTGATTCTCTGCTTGGTTGCTGTTGGTGTATAGAAGAGCTACTGACTTGTGTACATTAATCTTGTATCTGGAAACTTTACTAAATTCTTTTATCAGTTCTAGTAGCTTTCTGGAAGAGTCTTTAGGGGTTTCAAGGTAAACCATCATATCATCAGCAAACAGTGACAGTTTGACTTCCTCTTTACTGATTCGAATGCCCTTTATTTCTTTCTCTCATCTGATTGTTCTGGCTAGGACTTCCAGTACTATGTTGAAGAGGAGTTGTGAGAGTGGGCATCCTTGTTTTGCTCCAATTCTCAGAGGGAATGCTTTCAATTTTTCCCATTTAGTATTATGTTGGCTGTGGGCTTGTCATAGATGGGTTTTAGTACTTTGAGGTATGTCCCTAGTATGCTGATTTTGCTGAGAATTTGTTTTAATAATAAAACGATGCTGAATTTTGTCAAATGCTTTTTCTGCATCTATTGAGATAATCATATGATTTTTGTTTTTAATTCTGTTTGTTTACTCACATATGCATAACCATCCTGCTTTCCTGGTATGAAACCCACTTGATCATGGTGGATTATGTTTTTGATATGCCGTTGGACTCAGTTAGCTAGTATTTTGTTAAGGATTTCAGCATCTATGCTCATCAAGAATATTGGTCTATAGTTTTCCTTTTTTGGTCATGTCCCTTCCTGGTTTTGGTATTAGGGTGATGCTGACTTCATAGAATGAATTAGGGAGTGCTCTTTCTTTCTCTATCTTGTGAGATAGTGTCAGAAGGATGGTACCAATTCTTCTTTGAACATCTGGTAGAATTCTGCTGTGAATCCGCCTGGTCCTGGACTTTTTTTCTTTTATGGTAATTTTTAACTTACCATTTCAATCTTGCTGTTTATTATTGGTCTGTTTAGGGTATCTAATTCTTCCTGATTTAAGCTAGGAGGGTTGTATTTTTCCAGGAATTTATCCTTCTCTTCTAGGTTTTCCAGTTTATGTGTGTAAAGGTATTCATAGTAGCCTCTAATGATCTTTTGTATTTCAGTGGTGTTGGTTGTAATATCTCCTGTTTTGTTTCTTAATGAGGTTTTTTTGGATTTTCTCTCCTCTTTTCTTGTTTGATCTTACTAATGGTTTATCAATTTTATTTATCTTTTCAAAGAACCAGCTTTTTGTTTCATTTATCTTTTTTTGTTGTTTATTATTGTTATTTCAATTTCATTTAGTTCTGCTCTGATCTTGGTTATTTCCTTTCTTCTGCTGGATTTGGTTTTGGTTTGTTCTTGTTTCTCTAGTTCCTTGAGATGTGACCTTAGAATGTTGGTTTGTGCTCTTTCAGTCTTTTTCATGTAGGCATTTAGGGCTATGAACTTTCCTCTTAGCATCACCTTTCCTGTATCCCAGAGGTTTTGATAGGTTGTGTCATGATTGTCATTCAGTTCAAAGAATTTTAATATTTCCGTATTGATTTCATTTTTGACCCAATGATCATTCGGAAGCAGGTTATTTAATTTCCATGTATTTGCATGATTTTGAAGGTTTCTTTTGGAGTTGATGACCAGTTTTATTCCACTGAGAGACTGCTTGATATAATTTCAATTTTCTTAAATTTATTGAGGCTCATTTTATGGCCTATTATATGGTCTATCTTGGAGAAGGTTCTATGCACTATTGAACAGAATGTGTATTCTGTGGTTGTTGGATGAAATGTTCTGTATATATCTGTTAAGTCCGTTTGTTCCAAGGTGTAGTTTAAATCCATTGTTTCTTTGTTGACTTTCTGCCTTGATTACCTGTCTAGTGCTGTCAGTGGAGTGTTGAAGTCCCCCACTATTATTATGTTGCTGTCTGTCTCTTTTCTTAGGTCTACTAGTGATTGGTTTATAAATTTGGGAGATCTAGTGTTAGGTGCATATATGTTTAGGATTGTGATGTTTTCCTGTTGGACAAGGTCTTTTATCATTATGTAATCTCCTTCTTTGTCTCTTTTAACTGCTGTTGTCTTAAAGTTTTTTGTATCTGATAAAAGAATAGCTACTCCTGCTCGCTTTTGTTGTCCATTTGCATGAAATGTCTTTTTCCACCTCTTTGCTTTGAGTGTATGTGAGTCCTTATGTGTTAGGCAAGTCTCCTGAAGGCAGCAGATAGTTGGTTAGTGAGTTCTTATCCATTCTGCAGTTCTGTATCTTTTAAGTGGAGCATTTAGGCCATCTACATTCAATGTTAGTATTGAGATGTGAGTTACTGTTGCATTCATTGTGCTAATGGTTGCCTGGGTACCTTGTTTTTTGTTTGTGTTTTATAACTTGTATTTTTGTTTTATAGGTCCTGTGTGATTTATGCTTTAAAGAGGTTCTGTTTTGATTTATTTACAGGATTTGTTTCAAGATTTAGAGCTCCTTTTAGCAGTTCTTGTAGTTGTGGCTTGGTAGTGGCGAATTCTCTCAGCATTTGTTTGAAAAAGACTATCTCTCATTCATTTATGAAGCTTAGTTTTTCTGGATACAAAATTTGGGGCTGACAATTATTTTGTTTAAGGAGGCTAAACATAGGACCCCAATCCCTCCTGGCTTATACGGTTTCTCCTGAGAAATCTGCTGTTAATCTGATAGGATTTCCTTTATAGGTTACCTGATGCTTTTGTATCATAGCTCTTAAGACTCGTTCCTTCATCTTGACTTTAAAAAGCCTGATGACTATTTGCTTTGGTGATGATCTTTTTGTGATAACTTTTCCAGGAGTTCTTTAAGCTTCTTATATTTGGATGTCTAGATCTAGAGCAAGGCCAGGGAAGTTTTCCTCAATTTTTTCCTCAAATAAATTTTCCAAACTTTTAGACTTCCCTTCTCCCTCAAGAATGCCAATTATTCTTAGGTTTGGCCATTTTAAATAATCCCATATTTCTTGGAGACTTTGTTCATTTTTTAAAATCTTTTTTCTTTGTCTGATTGGGTTATTCAAAAGCCTTGTCTTTGAGCTCTGAAGTTCTTTCTTTTACTTTCTCTAGTCTATTGTTGAAACTTTCCACTGCATTTTGTATTTCCCCAAGTGTGTCTTTCATTTCCAGAATTTCTGATTATTTTTTCTTTGTGATATCTATTTCTCTGGAAAAATTTTCATTCATATCCTGGGTTTTTAAAAAATTTCTTTAATTTGGTTTTCACCTTTCTCTGGTATCTCCTTGAGTAGCTTAATAATCAACCTCCTGAATTATTTATCTGACATTTCAGAGATTTCTTCTTGTTTTGGACCCATTGCTAGGGAGCTAGTGTGATTTTTGGGGGGTGTTATAGAACCCTGTTTTGTCATATTACCAGAATTACTTTTCTGTTTTCTTCTCATTTGGGTAGACTATTTCTTCAACTTGTTCTTGAATTTATTTTTGGTTGTGCTGTGTTTTTGCTTTTAAATTTCTTTTTTCTCTCTTAATGATTTAACTTTAATGTTTATAGTTTATTTCAGCCTAACTTGATTCTCTGGTGTGCAGAAGAGCTTTTAGGGTGAAGACTCTGTATAAGTTCCTTAGTTACAGACAGTCTTTGTGCAGTGAGACTTTCCCTTATGCTGGTTATAGTAGTTATGTATGTGGTCTGTGGGTAAGCTCACTGTCTCCTATGGGTTTGGAATAGCAGGGATCTCTTGAAGGTTGTCTCATTCTCTCATGGTGTACACTTATTTATTTATTTAATTCTTCCCCAGTATTTTATTTACTGAGTTGATGATTCAGGCCTCAGACCAATCGAGAAGGTATCCCTGGGTAGGCACTGGTTGTAGTTAGGGCAGGTAGATAAATATAACACCCAATGATGGGCAGAGGTCCCAGCCTTGATGAAGGTGGCTGGGGGAGCTCTCAATTAGATGTGATGAGATTTTATCATGGTAAAGAGTGGGATATACCTCAGCTCCTCTTCCAGGCCAGCAGGAAAGCTTTCCATCTCACAGCCTCACTCTTGTCCCAGTGTTCTGGCTATTCAGATGAGACAGGCACCTCTTTTCATCTGTAGGAATGTTGATGTTCCAAGTAGGGAGGACTTACGACTCTGCCTCTTGTGCAGGCCTGAATCTGAGGAGTGCTCCTCATGGTGGGCTGCAATCACCCTGAATTGTTCCAGGAAGTCTGTCTGTAGGTTGCTTCCACACTGGGTTCCCATGGAAGAAGCCTCAGCTGCGTCTGCAGTGGTGTGCCAGAGGGAATGAGGACTGCTTCTCCGAGGCTTTTATGATCACAGAGGCTGCCTGCCTGTTAGGGTAGAGGTGCAGACTTTCTCTACTGCTCTCAGTACTGCAATTGTGTCTCTTCTATAAGAAGCTTCCCACCAGCAGAAAGATCTGGGACTCAAGGCTTGCTGTTTAGATTCCTTTGTCCCATGGAGTGATCCTTTAATGTGGTGCTCTCCCCATTCCCCTAAGAATGGGGGAGGACTGCAGAGCTAGACTGCAGTGATTGTTATTGCCCATCTGGGTCTAGTCACTCAGTGGGGCTGCCAGGCTCTGGGCAGGTGCTGGGGAATGTCTGCAAAGGATCCAGTGATATGACCTGTCTTCAAGTCTCCCAACAGTAGATAACAGCACCTGGTCTGATGGAAGTGGCAGGGGAGTGATGTAGACTTTATGAAATTCCTTGGTTTTAGTTAGGCTTAATGTGCTGGCTTCCTCAAATGCTGGTTATGCTAATAGTGAACTTGTCATGTGGACAGATTCAGGGTGTCTAGTTAGCCAGAATGTTGCTGGCAGTGGTGTTAGAAGCCATTTTCTCCTTCCTGGGAGCAGTGTTATTCAGCCAAGAGATGCTGTAATGGCCTGTGTTGGTTGGCCTCCAGCCAGGAGGTGGCACTTACAAGAGGGCACCAGTTATGGTGTTAGCTGTGGGATTTGAGCTTGCCTTAAATTGGCCAAAGGAAGTATTCTGGTTTCTCTGTCAATGGGTGGGGCCATAAAGGTCCCAAGAATTTACGTCCTTTGTGTTAGGCAGGTCTGGGCTCAGACTCTCCTTGGGTGGGGACTGCTGCAGCCAATGTGGGGTATGGGGGTAGTTCTCAGGCTGCTGAGGTAATGTACCAGAGGGGAGTATAACTGTCTCTGGTGTGCAGAAGAGTTCACAAGGGGAGTGGGGAGTAGCCAGCAGCAGCAGACTTCACCCAGTTCCTATGCAGTTGGTGAGGCTGGTCTTGATCTCACAGTGTCCCACTAGCAACACCAGGTTTAGATCCAGGAAGCCTATGGACCAAACTCAGACCTTCCCCAGGCCATAAGCCTCCTTGCAGAGATAGCAAGCACAGCTTTCAGGCCATGTCCCTCCCTGTCTGCTGGTATGGCCAGGCACCTAGCACAGCTACACAGGCCAGGCACCCAACTCCGGTTTGTAGCACACTTCCTGCTCGCCCCCAGATTCTGTTCAAGGGAGTTCATCCCCACTCAAAATTATCTCACAGAATTCAGTCAGGAATTTATTTTAACCTGCACAACTCCCTGATTTTGCTGGCTGCCTTCCCCAAGGACCCCTGTGAGATATAGTCAAGGGTGGTTTTCCTGAGCTCAGGCTGGAAACTGGAAATGCCTACAAAGACACTTCCTGCTGCTGCTTTTACTTTTATATTTCACACCACCCCCTAAATCCATTCCAACTCTGGGTAAAGTTAAAGCCTTCTCCAGTGATCTAGATTTGCAGATTGCCTAGTGGCGATGTGTATTTGGAGGCAGGCTCACTCCCTCTCACACTCTGGTAACTTAAAATTTTTTGCCTGTCTCACACAGTAGGCCACAGCCTGCTGCTGCTTTCAAAGGATCTGTTAATTTTTTTGGTCTTCCTGGGAAATTCCTGTGGCGGTTTTTGGGAGAAAAAGTTCACAGTGTGAATCTCTACCCACAATTCTGTCCTTCCAAGTAGGAGAGACATGCTAACACTGCCTCCTATCGGCCATCCTGGAAAAAAAAAAAAAAGCCATGATTCTTTAATGTGTAGGTTTATGTCTTTCATCAAATTTGGGGAATTAGAGCCATTATTTATTGAAATATTTTTTAGCATTTTATCTTTCTTCTTTCCTTGACTGACTCCACCAACACAAATGTTGGTCCTATTGTTGTTTTCCTATACATTCCTGAACCTCTATTAATATTTTTGTAAATCGTTATTCTCTCTGATATTCAAATTGAGTACTTTTTATTGATCTATTTTTAAGCTCACTGATTTTCTTCCTCATCATCTTTCTGCCATTCTGCTATTGAGACCATTCAGTAGTTTTTTTGTTTGTTTGTTTTTTGTTTATCTGTGATTGTGTTTTCAGTTCTAAAGTTTTCCTTGAATTTTCTTTAGGTTTTTTTTTTTTTCCCAGAAAATTTGTTTTTCCATCAGCTTCAAGGGTGTTCATGATTGCTTGCTGTAAGAGAATTCCAATATCTGTGTCATGTTAGCAATGGCAATAGTTCATTTTCTTTTCCTACGTGAATTGAGACTTTTCTCGTTCTTTGCTTTGTAATTTTGGATCATATCCTGGAAATTTGGAATATTATGTTATGATTCTCTGAATTTTGTTTAAATCCTGAGGGGAATGTTGATATTTTTTGTTTTAGCAGGCAGCTGAATCTGCGGGATTCAGGTCACAAGTTCCAGTCTGCCTTCTGTAAGCTGTGGTTTCAGTGCCAATTCAGTTTTCAATTCAGTTTTCAAATCCTTTGCAGTTTGTTTGAGTCTGCACTACATATGTGCTGCCCAGTCGTCTTGGATCTGGGTGGTGGTGTATCACATCTAAGTATGCATAGGGGTAGGCTTAAGAATTTATTAGTAACTTTATAAGGCTGCTTTTCTCAGTTTTTCTTTCTCAACAACCTTTCTAGTACTTTCTTGTTCCTTAAGAGTCCTTATTTTGGTCCTCCAGCTAGAAATCCAGGGCTTTGGTCAGCCTGCCCTTCTGTGTACTTCCACAACTTCATCTGAATCCATAGTCAGGAAGTGGGATGGAAGACAAAAGCAGCAGATGCTAAAGCAGCACTACTGAGCAGGGAGGACATTTCAGCTCCCTCAGGATTTTGACTCCTGCGGGCCTCCATTTCTTGCTTTTGCATCACCATGGGATTCCTTAGGCGTTAGAGTGTTCAAGAATAAAAGAAGAAAGGAAAGAAGGGGATTTTCATGCTCTAAATGTATTACATTCCTTTTCTTGCTTTTTGCACCAGAAAACTAGAGGGCTTCTCTTTATTTGTCCTTTGGTGCCCACTTCTAGGTTGCTTGGAAATATCAGAAGGGAAAAAAGTAGAATATTTACCATTGATTTGTTTGAACTTGAATTCTGACCTCCTTTTCTAATCTATCTGCTGTTGGTTACTTTTCAGATTCCTAAAATAGTCATTCCATTCTGCCACATTTGAGAGCTATATTCAGTGGGAGAGACATTTCCACTCAATTTTTCCCAGAACCAGAACCCCATTCTTCCTTTTCTTGGAGAGCAATGTCTATTGCAGTTACGTTTCTGTCTCGCTATTTTCTATTGGGTTAGTGGGGGCAGATAACTTGCCTTCTTATTCATATCTCTGGATAAAGAGGAACTTCAGGCCAGGAGTGGTGGCTTATGCCTGCAATCCCAGCACTTAGGGAGGCCGAGGTGGGTGGATCATGAGGTCAAGAGATTGAGACTATCCTGGCCAACATGGTGAAACCCCGTCTCTACTAAAAACCCAAAAATTAGCCGGGCATGGTGGGGCACACCTGTAGTCCCAGCTACTCAGGAGGCTGAGGCAGGAGAATTGCTTGAACCCAGGAGGCAGAGGTTGCAGTGAGCCAAGATCGTGCCACTGCACTCCAGCCTAGCTACAGAGTGGGACTCCATCAAAAAAAAAAGAAAAGAAAAAAAAGAAGCTTCAATTTGAGGAGCGTCAATTGCACCTGGACCTGATGCAGATCATGAAATTATGGATTCTAAGCCTTATGCCACTATTGGATGAGACTTTGGAGTTCTTTATAAAAGATAAATGTATTTTGAATATATAAGGAGCATGAATCACTAAGGGCTGTTGCAGCCACGAAAATGCACCACTCAGAGCTGCTGTGGAGACCACAATTGACTGATGGCTGCAGCTACTAGCCTGTCTGGATCCACTACTGCTTTCATGTGAGTCCATGCTTCCCATTCCAACTGCAGGAGTATTAATGGAGTCCCATGCCAGTGAGTCTTGGGATGCCTAAGATGGGCACTTTGGCTCAAAGCCTCCCATTGGCCTGGATGAACCTTTGTTAGAACTGCCCTGCAATCTGAGATTCCTCCTTCTTCCCACTTCCTCCAAGGTGTCAGAGCTGGATCACATCTGAAGGCTCTCCATACCTTCTCTGGTTCACTCTCCTCCATTTTTCACAGCATTTCCCCTAATACACCTATAGCCTATCTGATCCCATCTTGGAAACTCCTTATTGGAGGACAAAAAAAAAAGTACAGAGTCTAAGAACAAACTGTAGTAGATTGCCACATTAATGACCCCAATATATTATGCCTCTCAGTAGTCACTGATGTTGACTACTTAATTATGTTGTCTTATGTTGTTCCCCTCTGCATCGATCAGGGTTGTTGAGAGAAACACAGTAACAGGACATATATAAAGCAATTTATTTTAAGGAATTGAATTGTCTTATGCAATTGTAGGGGCTGGCAAGGCTAGAAACTCAGGCAGGATTTGACACTACAGTCTCGAGGCAGAATTTCTTCTCCGTGAGACCTGTTTTTGCTCTTAAGACCTTCAGCTGATTGGATGAGGAACATACACATTATCAAAAGTAATCTCCTTTACTTAAAGCCAACTGATTGTAGAAGTTACCCACATCTACAAAATGCCTTCATAGCAACACCTAGATTTGTGTTTAATTAAGTAATTAAGAACTATAGCCTCACCAAGTTGACACATAAAACTGACCATCACACCCACAATGACTTTGAGATGGGCCATGTGACTTGCTTTGGCCCATGGATTAGTAACAGACATTTGATAACCAGTTGCACGTTAGGGCTTGCCTTCTTGGAACACTCCCTCCATCATATGAAGGAGGGTAGCCTTCTTGAAGATTAAAGACAACAGGCAGAGAGAGACCCTGCTCTCCCAGCTGAGTCCAACCCCTAGCCAACTCATCAGCTGATTGTGGTCACATGGTTGAGTCCACACACATTCTACAGAAGAACCACTCTACAGTAGCCTTAAAATTATGAGAAATAATAAATCCTTATTTTGATAACATTTTCAAGCATTATGTTTTTGGGTAATGTGTTATACAACAATGGATAACCAATATAATCCTCTTGACAATGTTGATAAAAACACAAAGATAAAATAAGAAAAAATCTCATGCATTTTCCAAAATGCTTATTGTTAGATGAATACCAATTTAAGCATTTATCCTATTTAAGATTTACAAAGGTGAATCCGCAGTTTGCCTGCCTTCTGGCCGTGTGTTATCTAGTTGTTCATGTGAGCATGTATATGTATGCAGGCTTTATACACAAATGTCCTAAGAGAGTTTTAAGTAACTCTAACCATTTCTTAGGTTCTTATCCCTGGAAAACTTATAATGGTCTCAATATGAATTTCACTCACTGTATTTTAAACAGAGAACCGAGAGTTTAAAAGTGTCTTTTAAAACAACTTGGAAAATCTAGCCTGAAGAGGTTGGCCCAAATTATTTTTAATGTCCTTTCCATGTGCCATATGACAGTAGATTTTACAACTTTTGAGAATTTGGGTAAGGAGAATTTACTATGTACAGTTTAAAAGGAGAAGTCCTTAACTGTTTCTCACTAAGAAAGTTCAAATTACTAAACTCAAAATTTCTGGTAATTTGGCATTTAGTTAGTAAAGAGAAAGGGCTACTTTTGGAGTCATTGGCTTCTAATATTGAGATTTCAAAGAAAACATGATATACTGAATTTTAGAGCAATTTGCATTACTGGAACTCATCTTGCCTGTGAGTTGAGCAAATATAGCTGTTTGTAACCCCATTTTCAGAGGACAGTCTTCAGCATATACATTTTCAAAATGTCCTACTGACCCATTAACTTGAATATACACATACTACAAACTTCTATGATATTTCATTTGATAAATTTTATTGTCTTTAAATAACAGTCAGTCAATGTGGACTAATCTAAAAGATATTTGCAAGTATGATTGGAAGTTTTGGGGATATTCTGCACTGTGAGAAGTCAAGAAATCCTAAATAGTCTGTCAGCCCTAGATTTTTCCCTGTTGCAGTAAAACTATGGCATGTGCTGCTTCAATTGCTTCCCATTTGGAGATGGCATTTTATTGCGAAAATAGATCACACTCTTTACGGCTTGTCATCATTCTCTTCCTCTGTTTACCTCTCTATACGCCAACAAAGTGGATGGAACTGAAATGGAAGTCAAACTAGTTCATTTTACTTGGGCTACCATATTAATTATTCAAGTGTGAGTTAAGCATATCTGTTCAGATACAGGTGCGAATGAGCATAAGTATAATATTATTGATCATATGGCTATCTCATGTTAACAATGGAAAAGATTAGTATCAGAGATTGTCCAAAATATAATAGTTTAAAAGACCTTGACATTTTGCATTGTGATTTCTATCTTTGGATGCAATTAGATATAGCAAAGTTAACTTCAGTGGGAATGGATGGGGTTGGATCAACCGACTAAAGCAGAGAGGCCAGTAATGGGACAGCAGGATAGAGGAATGGTGCAAAAACATTTCCAATAGGTAGGCTATGCCATTCTGAGAGTTTGCAGATAGACGCTTAGTCCACCTGTGTTGTAGGGCAGGTTGGGAGTAGCATAAGTAGCTTTAACGTCATTGCAGATAGACAGAAGTCAGTATGGGAGTCCAGAAGCAACTGGAAGACCTTTGACTTCATGGAACTGTGCTGCCAAAGATCTTATGACCAGATGCCGAATGGAAGTTCAGGGATGAAATATCAGCAGCTAAAGTGGCAAAGATTGATTGGAGATAATACAGGTGGTATCCTGCTGAAACAACACATGACCAAGAGTTTAGTACTTCAAATTCAACAGCTGTCAAAATCAGGCTTGAGTCTCTGTGACCATCTCTGGCCTAGGCTATGACAAATATCACAGTCTCTGGGATGTGCTTTATCCTAAGAACCTGCACATATGGAGACCACAGGGTCTGAGCTGTTTAGAACATGCCACAGTCAAATCCTGCGGATATTGCTGTTGCTGCAACTGACACCTTCCAGGGATAATGCTTTTAATGCCTGGACTCTCAGAGCATGCCATATATCTGCTACTCATCATTTTTTGTCTGTTTTTTTTTTAATTTTTCAATTTTCAGTCAACGTCCATAGTGTAAATTCTCCAAATGGCTTAATCCTCAACCATATTTGTATCTTTTGATGCTCTGAACCTTCTTGTCCTAGTGTAGCCTATGCCACTCACCATCAGCCCACACCAGGCCTCCCGGTCTACTAGCATAACTCTTCCCCTACACCTTCTGAATCGGCCTCTCTGTAGTCAGAAAGCTCTCATACCACTTCCCGTTTTTCTGAGTCTGTGCTTTACATTTCTCTTGGCTAACAGATGTCTTCAATGTCTCCCATATCTCACAAACCTCAGAGTCAGGAGGAAGGACTGATGCCAAGAAACAATATTATTTTAATTTAAAAATCAAATAATATAACTCACTATACTAACAATGTAAACAACCCAAAAAGTATACGATAATCTCAATAGACATAAAAAAAGCATTTGATGAATACAACATCAATTTCTGATAAAATTTTCATCAAGCCAGGAATAAGAGGGGACTTTCTCTACTTGATAAAGACCGTTGGCAAGAATCTATAACTAACATAATACTTCACAGTGAAAAACAGAATGCTTTTTTCTTGAGATCAGAAATAAAATGATGTTTGCTCTGACCACTTTCTTCAGCATCGTACTGGAGGTTCTGGTCATGCAGACAGCATGACTGTCTGTGAAAAATCTGATGGAATCTACAAAAAACAACTTACCAGTAACTGAGTTTAGTAAAGTTGTAGGACATGACATTATAATACAAAAATCTATTATATTTCCATACAATAAAAATAATCAGAAATCAAAATAAAACAAAATTACTTAAAACTACATCAAAAGGATAAAATATACTTTGGGATAAACCTAATAAAAGATATGCAAGAACTGAAAATTGCAAAACATTGCTGAGAAAAAATTTAAAAGACCTAAGTAAATAAAGAAATACGCCTTGTTCATGGGTTGGAAAACTCAGTATTGCCAAAATGTCCATTCTTCTCAAAAAATTAATCTATAGGTTCAATGCAATCTAGACAAAAATGTCAGCAGGCTTTAAACATTTTTTTTAGAAATTGACAAGTCAACTCTAAAATTTATATAGAAACACAAATGATCGAGAATAGCCAAAACAATATTGAGGAAGAATAAATGGAGGACTAACACTACCTGGTTGTGTAGTATGGACATGTTAGACAAATCAAAACAGAACAAAATGCAAAGTCCAGGAATAGATCCTCATATATAGGTAAAATTGATTTTTGATAAAGGTGGAAAGGAAATTCAGTGGAGAGAAGACTGTCTTTTCTCCAGCCTGTGCTGGAACGGTTGGATATCCATGTAGGATAATGTGAATGGGACAGTTCAAATTCAGACTGATCCAGGCGTGTGTATTGGCAGCTGACAGTCTATGAGAAGCATTGCCGTCTTTAAAATGATTTGAGAAATAGTGAGCAACTCTTGGAAAACTTCTAAACCAAGAGTAAATGAAACAAAGAGCAATCATTTCTCAAAATGGTAGTTATGATTCTGAAAAATTCAGTATATGTTAAAACTCTGAAAAATGATTGATGTTTATAAATGAGATAAAATTAGGTTCTAAGCTGGGATAATTGAATAGTGGCTGGCACATAATGTACATCCAGTAAAGATTTTTTTGAATGAATAAGGTCTGTTTTCTGACTTTAGCCTCTTACCACGCTTTCAACTTTTAACTTAAAATTTTTCAAAGGCTATGAAAGGAAATAGTAAAGTGTTTCAAATCTCACTTACTTATTCAGGGATATAGTTTAGTCTGGGAAATTCAACTAAATATCAAAAGCTCTCCAGCCTTATTTTTTCTGTAATTTATAAGTGGTAAGGTAAGTGATTGCTGATCCTGAGCCATAGCTCTGGGTAGATCAATCCCTGCGGGGAAACCTGCCGTTTACTCTGGAGGGAGATACTATTTTTCTCTTCCACTTAAATGCAGCACATTTAAAAATAACAGGAAACTTCTTAATACTCATAATACTAAGAGATAGAGCCTTATTAAATTTTGTTTATTAGCTTTTATCGTAACTAACTTACTCACATGTTGTGCAGAGTTTGGCCTCAGTCTCTTCCTGCTCTAAGCCCATGATCAGTTGCAATTTGCTCAGCTCCCTAAGGCCGCAAGTTAGTCAGAATCATTTAAAAACCTCCATGTGTTTCACATAAAATCTCCCTTGAAAATCAACTGTGTCAACTCACATATTAACAATGATTATTTTGATTACTTTATTCCAGGACCTGAGAAATCTTTGAGGGCTAATTTCACTATTTCTTTTATGTATTGCTAAAAAATCAAATTCCATCAAACAAAATGCACAAAAGTCCTAGGAAATATGTTTTGTCCTTGGGTAGTCCATTTGTTGCATCTTATGGGGGCACCACCAATTCTGGAAATACCATAAGCACCTAGCGAAACTCAGAGCCTCTGCATAGCATCAGGTCATCCACCTGAAGGCTCAGGGCTTGGGACCCAAGTGCGCTGGATACACGTTAGCAAGAGTAGATATTGATATAGGGCTGCAAAGCATGGCGTCTTTATTTATTTATTTTTTAAATAAACCTTCCCTTTTCTAAAAAGGATTTAGGTGGCTTAGAAAGGATTTTATTTGTGAACATGTTTGATGGGGGTTAGTTAAGAGTATTAAATGACCGGAAACCTCAAAAAGCCTGAGATGGACAAGTATTTTCCATGTATCATCTGCTGGATAATGCAGGGTTATTTTCTTGTTTCAAAAATAAATAAATAAATAAAAAAGGTTTCATTCTGCTAAGAGGCTTCATATTAGTTTTTCAGTCCCATTCATGTTTTTACATTATTTGGTCAATCATTTATCAATTTCTATTGGAGGTAAAGTAATCTGAATACTTCTGATTCTCGTGAGTACAGGACTCAACGTCTCCATGTAAACTGATTAGCCAGCAGAAGGTCTTTGTATTTTATACATTACTGAAGAAAATAGAACTCAATAAGGTCTCTCTTTTGAATGCTTCAAAGCTGCCTTTCTGCTAAATCATTGTTTTGGCCATTCATTTATGTATCATTATTTCCATCATCTTCAGTGTTTCCCTCCAACCCATTTTAAGACATTTCTCCTAGCTTTGACAGGATATAGGTGGAACTTGTTGGTTAACATTGGACAAAACAGATGGGAAGCAAAGAAGTTTGTGACATAAGACATGCCGAAATTTGGATGTCTCCAATTAATCATGGTTCACAGCTGACAAAAAAAGTGACAATAATTGATGTGATTCTTTGAGAAACAATCTGGAACTTTAGCACCCTGGGAAATCTTGTTCATTTTTGCTCAGCTACTACTGAATTAATGCATGTTATAAATTGCTTCTCAGAGGGGTGCTTCATAAAGGGTTTCTGGGACAAATCATGTACTGTGAAACACTCCAGAAACCATTCATTTTCTGGTTTCTCACCATGCGGTGTTGTGTCACCTAATGTAACAAGTGCAGTCCCCCTAGATACAAGATGAGAGTGCTAATTTATCTGCAGTCCATTTTGTCAATGTAGATGGGCCCCATAATTCAACTAGATTCCTAGGAGGTTTATTTGTTAGCTTGAAATGTCCGAACTAGTTGTCTGATTTGGTGAAATGCAATGATGTATGTATGCCCTTCACTGGCTCTGCGCTGCAGGACATGCAGCTCCCACTATTTCACATGTAACCTTAGTATTCAGTGTCCTCCCTCTCAAAAGATGATATAACCACTGTTCAGCCATTTCTCTTCTTATAAAAGGTGTCATCCTACACATACACAACACAGTTCCAAGTTCCACACCTGATTAAAGAAGCTCTCCCTGAGTGATACAACACAACACGTATTTTCAGAAACAAGCTCAAAGAAACAGGATTCACCCACTGGGATTTCAAGAAGAAAATATAATTTCTATCAATAGTTCATTTTGAACTGTGAAAGAGAATGAGCCTTGTTAATTTTCAATACAGTGATTGACACAAATCCCCTTACTTAAGCGATGATAAGGTCACGTGTCACATTAAGTTGCGGTGAGAGTTCCACCGCATGCAGAGTTTGGCCGGGGCATCCTCACTCTGTTGGTTTGAGTATATTGCTAGGCACTGTAGATAAGTTGATAGATGAATTATTATCTAGTTTGGATTACCATACCTCACAAAGTAAACACATGCATTACACTGTTGGTGGGAGTGTAAATTAGTTCAACCATTGTGGAAAACAGTTTGGCAATTCCTCAAAGACCTAGAGACAGAAATATCATTTGACCCAGCAATCCCATTAGTGGGTATATACCCAAAGGAACGTAAATCATTCTGTTATAAAGACACATGCATGTGTATGTTCATTGCAGCACTATTCACAATAGCAAAGATGTAGAAACAACCTAAATGTCCATCAATGATAGGCTGGATAAAAAAAATGTGGTACAGATACACCATAGAATACTATGCAGCCATTAAAAAGAATGAGATCATGTCCTTTGCAGGGACATGGATGGAGCTGTAGGCCATCATCCTTAGCAAACTAACACAGGAACAGAAAACCAAATAGTGCATGTTCTCACTTACAAGGTGTAGCTAAATGATGAGAACATAGGGACACAGAGAGGGGGAACAATGCGCACTGGGGCAGGAGATGGGAGGAGGAGGAAAAATACCTAATGGATACTAGGCATAATACCTGGCTAATGAAATAGTTTGTACAACAAACCCCCTTGACACGTATTTACCTATGTAACAAACCAGCTCATCCTGCACATGTACCCCTGAACTTAAAATAAAAGTTAAAAAATAAAAATCAATCTCTATAGGGAAATCATGATTAACGATAATACCAGTAATACAACCAAAAGCAACCAACAAAGAAAAGAGCAATGCTGAATTTATTCCTACTGCCATCTCTTTGTCAATGACATTGCAAGATAAGAACAATAATCAAATCTTTTGAGATAATGGTCACGGCAATTTGAAATGATCAAGAAGATAACTTGAAATCAGGATTTATAGGTAGCATTATTAACTATAGTTAGTAAATTAGAACCTTAATACTGTACTTCAAATTTAACTCCTTTCTTCAAAATTTAGTTTTATATATTTTATACTATACATAACATTAATATAGTAGGGTATATATGTATCTAGTGAATGCATGAATATTTATTGAGGATACATATTGAAAAAATGTAAGAGGTTCAGGATGCACTCAAATATAGACTTTTTCATATCTGAAATACATAAAATATAGTCAAGTATAAAGCATTGGTAAGATTCTAAGTATCCAATGTGAATAGCTCTACAATGCGAATGGTATTTTTTTTTAGTAACAATTTAAACCTAACTTTAATCAATTATGAGATTTTTTTTTTTTTTTTCAATCTTAGAAACCTAGGATGCCATGTAAGGTTACTGTCATATTGAACAAAGGCAATCAGGTAGAGGGTCTTAACATCAACTTAATAACTTGTCGAAGATTAAAGACCCCATTTTCCATGCAGAAGTATCATACTGTCTTCAAATCAAAATTGAACCAAAAACTACAACCACAGAGTGTTATGACCAAGGCTGTGTTAATTTGAACTTGGGTGGAATAAGGTACATTGCAGAGTGGTGCACATTGGACCCAACTATCACCTTAACACTAGGACATGTCAATACTATCACCTGCAGATATGGTATAAAATGAGGGTGGGGAATGCCTGTACCCTCCATCTCCTTAGCACTTTCTATGTGTGAAAGCTCATTTTACTTCCACATCAGACAATGAAGCAACCATCATTATGCCCATTATACAGGTGAGGAAACTGAGGTTGAAAGAGTTAGGTAGATTTCACAAGTCACCAAGCTGAAAAATGTCAGTTCTGATACTAGAATCTACATCAGAAATTTGATTCCAATGGAAGCAAAATCAGGTGTGAAATTCAGAGAAACAAATATACTGAAGATAGTACTTGAGTATTTGGGAAATTACTATTCGGTAATATTATAGAGAGGGATAGGGATTGAAAATAGATATCTTTCACTGTCCTTATTCTAAAATACCATGATTGTGTTTATTATTACCACTCATAGCACTATAGCAAATTGTTTTTTAAGACAAGCAAAAAAAGCCTAAGACTTAAAATTATAACAGATTTGCTAATGCACAATTTGAAGGGGCATTTACGTGCTATGTAATTTTTACAAAAACATCAATTGTTTTATTTTCTTTGAAGTCCAAGGGCTAGTTATTGTAGTTATTGTTATGCTAATTGGTAATAATTGTACCTATAAAGATAAATACACCCTTAAAGGAAATAAATGTAGTTCTCAGTTATGTTTTTATAGGTAGGTTATGCAGAAGTAGGCACTTTTTTTCAAGTGATGAAGATCCAACTGTCACATTACAAATTATTCAACAAGATTTTTCACATATATTTGTACATAACAATATAGATATATTATACATAAATACATAGACTCACAGGTAGATTAAAAACAGTGCATACACACACACATTCAAACATATAACATATACATACCCCCTTATAAAATGATAAGGGCTGAAAACTACCTGTCAAAAACTTTGACAGGTCTGAGATTTTACCCTACTTGCAAGGTACCAAGTTAGCCTGTGAGTTTCATAAATGTGAGTAGAAGACCTGAGACTCCTGTGTCCAAGACAAAAGTTTATTGCTCACAGCAATAACAATAGCCAATATCATCATTTTTGTACTGATTCCTGAGCTCCAAGTCATATGGGACATTGTGAAGAAAGCAAGGTGGCACCTATGCAAGAACTAGGTTGTTTTATTAAAGAGGAATCCTGACCCTAGAGAACCAAAATCTTTTATAATGGGCAGTGGGTCTGCCTGCCTTAGCTCTGCAGGGAGACATTGTTTTTATTATACTGGATAGTAATCAAACATGCCCATTACTCTAGAGGGAGACATTATTTCTTTCTTTCCACACTGTTTGCTCAACCAGCATTCTTGAAATGATACTCCAGAACAAAGGGAGTCAGTGCCTCTGTAAGATGTGCAGAAATGCAAAAACCTTGTCTTCCAACACCACCAAATACATTGATTGTCAGCATTTAGCTTGAAAAGGGGCACATGGCACAGTGCTTGTGAAAATCATCTGGCCTTTGATCCCCTAATGGCCAAACAAAACATGAAGACATGTCTGATGTATGGACTTTTCCACCTCACATTTCCTGGAAAGCACATGTTTCCTATTTAGGAGTCACCCTGACACATTTGGCTCTGGAGAGCATTGAGACCGGACCTGTATCTACGTTACTCGCTCCCTAGGAACTGTTCTGCCAACCTGACTTCTGCGCCCCTGCAGAAGGCTGAGTAATGGAGCATTAAATACCAACAATCTGGCTATGAGGAGGGCTTAATCTCTTTAAGCCCCACAGGGATCTGGGCGAGCATCAAAATAAGCACACCAAATGCGACTTTAGTTGACTCTTTAGGCAGGAAAAGCCTAAAACCCCAGTGAGAGCATATGAGGATCAGGATTATTTGTCTTATAAGCAGCATATTAAGATATCTTCCTCTAAGGCAGCAATATGGGAGAATTCAATGCCAGACTTCCCATCAGGCTGCCATGTATTCAACTCAGGGCACCAGCAAACAGGGGAACTAAATGGAAATCGACTTTGAAAAGCCCACCTTCAATGAATTTATCCAGGACTTTATCAACAGAGATCTACAATAGAGGTATTTTAAATTTCAGCTTTCATGGTAATTTTGTGATGTTTTAAAAAGCACTATTTTGTTTTGAATTACATATTTTGGTGGGGGCATAATTATTTTTGCAATTCTTATGACCTCTGAATATGGCCCAGAGTCCAGTGGAAAGAGCATAAATTCTGACTGTCCAGGGTTTGAATACTGATTCTAGGCCAGTTACCTATCCTTTCTGAACCTCAGTTTTCTCATCTGTTGGTACAGATAATTATTTATATCATGCAGGACTGTCGTGAGGATTTAAAGAGAAAACACATTTATATACTCAGCGTAGAGTACAGCACATAGAAAGCACTTAATATAACCTTGTGGGTGGCTCAACACCCAAAGTCCATCTTTCATTTGAATTTGGGCCACTAATTCTGTGGAACTCTAGGATTTTATGTCATGGACCATGCCAGATAAACACTCAAAAGTGGCCACTTCAGACTACGCTCAGGGGAAACAATAGTTGATAAAAACTGCCAGACTCACTTCCTCTCCTGAAACTATAAACTTCTGTTCTGGTGCCGTGTTTATGTTGTAACCTTCTGTGCACGGAGTTGCGGGGAGAAGAAGTCATTTAAGAAGAGCTACAGCAGCCCCGTAGGTGGGAGATGCACATAGAGAGAAATACACTGATGAGCCCAGATCTGTGAAGGATCTCTTGGTGTCAGAAGGACCCCGTTAGCAGCAAATATGTGTGCGTGTGTCTGATTAGCCAAAGCGCTTTAATGTGGATATAATTACCATATGCCCCATGGATGAAATAATGTTTCTACCCCACATTATCTGCCCACATTTACAGTACACACAGTGTTAGGTAATGCAGTTTATCTCATGAGCACAAGCCCTTATTTTTTTTTGCAAGCCCAGCCAGTTCTGGCTCTTCACTGGGTGAATAGAGTTTGTAGACGCTTCTTACATGGTCCCATATAGCCTTCAACTTAAAGAAAAAAAGTCTTTATTTGCATAATTACTCTTCTTTGCATTATATTTTAAATCCCCATGTGGGGAAAAAAATGTGTTTAAATGCAACTTACTGGACATGTTTTCTAAAGATGCATTAACAAGACAAATGTGATTCAAATGTGTCAGTGAAGGCTTAGTTGGAACATGGTTTCTATTGACATAAGTATAATGCCCTACATTTGTTGTGTGGCATGAAAATGTATTCCATAATTTTATCCTGAATATTTTGACATTTGATTCATTTTTGCCATATTATGAATGTAAAATACTTAAAGAAATGACTGATAAATATCATGATTTTACAATAGTGATATTTCTTCAATTTTATAATACTGATTTTCTTCAATAATCATCTGTAAAGATACATTCAAAATGTTTGTTGTCAAATTATTAGCCCATTCTTCCCCTAAAGCTGATATAGCTGAATCTAAATAAGAAATGTTTTTTGTATTTTCTTAATTCTATAGTCATACATATCACAATGCCTTGCACTAAGTCTACATTCAAAAGATGAACCAATGAATGATCACCCAGAATAATGGCTGATGTTCTACTACTATCTACTCTATCTACTGTCCTATGCTACCTATAACACATCATGGTATGGGATATTTCTCTGTAACTTCTTGCAGTTTTTGTTGCTGGTAGTATAACCGAATCTTCTTGATACCCCTGCATTCTGCCTCATCTTCTTCTTTTCCTCCTATTTCCTTAGTTACTTATTTTTTGTTCATTCTCTCTTTCCTCCCATCATTCCCTCTCTCTCACTTTCTTCTTTCTCCCTCCTTCTCTGTCTTCATTCCTCATTTCTGCCCTCTTTCATCTCTCCTCTTTACTTTTTCATGACTTCTTCCAGGGCAAATAAACATAGTTGATGAGGGTCAAAGAACTCATATTTTTTTACTGATAGAAACTACAAATATTGATCATCTGTAGTTTTATATTATCCATGTGTCTATTAATTCCCATTATCCTAAATATTAAAAAGTTGCCTCAACAAAATAGAGACTTAAATCTTGCTTAGGACAAATAAAGAAAATAGGTCAAAAAGTTAAGCATTTTAATTTTTGTGTGACAGTAGAGAATCTGATAAATAATAAAATCTCACTGATATGAAATCAAATATGAACCTCTACAAGGCCTAAAGTCATGAAGGAATATCCTTGGGCCTAAATTTTACTATTTAACACGATGGTTGAACACTATCTGTGTTTACCCTATTGAAGACAGAACTTGACATGCCTTTTCCTGAACATGGAAACAGACTTGCTTAGGTAATAATATCAATTTAATTTTATCTTTATTGAATAAAAGCATAAACATTATCTCTAGTCTCTTCCCCTTATTCCTGAAGTCCATGCGATAGAATATTCAGCAGCACTAACACCAAGTTAGAACCATCTATAAAGAATGACAAGTTTTCCCCTCTTTCTTTCTTTCTTTCTTTTTTTTTTTTTTTGAGATGGAGTTTCACTCTGTTGCCCAGGCTGGAGTGCAGTGGCAGGATCTCGGCTCACTGCAATCTCTGCCTCCCGGGTTCAAGTGACTCTTCTGCCTTAGCCTCCTGAGTAGCTGGGATTACAGGTACGTGCCACCACGCCCAGCTAATTTTTGTATTTTTAGTAGATACGGGGTTTCACCTTGTTGGTCAGGCTGGTCTCAAACTCCTGACCTCAGGAGATCCTCTGCGTCGGCCTCCCAAAGTGCTGGGATCACAGGAGTCAGCCACTGTGCCTGACCTCACATTTTCTTTTATAAACAACTTTATGTAGTTCACTTGTTGGCAATATTCTGATTCTGGTATAAATTGTTCTTACATAGTTATCAGTGTCCTTAAGGCAAGAGACCTCCAAGAAAGTTAAATTCAAATTAGTAAATACTTATAAAAACATTTTTGTAGCTAGAGAGGTTAGAAAAGTGACACGGGCAGCAAGATGGTGGGCAAAATTTCAGGCGTGCATTCCCCCACAAAGACACAGAGATAACAACACTATATGGACCAGACTGCCTTTCTGAGAACTCTAGTGACCAACTGAGAAGCTATCGCACCCAGGCCAACACAGCGCCAATAAGGGAGTCCAGAGAAAGGGGCACTGCCACTTCTATCTTTATGTCCTGGGCTAAGGGAAAGACAGCCACTATATTGTCAGGACACTCAAGGAGACCTGTGGAGGGGCTTAGGTGGAAAGGAACTGAGACCAATAGACATGTGACTGAGACACTTTGAAAGGGCATCCTCCAACCCAGTCAAGCCTTCAAATGACTTTAGCCCTGACTGATACCTGATTGCAAACTTAGGAGAGCTCTCAAGCCAAAACCATACAGCCACGTTGCTCTCAAATTTCTGACCCACAGAAACCACGAGAGATAATACAAGTACTTATCCAAGCCACTAAATTGTACGGTAATTTGTTATACAACATGAGATAACAGTTATGGCTCCACCCTCATTATCTAATCACCTCCCAGATACTCCACCTTCAAATGCCATCACATTGAGTATTAAACTTCAATGTCTGAATTCAGGAGGGGAACAAACATTCAGCCTATAGCACCGTATAATCAGCACAGGCAATGTGTTTAGTATAAAAACATTGAGAACAAAAGAGATTTTCTGCATTTTGTGCTTCACTCATTGATTTAACAAAATATGTTAAGTGAAAGTGTACATAAATACCACAATAAAAGTTAAGATGAATATTTTATAATACTTTATAAAATAAATATATAGCTTAGTAAAACTTTTATATTTCCTTACAAATTGCCTCCACATATTTATTTTCACTAATTCTCATCACATTTAAAAAAGAATTGTATTAATTGCTTAATCTAATTATGGTCTAACAGGTGTTCAAAACCAATTCATTTTATACTGTTTGTATTTATGCAAACAAAAGTCTTAGGATAGTGGGTTAAGATAAGCATTCAACAAATAGGTTCTTACTTCCAATTTGAGGAGTAAAGTTTCTTTACTTCCTTTCTTTTCTTTTGACTTCTTAGAATCTTCTATCTTCCCTTCTATGGACTCAGAGATATCTCCTGTCATGCCTTCTCTTTTTTCTTGGTACGTTTCTGAGCTTTGTAAATCTGAGTTTTAGACAACCAGTTGTGTATGAATGTATTTATGTGTATGTGTCACACATGCATACATAATGTAGTGAGCAGTTAAATGTGTTTATGTATGTGCATGCATAGTGATTGTTGAGAATGGTAGTTTGCAATCCATTAAAATATTTAAATTTACCATTTTAGTCCAACTTCTCCCATCAAGCTCTTGAAATATTTTATTATTTGCCATGTTTGGCACTAACCTATGCATTCTAAGATTTAATGAATTGTTTTTGGGAGGAGGTTGAAATCTGGTATTCTGAATCTTTGATATTATAGAAGCTTTAAACAATTTGTCTTAGTTGGAGAAGGCTGGGCATATTTAAGGATATTATGTACCCTGTATTACTTCTTAAGTAACAGACTTTCTGAGTAATAGCTATAACACTTGACTCTGTTGTATATCACAGTGGGACTAAGTAATTGAAGATGAAGGAACCTGACCCTGGAAATAACAGAGACAAATTAGACAGAACATACTGATTTCTGATGTAACAGAGAGCCACCTGATGGAACTATTTTTACTTATAGAAAGTGAAGCCACAGTACTTCATTTTACAGAGGTACTTTTTAATGGCCCAACTATTAAATGAATACTTTTTTTAAATTAAAAGCAAATGTTACTAATCATCTGAAGTCCTAATATCCCAGTATGCAAAGTTACTTCTAAAACTCATAACATATCCAGCCTTCTGATCAATGTATGTTGGATCTGCACCTTTAGAAAAAAAAAGAATGCAGAGTGGCAGAACTAACAGTATCCTCTAACCTCAAAAGAGTAGACAGATTATTAAGTACCTGTCATATTTTCTCATCTTTCTCATAAATGTAGTTGTAAAATATCAGTACATTCATTTAAGTGATAATTTCCTGTATTTAAGATAGGTGGTCTGATTTTTCAAGAGAAGCCAGAATCAAGATTTTATAAATATTCTTATATTTTAAAATAGTCCTCACAAATTTACCAGTTTTGCAGCATTTCTTGGGCCAAACAAAGTACATCTATGGGTTGGATATGGCCTGTGACCTGTCAGTTTATTACTCTTATTTTAAGGACTTCAAGCCAAAATGAATAACTAAGGCATAAACACTCTTCTTATAGTCACCTAAGCTTCCATATAATAATAAGAGACTACTTTAAATGTTTTTGAAATTATATTCAGAGACATCAGGGGACACAGCCTAGTGCTTTATAGCTCAGACTGTGCAGTAAATTAGTCCAGGGATGTGATATAGGCTTTGCCAATCAGCTGTGTGAACCAGTGCAGGTCACTTAGAAAGTTCAGACTTCCTAAGGGATTTCTCAGAGGAATAAATAAGATAATATGTGAAGTACCAGCACCTGGCACACCATAAACACTCAAAATGTTTTGTGATTTTTGTTATTGAAGTAATTACAAAAAAAATGACCAAAAATGTTAAAAGTCTTACAAAAGAAAACATTCTAACTTAACAAGTTAGACATTTTATTTTTAATTAATGTGTTGATATTGAGAACAAACTGTTTTCCATTATCTTTCTTCTCACTTGTAGTTTGTTTACTGATGCATAGACTGGGGCTAGTTTAGAAACTGTTGTAAACTTTTAGATACAAAGTTCCAGCTGACATGCTACTTGACATGATGTAAGCTGATGGAGCGGTGTGATTCACGAGGCTTAAACAGTATAAGGAGTTACCTAAGAAAATGACTGACATGTTGCCATCAGGCATTTCAAGCAGCAAGAGCAATGTGGAAATATGTTTAACTCAAGGAGCGAAAAACAGATCTACTCTTCTGTTCCACTGTTGAAAGTTATGGAACATTATTTCTCATCTCAAACTAAATTCCATCCACATTGAATGTTATTTCAAAAATAATGGCTTGGCTTTTTGTAGATAGAAGTGTTCTCCAATTTGATCTGCTGAAAGTACAACAACAAAATTCAAGATAATGAAAAATCTGAATGGCTATGTTTAAATATTTCATGTCATTTTCAGAAGGTAAAAAAAATCACTTGACTAATTGACTGGTAGGGACAAGGAAGCTGAACAAAGATGAGATAACACTATGCGATCCAGGTAGTAATGCTGGGCACTAAAAATCAATGGATGGAAAATTACCCTGAAAATCTTTGCCACTTTCTTTCAATCTGCCTGGCTAAGAAATGTGGGTTGAATCTGCCCTACTCTGTTTCATTTTTTCTTTCTGGGCTTCAAATTTTGAAAAACACATTTTCTCCTTTATACGAGGGGGAACTTTTTAAAAGTGCTAACCTTTGTCGGGTTTATCCACTACAAAATAAGTGTAGTAATAGTAATGATTCTACATTCATTTTATAACTTGATATACTTGGAAAATACTTCTTTTTCCCTCTGTAGAAAAGTTTCTTTACTTTTGTATTTAACCTCTTAATTCTCAATATTTTTAAATTTTTTTCCATAGCCCTGAAAATCCTGGCACCAATTGTGACCATAGTCTTGCTTAAGTCAGTTGCTGCCTCTGAACTTGCATTTCTTCATATGAATATAGTAGTGAATTGAACTAATATGGTTAGCTCTAGGATTCTCCTTTATTTTTGAAAAGCCATGAAAATCAAGATCAGTGTCTTTAAAGTGGCTAGTTAGCAGTTTCAGATTACAAAGTTGGCAGCACTTTGCATTCGTTATGTAAAGCACCATTTGAATGATGCTGTTTAAGTGAACCAAGTTCACTAGATAATAGTCCCGGATTATTCTATGAAATTCACTTTGCATCAAAACAAGGAGAAAGTACACATTCATGTAGCAAAATGCCCACTGCAAAACTAAAGCCTAAAATAAGGAAACATTATATTTGGACCCTGAAAAAAATTAAAAGATATAACCACAATCCTAGATAGCACCTTTTTTTTTAGGGAGATGTCATTTCCATTTCTAATGAATTTTTAAATCATTTTATTCCTACCATAATATTTAATATTGATAATGTTATACATTGCTACATTAACATAGCATCAATTTTATGAAATATTTTTATATTTCTGAAGAATCTGCAGCTGAATTACGAATGTCTGAAATAATTTCAGGCTTTTTTTTTTTAGCATACAAGAGATTATTCATCCTTATGTATGTGTGTAAGTACATTACAATTGTATTACTAGTACTGATTGGATTCAAGGAATTGAGGACATTTCTTAATGTCTGATTAGACCAGCATGATCCACTTGAAATGGGAGTGGGAAAGCCAGATTTGAGCTGGATCAGGTGCAGAAAACAGATATACGCTTTCTGCCTTGGCTCATTGCTGTGACCTCAGGAGTCCCCCTATAACCAGCTGAAGGAGGAGGGAAAAACCCAATCTTAGTTAACAGCTGGATATATGGAGGCAAGTGAGAAACACAGTGCTACTGCTTTATATCCCCAGTCAAGAAAAGACTGGGGTAAGGGAGGTCCCCTAAATAATAGTACTTTGGGCAGTGTGGCTGATAAACCACTTTGTTTTGTCAGAGAAGTGGCTAGATATATACATACATACCAACTCACACACAGTTCCAAGTGGCTTAGCTGGTTTGTTTGGTCAAAGGCCTGGAAGAGGCAACATTGGAATATTAGGGATAAGGAGGTCTGAGGGAGAGGCATGTGGACCCATGGATCTATGGAAGTGTGGCACAAAGTGTAATGATGTTTATTTTATATATTTGTGTCCACTGCAGAAGAGCTACTAATAATCAATGAGACAGGATTATTCTGTCACCAGATGTCAGCCAACACTGAGAGAGGTGGTGCTTGCACACTCATGCTTGCATAAAGGACTTATGAATAGAGTATTCAGGGTGAAAGAGACAGCCTGAGGCTCCCTTTCATCATGGCTGATCTAGCTACTGCTGCTGCTAAGCATAAAACCTGCCAACAACAGAAACCAACGTTGTGCCTCTGATATAATGACATTGCTCAGGGAGATTAGCTACTTGGTGAGAAGTTGATTATATAAGACCCTTTCCACTCTGGAATGGGCAATTATTCACCCTAACTTGGATTTATACATATTCCGCGTATGGGTTTGCCTTTTCTAGCCACCACACCTCAGCCAGAAACTAACAATTAAGGGCTCACAGAGTGCCTGACCTACTAACATGGCATTCCATGTAACATTGTCTTCAATCAAAGGAGGTGAGGCGGTGGACACAGGCAACTGGGTCCACTACACACTGCATTGAACAAAAGCTATCAGCCTGAAAGAGCATGAGGACAACCGTTTGAAGGTACAGCTGAGGGAAACTTTGAGATGACAGCCTTCAGGAATTAGGTTCTCTTTTTTAGGATGCAGTATACTCCCTAAACTGTGACCAGTATATAATCTTACGTTTCCATCAGATACAACACAGTAGTACAGGAACCAAGAAGTGAAGGTAGAAGTGGACCCCTCACCACCTCTCTCAGTGACTAACTTGAGCGATTTGTACTTATTATGTTCACAACTGAAAACCCTGGCTTCCTAAAGGGGCACGCTTACATGGGGAACATAATGGGGATAGTCCTTTAAACTCAAAGCTGCAGTTGTCATCTGATCACACTAGGGTCTTCACACTAGGGGATCAACACAGGCAAAGAAAGGAGTTACCAATGTTAGCAAGAGAGTTTTGCCCCCTCATTATGGCTAGGTAGGACTGCTGCTGCATAATGAGGGCAGGGAGGAAAGTATTTGGCACTTAAGTATTCTACAGAGGCATCTTTTGCTTTTGCCTTGCAATTTAAACTGAAAATGCACAAGTAGGGCAACTATGGCCTAATAAGGACACCGTGACCTAACCCTCAGACCCCACACAGATGAGGGTTGAGTTTACTCTACTAGGTAAACCACCTAACCCAGAAGAGCTGCTAGTTACAAGGGAGAGGAAAGAAGAGTGAGTGGTGGTGATGGATAAGGAGATGATGAGTAACAGTTGTAACTTCCACACCAAATGCAGCAGCAGCAGCAGCAGCAGCAGCAGCAGCAGGAACTGTAGTTTGAACTTGTGATGAACCAGAATCCTAGAGAAACTACACCTGTATGGATAGACACAAGCATATCTGAGTGGTGCAAGGGTAAACTGCATTGCATACTTTTGCTATCTTGCCCAGTCAGTCGCCCTTTACTGGGCCAAGATATGCACCCTCAATTGCATTCACTGTTGGCAGGTAAAGATCACAGTTGTCTCCTTTGCCAGTTAATTGTCCTCTGCAGAAAGGCAGCAGATTTCCATGGGAAGTTATATGCCCCCTCCCCGCTGTAGGGAAGCCTGAAGCCAATAAGAAGTTTACATGGTGGTAACTAAGGTCAGCCACCTTGACTGAGGTAGGGGCAAATATGAGAGCAAGGTATGCTCCAGAGCTCCCCATGGGATCAGACTGCAGGTAGATTCCACCTGAGAACATGTATTATTTAGTTTGTTGTCCTGCCTTATCCTGCTTCTCTCATTGCCTTTTGCTTGAGAGCATCATCTCAATAAATCATATGTACACAAGTACTTACCTGGAGCTTTAATTCGTATCTGGGTTAGACAGAGAAAATCAAGTATGATACCCAGAGCTCTGGTTTGGGCAGCTGTGTGCTTACTTTATTACTCTGACAAAGACTAGGAGAAGAACAGATGCAGAATGGAACAGAAGTCAAAGCTTAGTTTTGGAACATGTTAAGTTTTCTCTACCTTTGGATTGTTGAGCAGCTTAATATATGGATCTAGAGTTCTAGAAGAAATGCCTTGGTTAGAGAAATAAGTTTGGAAGTCATTGTAATATAACTGGTATGTAGAAACAATCTCCTTGTAAAAAGTGTATAGAGAGCAGAGGAATTTCATTATGTGAAAGTTAGAAATTAGGTAGAGGAGGAGATTTTTTAAAAAGTCTGAGATAGAGCAGCCAGAGAGGTAGGAAGACAGCCAAAAGGATGTGTTGTCATGCAAGCCAAGTGAGAAACACTGGTTGACAAAAGGGACATTTTCAACACTGTTATGCTGTTGACATGTTACATTAATTTTAATGAGTACAGAATAGTAGGCCTTAACTTTTGTAATACAGAGATTTTTGATGGCCTTTAAAGAGAAATTCCAGTGAAGTAGTGGGGACAGACATGAGATTTGAGTGGGTTTAAGGGTGTGTGGGAGGTGTGCCTGCGGGCGTCATGCTGACAGCTCTGTAGGGAAATTTAGTTGTGGAGAGAGGCAGAAGAAAAGGGCTGTAACTGAGATGATTTGTGTGGTCAAGTGAGGCAATTTTTAGAAGTGGAAATACTACACTGGTAATAGCTAATAACCATATATATACTTTACATATAAGAACATTTATTCACCACAATGATGCTATAAGGTATATTTTAATAATATCCTCACTTATAAGTGAGGGAGCTTAGCCTAGCAAATGGTGAATCCAGGACCCGAAGCTGGGCAGTCTGACTCCAGAGATCAACCTCTAATCATCAGGTTATACTCAAATATTAGTGAATGCCTGTATATTGATGGAGACGACTGAGTAGAGAGGGAGAGATTGATGATGGAAGAAATATATAGGATGATCAAAAAGGCTATGTGTATATGAATGTAGAGATGGGCTCTAGAGCACACCTTATAAGAGTGTTATAGAAGAAAGGGCCTATTCTCAAATGGAGCAAAGAGGATACGTGCATTTATAAACATAGGCTCTAGTTTTGGAGATGAAAAAAAGAGGGTCTGATGTATTTCATTTTCTCAGATTATACTTTGAGATTACAGGTAAGAGGAGGATGGATAAGCCTTTTTATGGAAATAAGAGGAGACAAAAAAGACTTTAACTAGTTTCCCTCAAAGGACAGGAAACATAGCAGGCTTGCCAAATACTGCTAAAAATAAACTTGAAGTTTGTGATCATGGCTTTGGAATAAAATGAGTCTGACTGACTGTGCCCTTTCATAGCTATATTTAGCTACTGACGTAGAAAGCGTTGATGGTTGACTATTTTCAGAGAGAGTGTATTGGTAAGCTAGTACTATGGGGGGAAAGATGGGCAGGAGAGTTGTAGGTGTTTACGGTGGATTGATTATAGCAAGTGTCCATAGACAGTATTCTTCACGAGAATGGAAGTGAAGACAAGAGGCAGTTGATGCACAGTGGAAAAAAATGAAGAGATCAGTAGGCTAGAGGTTAGACTGCCTTAAAGAATGGTTATAATCAAGTTATCTGAACAGCTAATCATGAAACAGGTTGTGACCAGATAATGGGAAAATGGATTGCTTTTTTTTTTTTTTTTTTCTGAGACAGAGTCACACTCTGTCACCCAGGCTGGAGTGCAGTGGTGCGATCTCGGCTCACTGCAACCTCTGCCTGCTGGGTTCAAGAGATTTTCCTGCCTTAGCCTCTGAGTAGCTGGGATTACAGGCATGTGCCACCATGCCTGGCTATTTTTTTTTTTATATTTTTAGTAGAGACAGGGTTGACCAGTCTCTACTCAGACCATGTTGACCAGGCTGGTCTCGATCTCCTGTCCTCAAGTGATCCCGCCACCTTGGCCTCCCAAAGTGCTGGGATTACAGGCATGAACCACCGCTCCTGGCCTGAAGTATTTTTAAATTGAAGCCGCGGCCTAGGGTGTGACCATGGGAGTTGGAGCCTGAGGAGAAATGAGAGGAAAAGGATAGTGGGTCTCAGAAAGACTAGAAACTGAAAGAACACAGCTAAGGAAGAGCAAGGAACTAGCAGTGCTAGTGTTTCTCATCTGGTCTTACTTTTATGCTGCTTTATGGTGATGGAAGGAGCAGTCCTCTAGAAGCTTCCATACTGCCCACTCTATTTGGGAAGCCCCGACCTTGATTTCTAGACTAAACTGCCCATACTCCTTCGTATTATCAGGACGGATCCCATTACGCGTCACAGACATGTTTATCTCAGGTAAGAGGACAGCATTTTCTCAGACTTCCATGTACCACTGGCAGCCCTAACTCCCTCTTTGGAAATCTCAGTCTGATTAACTAAGTTCTAACCTGATAATTGGAATGTTCTCTTCTTGGAGTATTCCTTCTTGCAATGCTCTCTCTCGGAGCTCTGTAGCCATGGTACAAAGAAGCCCAGACTAACCTGCATGGAGAGACCACATAAAGAAATCATGTGTAAGTACTTTAGTTGACAGCCCAACTGGAGTCTCACCTGACAGGTGGCATCAGTCTGAAACGGGAGGGGACTCTTCCACATGATTCCAGCCATCAAGTCACCCCCACCCTTTGAATCTTGCCAAATATACCCCAGATATTGTGGAGCAGAGAGAAGCCAGCTTTGATATATCTTGTGTAAACTGCTGCCCACAGAATCTAGTAACCTATGAAGTGGTCATTTTACTGCACTGTTTGGGGTGGTTTGTTTTGTTTCTTTTTTGTTTCTTTGTACAAAGCAATAGTTATTATTACATAGAAAATAAACTCAGAGGCCAGGCACGGTGGCTCACATCTGTAATCCCAGCACTTTGGGAGGCTGAGGCAGGTGGATCACAAGGTCAGGAGTTCAAGACCAGTCTGGCCAATATGGTGAAACCCTGTCTCTACTAAAAATACAAAAATTAGCCGGGCGTGGTGGTGGGTGCCTGTAATCCCAGCTACTCGGGAGGCTAAGGCAGGAGAATAACTTGAACCCAGAAGGTAGAGGTTGCAGGGAGCCGAGATTGCACCACTGCACTCCAGCCTGGGTGACACAGCAAGACTACATTAAAAAAAAAAAAAAGAAAGAAAGAAAAAGAAAGAAAGAAAGAAAAAAGAAAAGAGACTCAGAAAGTCAAACCAGATTATTTTTTTCTCGATCAACTATTTTTCCATCCACATAAGAGAATAATTCAAAACCACAGGGAAATGAAATAATATATTGTTGAAGACACTTGTAAATACAATGCTTCATTCATTTTCCCATTGAATGGTGTAGAATTAAATACTTACAGCATTAAATATTGGATGCTGTAAAAAGTGTAGATGTAGGTAAACACTTTGCAGTTAATAGTGTTAAAATTGTAAGTTTAGGTAAATACTTTGTAGTTAATATTTTATGGTCATTATATGTGTACATAAACAATGATATCAACTAGATTTATGGCAATCTGAACATATTGAGAACACACAGTTTATTTGTTTCCCTTTCCTTATTATGTTCCACACAGGCAAAAGTCACATTTTTTTCTAACAGCTGTTTATCACCACCCTAGTGAACTTTTTTAAAAATTAAAAATGGTTAGAGATAGAAGAGTGTCAATGTTAAAACTTTATTTTCTCTTTTGAGGCACATATACTAAAATTTGTTTCTCCTAGTATCATGTTGGTGTGGAAAGAAATTTTTCCAAGTTTCCTTACGAACTTTGGAAGGGAAAAATAAGAAACTATTGGTCTACTCTTGATGATTTCTTCTTTGGGGGTACCTCAGGCCACTTCTAAACATTTCCAAAAAGCTTGGCATAAACTTTCTATAAACAACACACATTAATGTTAATTTGATATCAGAAACATTGATATATTAAAATGCTATATTTTATAATACCATTTGTTGCAGTGATTAGCTTCTCTCAGCCTCAGGAAAAAAACAAATGGTGATAATAATAATACGTTGTATTTAATACGCTAATGTTGTCAGGATTAAATCATAGGACAAAATGAGGATGTATTTGTAAAGTATATGCTCAGGCTGTCATTATTATTCTCGTGATTTAATTATTCTAGATGTATGCATTTCTATGTGCTCCCTCATATTAATGAAGATAATCAGATCTTATTTTTCTTGTGTAATATTGCTTTATTCACAATTTTCTTTGTTTGTTTAAAAACCACATTGGACCTAGGTGCAAGAGTAACAGAAAATCCAAGTCAGGAAATAAGTTAAAAATTATTATATGTCAGCAAAGAAATCAAGCATTGTTTCAGCATTTTTATAAATACATAAATATATAGTTTTTTAAATCATCCCTAAGCCACTGTGACATATTACACTTCTGTAATATTTTACACAAATTTACTCTTATAAATTGTGAAAAGAGATGAACCACCACTGAAGAAACATGAACTAATGTTGCCTTCATTGTAAAAAATGCAGGTACTGAGAGATCACCAATACTAGAGAACGGATGAGTGGATAGAAAATGTCTGAACATTCTGAACACAATTTTCTCTTGGCTAAATATAATCCTCCTTTTTAGATAATGAGAGAAAAGTGTATTCTTTTTGTAAATTTTTTATTTTTATTTTTTATTTTTATTTATTTTTTATTATACTTTAAGTTCTAGGGTACATGTGCACAATGTGCAGATTTGTTACATATGTATACATGTGCCATGTTGGTGTGCTGCACCCATTAACTCGTCATTTATATTAAGTATATCTCCTAATGCTATCCCTCCCCTCTCCCCGCTCCCCACAATAGGACCCGGTGTGTGATGTTCCCCTTCTGGTGTCCAAGTGGTCTCATTGTTCAATTCCCACCTATGAGTGAGAACATGCAGTATTTGGTTTTCTGTTCTTGTGATAGTTTGCTGAGAATGATGGTTTCCAGCTGCATCCATGTCCCTACAAAGGACACGAACTCATCCTTTTTTATGGCTGCATAGTATTCCATGGTGTGTATGTGCCACATTTTCTTAATCCAGTCTGTCACTGATGGACATTTGGGTTGATTCCAAGTCTTTGCTATTGTGAATAGTGCTGCAATAAACATCTATGTGCATGTGTCTTTAAGAAATAATATACTAAAAGATTTTTAGTGGCTAATGATAGTCAACTGGCTTTCCATTTATGAAGAGAGTGTAATAGATATCAGGTTTCTTAATATACATATATATACACACAAATGCATATATTATGAATTTATATTATTGTCTTAGCTCAGGCTGATGTAACAAAATGTCACAAACTGGGTGGTTTAAAGAATAGAAGTTTAATTCTCATAGTTCTGGAGGCTGGAAGTCCAAACCCAGGGTGGGGTATATGGTTAGGATCTGGTGAGAGCCCATTCCTCATTAAATAGCAAGCAAGTTATTTGTATCATGTTCCTTTGATAACAAAGAGGTGGTGGGAGTGTTTTATGTCATTTTTTGTTTTCTGGTTTCAGGCTAGTTTTAAATACCAAAGGTTGCATAATTTTTTCTACAGTGGAGATTAGCACTGTATTTCTATTGTTTTCAGAGGCCGCAGAGGAAAGCATGATTACCTAATTATTCACATGCCACTGAAGATGGAAACTTGTTAGCTTGAGATCTGGCCTCTCTCTGTCCTGGCATCCAGAACCCTCTACACTCACACACAACCTGTTTGTTAGTTTTGGGTCCATGTATGAGTCACCAGTCTTTAGAGTCATGTTGTTGCTGAAGGAAATGGCAGAGTGGTTGGAAAAGTCTATCAAAGTTTCCATGACTTCATCTAAAGATTCTAGTGAATCTACTCCACCAAGGTGATTAAACATGGAATGCTAGATACAGTGAGTTGCTGGGAGGTTTCCAGAGTTTGGCATTATTTTTTAATACCAGGCCTTTGTTAGCGAAGTTTCCAATCCACTATCAAAATTTTACTCTCTTTTATCCACTTGTCTAACTCCTAGTCATTGCAATGGGACTCCACCTATGAATTCATTATCATCTACCACTCAGTATCAGAGCTAAGGTGAAAAACTGAACTCATTCCCTATTAGAGACATGCAACTATATTGTAGTCATTCTTAACAGCTTTCACAGTTAGTTAAAAAAAAGGGGAAAGCTAGCAAGATGTTCAGCAAAAACCCATCTTGTAAACACAGACATCTTCAATTTCCTCTTTGCTGTGAGTTCTTGGGGTTTTTTTTAAAATATAAAGAGCAATTTAAAAATATTTCTGGGCAGAGGAAAATACCTTAAAATTTACATTCAATCCAGTAAAACTTCAATGCATTCAATTAAAGCTTGTAATAGAATAATGATAATAACAGAATTTAAAGAGCACCTCATATGGATAATCAAGTTATTGAGAACGTACATGTATTATCTGTGGATGAAGATTGCTGCATCCTTAGAGTCTGTGTATAAACAGACCTTGCATATGTATGTGTGTCTTTTTTTTTTCTAACTGGGAGATATACCAATTATCTATCTATAAGAGTACATAAATATGTTTACATTTTGAAAGTAATTATGAAGCGAACCCCTAAATAATTACTATCCAGAACAAAAAAGAGAACATTTCTATTGCCCAAATAAAACATTACTTCTGCCATTGCCTTGTTGATATTTCTTCACTAATAAACACCACCTAGAGTTTAATAGTGATAAATCCTTTGCCTTTTTTGTTTGTTTGTTTGTTTGTTTGTTTTTGTTTTTGAGACATAGTCTCGCTCTGTCGCCCAGGCTGGAGTGCAGTAGTGTGATCTCGGCTCACTGCAAGCTCTGCCTCCCGGTTTCACGCCATTCTCCTGGCTCAGCCTCCCGAGTAGCTGAGACTACAGGCGCCCGCCACCACTCCCGGCCAATTTTTTGTATTTTTAGTAGAGACAGGGTTTCACTGTGTTAGCCAGGATGGTATCGATCTCCTGACCTCGTGATCCGCCCGACTCGGCTCCCAAAGTGCTGGGATTACAGGCGCAAGCCACCGCTCCCGGCCAGCTTTTTTTTTAAATCTATGCATAACATTTTCCCCAAATGCTTATTTTGCCCACTTTTAAGCTTTATACTAATGGAATCATACTGCAGGTTTTATTTTGCATCTACTCTTCTCTCAACATTGTATTTGTGAGATCGATCCATGTTATTACGTGAAACTAATGTTCATTTTTTTTATTGCTAAATTATATTCCATTATAGGACTATGCCGTATTCTATTACCCATTTGACTGTTGATGAAATTTGACTTGTTTCCCATCTGGGCTCTTTTGAATAATAATGCTGTGAGCATGTATCTGTGGGAATATGTGTAAGTGTTTGTCAGCACTTTCAAATTTCAGCATCAGAATCACTTGGAGAGCTCATTTCCCTACAAATTCCTGGGTACTTTCCCCCATACTTTCTGGTTCAGTAGGTCTGAGGGGAGCCTGGGGATCTGCATTTCTAAGTTCACAGGTGATGTTGATAGTCCTGGGGGCCACACTAATATCTCTGATCCAGGGTTCATAATAAAGCATGGAACTTCTAGGTCAGAAGGTAAGAGTATCTTCAGTCTTACAAAATAATCCCAAACAATTTTCCAAAGCAGTTAGATCAATGTCTCTTCCATTAGCAGAAAATGTGAAATCCCATTGCATACATCTAAGATTGATTTGTCGGCTTTCTTATTTTTGCTAATATGGTGGGTGTGTAATAGTATTTTATTGTGGTTTTAATTTTTTCTGTTAATGAGGTTAAGCACATTTTAGTATATTTATATGTCATTTAGATTTATATTTTCTAAGACGCCTGTTCAGTTATTTTCCTGTTTACCATTGTGTTATCTGTCTTTTCCTTAACATTTGGAAGAACAACTTATTTATTTTGAATAGTAGTCTTTTTTATACACAGTTATTGCAAGTAGATTCTCCCCCTCTGTGGCTAGTCCTTTTATTCACTTTATAATATACTTCAATAACTTGCAGATTTAAATTTTAATGTCTTAACTGTATCCATGTTTTTCTCTATAGTTAGTGCTTCTTTGTGCCTTCTTTAAGAAATCTTTCTCTATTCTAGGTTGGGAGGATATTCCCCTATGTTATCTTCTGAATCTTTATAATTTTGCTTGAAATTACCTATAAGTGGTCCTATATTTTCCATTTTCATCTAGATAACCAATTATCGGGTATCATTTATTGGAAAATATATCTTTTGCTCATAGATCTGCAATACCAACTCTATTATATAACAAGAGCCTATATACATGTGGATTTCTGGGATCTCCATTTACTCAGTTGATCTATTTTTCTATCCCTCTACAAATACCACAGATTACTCATCACTATAGTTCATGAGTTGGCAAACATTTTTCTGTAAAGGACTAGATAGTAAATATTTTAGGCCAGATGGGCTTTACAGGCCAAATAAAGCCTCTGTCTTCTTTTTCTTTAACAACTCTTTAAAAATGAAAAAACACTCCTAGCACAAGGGCTGTACTATAAACTGAAGCAGGCTGTGGGCCAGCGTTGGCCTGAAGCCATAGTTTACTGAATGCTACTGAAGCTTTATTTAAAATTTTTGTATTTGTATCAGCCATTGCAAAAATTACATTTAAAAAGCAGTGAGCTAAAAGAATAAGCATTTATGTTTCCCATGATTCTCTAAATCAGAAAGGAGGTTTTACTGTGGGTTGAGCAGGCAGTTTTGCTGCTTTGGTTGATGTCTGTCAAATGTTTAGGTGTCAGTTACTATTAGGTTGTATTGAATGGCTTCAGGTGACACACTTATTCTCAGACTCCTACGAGCTAACCTGAACTTGTTCATGGGGAAGCTGCTTGTCTCCAAGAAAGAGTGGAAGCATGCAAAGCCTCTTGAGTTCTGGGCTCAGACTGGCACACTGTCACTTTCACTGCATTCTGCTTAACAAAGCAAGTCACAAATCCAGCCCTGATTCAAAGGGTAAGGACATAGAATCTACTCCTTGATGACAGTATCTGCAATACCATATTGTAAAGAGCAAGGATATAGAGTAGATTGAAATTAATTTACCAACAGATGAAAAGGGAAAATCCTCCTATTTTGTTTTTTATTTTATTAAGCAATTTGAGTTGAGTCTTGAAGTATGGATAAGAATTTGTTATGCAGAAAAAATATTTGAATGGATAGAAAAGTACTTCCAAGGTATCCAATTGTGAAAGGACTTATATTCAAGGAATGACAGGCAGTTCTATAGGTTGGGTCAAGAGTTCAATGGGCGTAGGGGCCAAAAATGAATTTAGGGAGTTTAAACTTGATTTTTTAGAGGCTTTCATCCTAAAAGCAATAATCCATTTCAAGGCTTTCTTTTTAATGGCTTAATTAAGTAATGTGTTCAGATTTGTGTTTTAGAAAGTTCTCCAGAAGGAGGCAAGATAGTAGATAAGTCAACTAGTTGTGTTTTTTAGGAATGTCAGGTGAGAAATAATGGGAATCTAAACTAAAGTAATAGCAGTGGCAATGAGAGTAGTGGGACATTAAAAAGACATTTTGAAGTTTAAGTGAATGAGAAATGATGAATTGTAAGATAAGGAAGATAAAAGGGAAGAAAAAACACATAATAAACATTAAGTTTTCTTACTCAGGTGCTACTAGTGATAAAGTTATTCACCAACATAGAGGATATAAGTGAGAAAAAAGGGAAAAGAGAGTAACAAGTTAAGTTTTGAATACATTAAGGTGGAGCATAATAGTAGGTGTTTAGGTATAAGAAATTTAGGAGACAGTCTGCTGACTGAATATATAACTTGCTTGACAAGATTGATATCACTCTGATAAATGGACTGAAGGAATTTACTAGAACAATTCTGCACAATAGCAACATAATCATATTATGGTGGCATATTTCAATGTATCCTTCCACTATACAGACCTTATATGTTAGCATTCTTTTTGTAATTGGAATGTCCATGTAAAATATTATACAGTAAGAGCCATGTTTCTCAAAATTTAGTGTCTCCGTGTGAGCTAGATACTTTGATAAAATGCAGATTCCAATTTAGTCAGTCTATGGTGGAGTGAGATTCTCTATTTTTAATGAGTTGCCAGATGATGGTGATACTGCAGATCTGTGGACCACACTTTGAGTAGCAAGTTTATAAAGAGCATTGGTTCATGATGTTTTGAATAAAGTGACATTAACTGTTGATCAGAACAGACAGTAGCTGACGAAATTTGAAGAAACCACACAAATAAAAAGCCTCTTTCAAAATCTCTTATATTTCAATAACATCCAGGTTGTACATCTTACCAAAGAGATGAGCAAATAAATAAATCCTGATCAGTCTCGACCTTTGCTCCCTGTCTAAAAGCCAAAAGCAAAGAGCGTGAATTCCCTGAGACAGGCCAAGGTGTATGTGTCCACATGTGTTAGGTACCTTTGGCCCAACAGCTGTCACTAAGTATATCCAATGCTCAGGAAACAGAGGGGTAAGTGGTTGAATAGTCAACAAGGCTAAAAGTCAAAGAGTAGATACAGAAATTGATGTAGAGTGATTTCTGCCACTGGAACTTAAACTGGCTGTATATTCCTTCTCTCTAATCAGAAGCAGCTTCCCTTCCAGCTGTACCGGATATTCTGTTTATTCGCTTTGCGCAAGTGTCCTTCAGTGAAAACTTCATTTCCCAGCATATCTTCAGGGATCTCCATTAGACTGGTAACAGATTATCACCATCTGTTGGCAATTATTTCCCTTATGTAAGAGCCTGATCTGAGAGACATGTCTGTCCTCTTTCACCAGCAGAGCAACACCTTGAGAGAACTAGGTTGGTCTCTAGAGAAGCAGCTGGGTGTAGATAACCAATATTAAAACAGCCTGATGGCTTCCAGTTCTATGCTACACATATTTTTTTTTTTGCAAGTTGGGAACTATAAAGTCTTTTTCACATTTGTGTCTTTTAGAATCCGAAATATATTCAAGAACAAAAGAAACCAAACCCATTATTTTACAAAAGAATAACAACCACCTCATTTATCGTGTTTCCATTTTAGTGATATTAGATTTTTAAAATAATACATTTACCACTTTATTAAATATATAATTAATGGAAATTCACAAAACTCAAATACAAATGCCCTGTAAATATAAAGTGAATTCTTAAACCAACAAAAGACAGTTTGGAGACATATACATTAATGGTAACATTTGGAATATGATTACAGATTAATAAGAAATCTTACAAACAACTGCACTAGAACCATTATCCATGTCACTCATTCAAACTGTATATTCATTGAGTTTCCAGCTATGTGTCTGTTCTAGGCATAGAGGATATTCTGTATATGAAAAAAAAGATAAAAATTATCCTTATTAGCTTCTCTTTTAATTATGGGAGACAAATTATCAGATAAAATATATAATACGTTGGTGATAAATGCTATGAAAAAATAAGCGATATGTTCCAAGAAGTACAGATGGAGAGGTGGGGAGGGAGAACTTTTTGTTTTAAATGGGGTAAAGTGTGTTTCTGGACATCCATCCTTTACCCAAATTTTAGAATTATTTAAGAATAATTTTAAAAGCATCATTTAGGATATATAAAGGATAATTTCAGATAGTGATGGTAGCATCCTGTTTTTCAGTGCAATAATGAAAAGGAATAGAATTTTTAAGTCCCTAGAACAATGCCAGTGTGCACAGTGTCAAAAGCCACACCCAACATGTTGGGGAGGTGTCCAAGGTACTCAGCTTAAGGCAATTCCATACGGGGCAGCCTCCAGTAGCTCCTTGTCACTCAATGAGACTGCATAAGTCCCTCAGCTGAATCCTCTGTCTGGAGTGGAAGTCTCCAGAAATATTAGATAAACATATTTTGGCAAAATTTATATTTCTAAGCTTTTAGAAAAACTCTACCTTTAATAATAATTATTTTCTTTCAATTGTTGACCTTTATTGAAAATGTGATAACATCTTTTTCTCTAAAAGTATTTTCTTTGTGAAGTTAAATCTCAACTTAAAGTGGCAGGCATTCACAGTGAGATAAATCTGGGTTGAAATCCTGACAATATCATTTAGCAGATAGGTGACTTGGGAAGATGACTTAATGTATCTGAGATTCTGTCAAATGAGGATTATAATGCACACATTTTAGGATGTGAGGATTTAATTAGATAATGTATGTAAAGTATCTCTTGTTGCACCTGGGCTACAATAATTTTTTAAAAATGTTAGTTTTTATTCCGCTCTTCTCTACTGTTGAGAGGTAATTCTCTATGGGTCACTCATGTTTCTGCACACCTTGTAAGCATAGGCAATGACAGCTCTTATTCTGGATTATCTTTTCAAGGATGTTTGTATAGTGTTCAGTATTGGAAGTTATAGCATTTCCTTCCAGAGCAAAGGGCAGTCATGCACACTGTCTAGTGTAACTGATAGAATTATTTTTCCTCAGGGGCAGGGTTGAGCAGGCTTGCTTGCAGCCCATCATAAAATATTAGGATTTTCTAAGCTTCAGGTTCCAGCAGGTGTCATCTGGCTCTTATTCTGCTGCCTTTTGGGAATTGAAGCTCAGGAAACTGATGCATAAAATTTTGGCTACTGCTGTTATTGTGATAAAACCTCCTTTGTCTCTGACCCATGACTCTCATGTCTTCTTCCAGCATTCATGTAACTGTGGCAGGCTAATTGGTTATCTTCCAAGCAAGGTAAATCTCTTGACAGACCCTTTACAGCGCTTGACATCTACACTTCTCTACTACATAGGTTCAGTGTCGTATATAGCAAAATTTTAGTTTCATAATTTGAGCCATTTTACTTGTTTCCTTCCATCATATTGAGGCATAATTGACAAATAAAAATTGCATATATTTAAAGCATAAAACATGATTTTTTTGTTTTTCGAAAATAAATTTGATTGTGGGTATTTAAGGTATACAACATGACGTGATGGGATTAAAATAGAGTTAAAAGGTTACTACAGTGAAGCAGATTAACATATTCATTATCTCACATAAGTATTCATATTTTTTTGTGCCAAGAACATCTAAGATCTACTCATTTAGCATAAATCTCATATACAGTACATTTTTTTAACCTATAGTCCTCATGTTTTACATTAGATATATAGACTTTTTCATCCTCAATATCTGCTACTTTGTATCTTCTGGCCCCCATCACTCCATTTCCTCCCCCTCCCACCTCTGGTAAGCACTATTTTGTTGTCTGTTTCTGCATATTTGAAGTTTTCCTTTTTAGATTTTACATATAAGTGAGATCATGCAATATATTTCTTTCTGTGTCTGTGTATTTCACTTAGCATAATGTCCTCTAGGTTTATCCACATTGTAGCAAATGGCAAGATGTCTTTCTTTTTTTAGGGCTGAATAATATTCCATTGTATGTATGTACCAGTTTCTTTATCCATTCTGTCAAGGGCACTTAGGTTGTTTCTGTATCTTGGCTGTTGTGAATAACGCTGCAATGGACATGGGAGTGAAGATACCCTTACAAGACAGTGATTTCATTCCCTTTGCATATGTGTTCAGAAGAGGGGTTGCTGGGGCATTTGGTAGTTCTGTTTCTTTGGAAACTTCCATACTGTTTTCCATAATGGCTATACCAATCTATATTCTCACTAACAGTGTGCAAGAGTTTCCTTTTCTCCACACCCTCGCCAACATTTGTTATCTTTTAATAATAATTATCCTAGTGGGTGTGAGGTGGTATCTCATTGTGGCTTTGATTTGCATTTCTCTGACGATTAATAATGGTAAGCACCTTTGCATATACATGTCTGACATTTTTAATATCTTCTTTGGAGAAATGTCAACTCAAGACATTGGCCCACTTTTAAATTGGGCTATTTGTTTTTTTTTTCCACCACTGAGTTGTATGAGTTCTTTATGCATTTTTGATAAATTATGTCTCTTATCATAGATATGGTTTGCAAATACTTTTTCTCAATCCACAGCCTGCCATTTTTAATTGTTTCCTTTTCTGTACAGAAGCTTATTAGTTTGATGTAGTCTCATTCACTTATTTTTTGCTATTGCATTATGAGCTTTTGGTATGGTATCCCAAAATTTATTGCCAAGGCCAACATCCAGGAGCTTTTCCCCTATGATCTCTTTTAGGAATCTTATAGTATCTGGTCTTACATTTAAGTCTTATATCCATGTTTAGTTGGAATTTTTGTGTATGGTGTAAGATAAGGGTCTAATTTCATTTATTTGCATGGAACCCAGATTTCACAGCACTCTTTATTTAAGAGAGTATCTTTTATCTATTGTGTCCTCTTAGTGCCTTTGTCAAAAATTAGTTGATCATGTGTGATTGAATTCATTTCTGCACTTTCTATTCAGTTCCACTGGTCCCTATGTCAGTTTTGAGGCCAGCACCAAACTGTTTTCATTACTATAGTTTTGTAATATAACTTTAAGTCAGGAAGTATGATACCCCCAACTTTGTCTTTCTTAGAATTGTTTTGGCTATTGAGATCTTTTATGGTTCTGTAGGAAAGTTAGGATTGTTTTTCCTATTTATTTGAAGAATGACATTGGGATTTTGGTAAGAATTATGTTGAATATGTATGTTACTTTGGGTAGTATGGCCATTTTAACAATATTAATTCTTCCAATCCATGAGCATGGAATATCTTTCCATTTATTTGTGTCTGCTTCAATTTTCTCATCAATGTCTTATAGTTTTCAGTGTACAGATCTTTTACCTCCTTTGTTAAATTTATTCTTGGGTTTTGTTTTTGATGCTATTGTGAATGGAATGATTTTCTTGATTTCTTTTTTAGTTAGGTTATTATTTTTTGTGTAAAAATGCTTCTGACTTTTGTATGTTGATTTTGTATCCTGCAACTTTTCTGAATTTATTTATTAGTTCTAACAGTTTTTTGGGGGTGTGTGTGGAATCTTCATGGTTTTTTTTTTTTTTTTTTTTTTCTCCCTCCTTTTTTTGAGACAGTCTCTTGCTCTGTCACCCAGACTGGAGTGCAGTAGCACAATCTCGGCTCTCCTCCCAGTTTTTTTACATATAGAGTCATGTTGTCTGCACATAGAGAAAATTTTATTTCTTCCTTTCTATTGTGATGCCTTTTATTTCTTTGCTGAATTGCTCTTCCTATTATTTCCAGTACTACACTGAATGGAAGAGGCAAGAGTGGGCATCCTTCCCTTGTACTGGATCTCAATAGGAAAGCTTTCAGTTTCTCCCGGTTGATTATGTTTGCTGTGTGTGTATGTTTTTTTTATATAAATGGCCTTTATTTAGAAGAATTTCCTTTCTATACCTAAACTATTGTGTGTTGTTATCAAGAACAAATGTTGGACTTTGTTGAATACTTTTTCTGCATCAATTAAGATGATCATGTAGTTTTTATCTTTCATTCTGTTAATGTAATGCATCATGTTGATGTATTTGCATATGTAAAACCAGTCTTACATGCCAGCAATAAATCCACTTGATCCTGATGTAGGTACACACTGTGAAATGATTACAGCCATCAAGGTCATTAGCATATTCATCATCTCACATAGTTAACATTTGTGTGTGGTGAGAATATTTAAGATCTACACTCTTGGAAAATTTCAAGCATACAGTGTATTATAATAGTAACTACAGTCATTATGCTGTAAATTCAGTTTCCAGAACTTTTTCATTTTATAACTGAAAGTGTGTGCCCTTTAACTAATATTTCCCCATTTCTTCCACTCTTTGACATTTGATAATTACTCTTCTGTTCTCTGTTTCTATGAATTCTACTTTTTAAGATTCCACATATAAGTAAGATCATGTGTTTTTCTTTTTGTACTTGGCATATTTCACTTAACATAATGTCCTCTAGGTTCAATAATATTGTCCCATATTGTCCTTCTTTGGAATATGTGTGTGTATATATATACACACACACACACACATACACACGTATAAACACACATATATATGCCTCCACATACACACACACACACACGCACACACATGTTTTCCTTATTCATTCATTCATAAAAGAACATTTAGATGGTTCATTTTTTGGCTTTTGTAAATATTGCTGCAGTGAACATGCGAGTGCAGATAACATTTTTAGAAAGTATTTTTGTTTCCCTTGGACATATACCCAGAAATGGGACTGCAGGATCACATGGTGGTTTTGTTTTTTTTTTTTCAATTAAAATATTTTAAAAATGTGATTCCATACGAATTTAACCCCTTGTAAGATATACGTTAGCAAAAATTTTCTCTCATTCTGTAGGTTGCCTTTTTACTTTGCTGATTGTTTTCTTTGCTGCACAGAAACTTTTTAATGTAATGTAGTCTCACTTGTTTATTTTTGCCTTTATTGCCTGTGCTTTTGGGGTCGTACCCCAAAAATTATTACCAAGACCAACATCAAGGAGCTTCTCTCCTATATTTTCTTCTGAGTTTTATGGTTTTAGGTCTTATATTTAAGTCTTTAATTTTGATTGATTTTTGTGTATGGTATAAAATAAAGATCCAATTTATTTATTTATTTATTTATTGCAGTTGGATATCCAGTTTTCCAACACCATTAATTAAAGGTACTATCCTTTCCCCATTGTATATTCTTGGCATCTTTGTGGAATATTAGTTGGTCATATATGCACAGATTTATTTCAGGACTTTCCATTGTATTCCAGTGCTCTGTGTGTTTGTTTTTGTGCTGGTACAATACTGTTTACTAGTGAAGCTTTGTAATAGAATTTGAAATTAGGAGATGTGATGCCTCCAGATTTGTTCTTCTTGCTCGAGACTACTTTAACTATTCAAGGTCTTTTGTCACTCCATATGAATTTTAGGATTGTTTTTTCCTATGCTGGCAAAACATGCTGTTGAAATTTTGATAGGGATTGCATCAAATTTATAGATCACTTCAGATAGTATGGATATTTTGACAATATATATTTTTTTGATCTATGAACACAAAGTGCCTTTCCTTTATTTGTGTCTTCTTCATTTTTTTCATTAATGTTTTATAGTTTTCAGCATACAGATGCTTCATTTTCTCATTCTTTGCTCTTAAAGCTTAACTGTTGTAATGGGAATCAGAGAATTTGAATGCTTCAAATTTAAAATTAAAAAGTTAGACTTCAGTTTTAAAATGGTATATTTCCTGCAGACCCTTATGTGATCTCTCCTAACTTTCCTCTAATAGAAATGTAAAGACAGGCCAGGCATGGTGGCTCATGCCTGTAATCCCAGAGGTTTGGGAGGCTGAGGCGGGCAGATCACCTGAGGTCAGGAGTTCAAGACCAGCATGACCAACATGGAGAAACACCATATCTACTAAAAATATAAAATTAGCCAGGCATGGTGGTGCATGCCTGTAATCCCAGCTACTCAGGAGGTTGAGGCAGGAGAATTACTTGAACCCAGAAGGTGGAGGCTGCAGTGAGCTGAGACCACATTGTTGCACTCCAGCCTGGGCAACAAGAGTGAAACTCCATGTCATAAAAAAGAAAGAAAAGAAAAGAAAAAAGAACTATAAAGACACAGATAATGATGAAAACACTCATGATAAACATTAGAACTAATAACTAGCCCGTAGCAAGAATCTGAAAATTTCATTAAAAACAAATTTCATGGAAGTAGATTGCACAGGGTAATGCAGAGCCCATACTTCCAGAAAACAGAGAATTTGACATAGTTTTTGAAAACCCTGTCGTAGTCTCAATATCTGTCTCCTGGCTAAGAAATACCAAAATTATACCAATCAGAAAAGTGACAAACACACTTTTAAGGTGTGGGCACTGCTTTCTTGAGGTTGCCAGAGTGCTGCTTCCCATCCTACCCCCGGGCTTCACATTTGTGTCTTTCTTCCTACATTCAGTGACACTGCCGGACAAGAGTCTCAAACAGGAGTTAGGGAGGGGGATGAGCAATGAGGCCGAGGGGGCTAGAGATCATCCTTTATATACTGGATCTAGGAAGTGTTCTTTTAGGAGTATAACCTGGAGATTTTATGCTATTAGATACTGGTCTTTATTTTGTGTCCAACAATGAGGCAGTAAAAGGAAGTAGCAGATTTTGACTCAGGGCAGCAGAGTTGTAGTAGTTGAAAAGATGAGAGATGCCGGTGGTCTAGCTAGGAGCTATGCATATTAACCTGCAGAAGGGAGATAGTGTTTCTCTGAACATTCAGAGCAAAGTCATATTTCCAAAAACATTGAAATGTGAGAACAGGAAACAATCTTACAGAGCTGTTTGGTATTCTTAGTAGGATAACAGAGGTATGAAACAGAAACCCATGCAAGAAATTGAAAAATAAAAATGTAAGCTTTATGAGGGCAATAATTGTTTCATTACTGCCCTATTTCCATCGGCTTGTTTAACAAAAACTGATGAATGAATGAATAAGATAAAAAGATAGATGGATGAGATAAAGAAATATTTCTGGGAAACTAAATGTAGAAATAACAGAAATGAAATCTGCGGTAGGAAAAGACTAAGAACTGGAATAAGTATTGAATGTAAAAAATAAACAAAATCGGCCAGGCACGGTGGCTCACAACTGTAATCTCGGCACTTTGTGAGGCCAAGGTGGGTGGAACACAAGGTCAGGAGTTTAAGACCAGCCTAGCTAATATGGTGAAACCCCATCTCTACTAAAAATATAAAAATTAGCTGGGCATGGTGACGGCGCCTGTAGTCCTAGCTACTCAGGAGGCTGAGGCAGGAGAATAACTTCAACCCAGGAGGCAGAGGTTGCAGGGAGCTGAGATCACACCACTGCACTCCAGCCTGGGAGACAGAGTGAGACTCTGCCTCAAAAATAAAATAAAATAAAATAAAATAAAATAAAATAAAATAAAATAAAATAAAATAAATTTAAAAACACACAAAAATAGGCAAATGAGCAAAGTTATTTAAAATACATGTTGAAATATTTTTATTACACTAAAAGATATACCTATAATAACTTAATATATAGTATAGATAATTTAATTCCAGGAAAAGGTGAGACAGAGATATTATGATCAACATACGAAAATTAGAAAATAAGCAAAGGAACATTGCTTATGAAGTAAGGAACAATCTATCTAGTAAGAGACAAATATACAGAGTGATAATTCTTACACAATATGATAATTGCCAGCTTAATATGATAGAGCAATTTGGGTCACACTGCACGAGGAAGTGACACATAAACTCTCTTGAAGCATGAATAGGATTTATCAATGGGAAGGGCATTCCAGAGAATTTTTAAGGATGTAGGATATTTAGAAAATAGTAAATAATTTGGTATGGCATGAGTAGAAGAAGTGAGGAAAAAATACTGCAGAAAATTCATCTAGAAGAAGGAGAAATAGAAAGTTTCCCCTTTTAAGTACAAATATTTATGTATATATGTAGTTAACTTTCTTGAACATTTATGGGGATTAGTCATTTTGCTTTCAGGAAATGTAATGTGATATAGCTTTCATTGTTGTCTTGAATCTGTATACAAATGTTTTGTCATTTATGTTTACATTTTAGTTCCCTAAATAAATTTATGTAGGGACCACTCTTACACTTCTTGCAAAGTACAATGAAAAAAATCCTGAGTATTGGAGTTGGAGAGATCTGGCATCTAATCCACATTGCCAGATGTTGACTTTGATCAAGGCACTGTACTTATGTAAAGCATGCTGTGTGACAGCCTGTGATTATGATGGCTCTTAAAATCATTTTATTTGGAAGAGATAGCTTTATTGTATGACTTACAAATTTTGACTTAGGCCCATGTAATCCTGCGTTGGGCCTGGAGCACAGAGTAAGTTCTATTTCCATTAATTTCTCTCTGTGGTGTGTGTTCAACACAGTTAACTACAGGTCCTTTTTAATATTAATAGTAGGATCTCTGGAAATATTGTTTAGGGTAAATTAATGTGATGGGGGAAAGAAGCCTTATGTCATGGTTAAGAAGGCAGACTCTGGCACCAGAATGCCTGGATTTGCATCTTGGCTCTCCCACTGATGAGCCATATGACCATGTGGCTTTCTTTCTCTGTTTCTCCATCAGTATGATGGAGAAATAATGACTTACCTTACAAGGTGGTCATACATTAAAAGAGTAAATATATGTAAAGCACTTGGAGGAGTGACTGGTACAGAGTGAGCACTTAATAAATGCTGGCTAATATCATTACTGAAAAGTTAGGCTGGGCGTGGTGGCTCACACCTGTAATCCCAGCACTTTGGGAGACTGAGGCAGGTGGATCACAAGGTCAAGAGATCGAGACCATCCTAGCCAACATGGTGAAACCCCGTCTCTACTAAAAATACAAAAATTAGCTGGGTGTGGTGGCATGCGTGCCTGTAGTCCCAGCTACTCGGGAGGCTGAGGCAGGAGAATCACTTGAATCCGGGAGTCGGAGGTTTCAGTGAGCCAAGATTGCACCATTGCACTCCAGTCTGACGACTGAGCAAGACTCTATCTAAAAAAGAAGAAAAAAGAAAAAAAAGAGATAAAAAATTTGTTGCATGATTACCAGCAGAAGTGTGTCTTCCTCATTAATTACCAAAAAGGTCTATATTATCTTACTGTGATTAGGTCTAAACCTGTATTTCTTTTTTTGTTGTTGTTGTTTTGAGTCGAAGTCTTGCTCTGTTACCTAGGCTGGAGTGCAGTGGCACAATCTCAGCTTACTGCAACCTCTGCCCCCGGGTTCCAGCAATTCTCCTGCCTTAGCCTCCTGGGTAGCTGGGATTACAGGTACATGCCACCATGCCTGGCTAATTTTTGTATTTTTAGTAGAGATGGAGTTTTGTCATGTTGGCCAGGCTGGTCTTGAACTCCTGACCTCAAGTCATCTGCCCGCCTCAGCCTCCCAAAGTGCTGGGATACAGGCATGAGCCACCGCGCCCGGCCTGAACTCAAATTTCTAAAGTCAGAACAGAATAAGATCTTCTAATTCACATGTGAATTTGGAAGCCATCTTAATTATATGTCACATCCAAACTTGAGAAACTGTTGATACCTCAGTTTTCTTATCTGAAAAATAGGCATAATATTACCTACTTTTTTTTTTTTGAGACGGAGTCTCGCTCTGTCGCCCAGGCTGGAGTGCAGTGGCGCAATCTTGGCTCACTGCAAGCTCCGCCTCCCGGGTTCACGCCATTCTCCTACCTCAGCCTCCCGAGTAGCTGGGACTACAGGCGCCCGCCACTGCGCCCGGCTAATTTTTTTCTATTTTTTAGTAGAGACGGGGTTTCACCATGGTCTCCATCTCCTGACCTTGTGATCCGCCCGCCTCGGCCTCCCAAAGTGCTGGGATTACAGGCGTGAGCCACCGCGCCCGGCCTATTACCTACTTCTACTTTTGATATTAAATCTGTGATAACACATTCAAAGTGATGATCTAAATGCATAACATAATAAATAATCAGCTCGTGTTATTACTATTGATTATTTTCAAATGACCTTTTTAACATTTGTGAATAAGTGTAGGAATATGGCTGTTGAATCCAACGGCCAAAACTTGAACTGTTTTCCTGTTGTAATCTAATCTAACACCAGTGAAATCAAGTACACTTCTTTCATCCTTTGATAAGGCCAGGTTGTCAAATATTTATGCATACCGATAACAGGAGAAAAATATTTTTTATTTTGACCTTCTCCTCCTAAAACTCTTTTTGAAACAAGAGAAGCGACAGGTCCTATATTCAGTTTGACATTGTCTGATAGTTACTTAAAACAGTACTTTCATTATTTCTGTTTCTCATATTCAACTAATTGCTTACTTCATTTTTCCTGTCAGTATGTTCAGCTGGATAAGGAATTGATTCTTAACTTGATGTTATTGTAATTTCCAGGTATAAAGCTTTTGCATCTTATATTACAAATTAGACTAATAGCTGTTTTCTTCTTATTGTCCCATCTTTTAGTCTATTTCTTTTCCCAGGTTGATGTTATTTACTCTATATGGTGAATATTTTATACTATGGTATATAATTTGGGAATTATAATTCTGAATATAATTTGCTTTAATTAATCTAAAATATTATATATTATTTGATTTTGACTATTTAAGATGGCTACAAAGGAGCTTATTTTATATTTTTCCATCAAAAATCCAGAATTGTCACTTACGAAGTAGCACTATTAATATCTGTATAGGCATTCTGCTTTTAAGCCAAGTTCTATATGTCCAAATTAGTTCTCATATTAAAAGTATTTTAATTATTTAAAGTATTTAAAGTATTAAATTTATTCTAAAAGAACAAATTTATAACACAAAACAAGCATCTACACCATGACTAAAACATCTGATTCCAACTCCAAAAAACATTGACAGTTCTCATTGTCAGTATTTATTTTGTATGTTATACAATCTCTCAATGGTAGGACACATAAAAATAAACATCTTGAAACTTGTACTCAAACTTATTATTCATATACAAAAGATCTTGTTTAGAAGGTTAGGAAAGTATATACCCCTTTCTATTTTTGTAATTTAGTTTTATTTAAGTGTTTTGAACGTATGTCTAAAATAATCACATGTAGAATAAGAATTTCGAAAAGGAAAGTAAAATATGCCTTTCTCTCTTTGTAAATAATAAACAAACAATAGTAGTGTTACCATGAAGATCTAAAAAAAAAATGTTAAGTTTACTATATCTTGTGGTAAAACAAGTGACTGCAGGGAAGGAGAGGTGAATGTTCCCAAGGTGGAAGCTCCACTTGTCCTCAGAGAAGGAATACATTTTGACTATGACTGTGGGGAAAGCATAAGCTGGCTTAGAAAACTGAGAGCTACTTACTTAGTGTTTTAAATACCCAATTTCTTCAAAGTGAAAAAGTTTCAATACAATGGGAAGTCAACATTGCTTTTATAGACATTACTAAAACATAATCCCAAACTCGAGTAAAGTTTTATGTAAATGATTGTTTTGAACCTCTAAAAATTTAAAATTCAACTTAATTTATTTTTATTAGATGAGATCCTGGCTAGGTTCCACTTCCTAAGGCTTATTATACTGAGTTTATTTAATTTTTTTTTATTTTTATTTTTTTTTTTTTGAGACGGAGTCTGGCTCAGTCGCCCAGGCTGGAGTGCAGTGGCGCGATCTCGGCTCACTGCAAGCTCCGCCTCCCGGGTTCACGCCATTCTCCTGCCTCAGCCTCCCGGGTAGCCGGGACTACAGGCGCCCGCCACCTCGCCCGGCTAATTTTTTGCATTTTTAGTAGAGACGGGGTTTCACCGTGTTAGCCAGGATGGTCTCGATCTCCTGACCTCGTGATCCGCCCGCCTCGGCCTCCCAAAGTGCTGGGATTACAGGCGTGAGCCACCGCGCCTGGCCACTGAGTTTATTTTTACAACTAATTATCCTCACCTACATAAACTTCTTAGATTTTGGAATACTTAATTGACTGGTCAAGTGTCTTTGCTATCTAGATGACAGTTACCTATCATGGATCTTCAAAGGGACCCAAAATTTGGACCAGATGCCATCTCCTCAAGGGTACAGGAGGAACCGAAGCATCAAATTGTGACGGTATTGGCCAACATATGTAGCTCATCACTGCGAACAAGTGCTCAGCCTGCGTATGGAGTGGTGTACTGTCACCGTGATCCATAACTGTTGGAAGAGTTCCAGAAATAACACAAGGGATTATGCATTAATATAGAGCAGGTGGCAGGTAAGCACTGACGATAGGTTAGATGAGTGAAGGAGTGAATGTGGAGTTGAATGAATTACAGGTTGACATAATTTGAATATGTAGGCAAATTCCTAGCCAAAAAAAAAAAAAAAAAAGAGTACTTGTGTTTAGAGACTCATTGTGCAGAAGCCGGTCTGGAACTGATACAAAGAAATTGGATTTGAAGTGCTCTAAGCAATTAAATGTCTTATAAGATTTGCTGTTTTCATCACATATTCATAGTTCCAGGATGACCTTTATTTTTTTCTACATAAAGGGAAATAATAGTAATTTTATATCTTAAAGAGAAGAGCAAAGTCTTTAATATTTGCCTTTTAATAATAAAATGATAGGGCAGCTCCAGGAGATCCACATGGGCAGGTGAAGCTCCTATACCTCCAGTCTGAATCATCTGATAACAAGAAAATCTCACATCTCTTTAGATTTCACAGGCTCAAGCAAATGTGAAATATTTGACATCTTCACCTTAGTATTTTCACACATAGAAAAGACACCTTCCAAGGGTAAGTAGCAAATTTTCCTTTCCTGTTGAAAGCTAGTTTTGCAACTCAAAGAGCAAAAAAGGAAAAATATTGCTTTAGAATTTTCTGAAATGCTGCAACTCACATGTGGTTAACTCTTCTTCCACTGAGTATGTCTGCACAAGGCCCCAAATCAGAATCTTAGTTGTTGAATTGCTGAAAATTTAGAACTCATCCTTTTAACCAGTCTACCATGTACGTGAAAATTAGAAAAGGTGTAAAAATTTTACATTGACAGTATTAAATTCTTTCGGTCTTAGTTACACATTAAGTTGTCACTTAAGTTTTAACTGGCTAAAATTAGGCTTCTTAATTTTCAGTAACACTTGGTAATTTTAATTGTGCAGCAGCTATTTCATTCATGCTGGTTGTGGCTGCTACGAAATTAAAGACAAGGTGGTTTTTGCATGTATGTATCATTATTTTTTGAAAATAAACTCAGGGATAATATGAGGCTGAGATTTGTGGTCTATAAGATGTTGAAGACCAAAAAAAAATCTGCTGCATTTCCAAGGAAGAATGGGGTTCAATGGGGGCAAATAAGGCATTTAGGGAAGCAGTGAAGAAAAGCGAGAAAATTCTAGAATGCCACTGACACAAGGGAGAGGAGTACATATTTAAAACTTTAGTCTACAGGAAATGATTATAGAGATTTAGGAAAAGGCGCAATATAATTACGGTTTTGTTATTAGGGAAGGTATTTTGGCAACTGTGTAGAATAAAAAGAAAAACAAGGACTTGGAAATGTGGTGCTATGTAAGGATGAGCGTCAGGCACTGGTTTCAGACAGACCTCTGTTTGAAACACAAGCCGAATAACCATACATTGCAACCTCTTGTTTCTTTCTGGACTTGAGCATCAATCACATTATGCTCCTTCAGAGGTACTAGCAGTGGCTGAGTGATACCTGCTCCTCTTAGATATGTCCTCCACCTACACGGGGTCCACCCTCTCAGCTCCTGGGGTTCCCAGGCACCAGGTGTCATTCTCTTTCCAAAGGCCTGATCATGAACTGTGTGAGCCCCTACCTCAAGCTCCCAGGGTCTGTATTCTCAATCGCCATCATTTTATTCCCTTAGTCCTAGTGGAACTGTTTCCTGCAGTTATCTGTTTTGAGTTTTAGTACCTTTTGGCTTTTTTTTTTTAGGACTTCAGAGCGTGTGTGAGCCAATCTCCATATTACAGTCTTGTATTGCAATACCCATTGTAGTTTCTGTTTTCCTGGCTGGACTTTATGACAGCATGAGGATGAGCAGCTGTATTATCTGTGTAGACAACATGGCAGGAACATCAAAGGATAAAAGTATGGGGCATGGTCAGGGAAGAGAAGTAATAAGATGTGATTAGACAACATAGCTGAGCATGAGATGTCCTGAAAGTTCAGCGAGAGGATAATTAGGGTGGGATTTTTTTGCCATATTAAGTGTCTCATTGTATATTAACAGAAGCAAAACTGATTCCCATAACTTCTATCATCCATCCCAGTAATTTCCTCAGTGATACACTGATACAGTCTGATTCTTAAAATGTGACAGTTTTAAAAATATATGGAGATCTTTAAGCTTCTCTGTCAGGTTACGTGGCCTGTAGGAACATTAAGAGAGATGTCTAGTAGGCAGATGGATATATGGTTCAGAGCTTCACAAGGGCAATCTAGACTAGAGATATGTATTTTGAAATCATCAGTATGCAGATGACAATTAAATTTAAGGAGGTCATTGAAGTCACTCAGAAAGCAGGCAGAGAGAGAGAAGAGAAAAGAACACTTATGGTAAAATGTGAGAAGAAGTAATAATTTCCATTATTTCTCAGTAGGGTTGCCATGCTTTAAATAAGCCAATCTGATTTCTGTTTCTCATGTCATTTAAAAATTCCTAACTATATCCCTGGAATCAGTTGCCTGCTATTTTCCAGCAATACTTGCTGAGAAGACAACGTAGGGTGGTATAACAGGCATGGGCCTCATTTCATAAGGTCTGGAGAGTTTGAGCTCTGCTTATATTTTTATTTTTTATTTTTAGAGATGGGGTCTCACTCTGCCACCCAGACTGGAGTACATTTGTGTGATCATAGCTCACAGCAGTCTCCAACTCCTGGCCTCAAGCAATCCTCTCACCTCAGTCTCTAGAGTAGCTAGTACTATAGGTATGCACCACCATGCCCAGCTATTTTTTGTTGTTGTTGTCTTTTTTTTTTTGTATCTTTGTTTTTGTGTCTGTATGTTTTGTTGTTGTTGTTGTTGTTGTTGTTTTGCTTCTTAATGGTTACGGATGCTCTAACTTCTAGGGTGCTCTGTTTTCTCTTCCATAATATAAATAATGATAGTACTTTCTTCTCAGGGTTGTTGTATGCATCGAGTCATACAGAAACAAATTGTTGGAGAGTTGCTAAACATCAGTTTCCACTGAGTAGTCACTGTAGGTAGAAAGAGGAAGAAGTGCTCATAGTCCCGTGGGACAGACAGATTCATTATTCGATGAATATAATGCCTTGTACAAAGTGGAACAATATAGAATGCTTCAGGTATGGGACAGGGAAGAACTGACAAAAGAGATTGTCTTTGTATAAGCTGGGTCTTGAAGAAAATATGGGAGTTAATGGAATGAAAATATCATAGTATGGTATTTGGAATTTAATGCCAGATGTTTAGTAAAGAAGTTTATTTATTCCCCTTTGACTATCTTCTTCTAACTCTGGCTTAAAATTTAACTACTTCAGAAAGATTTCCTAAGCTACTTGGCTTCCTCTGTACTTCCCTTTAGTTCTTTATTCTCTTGAGCATGCATATATTATTCATTTTTGTCCGTATTTTATTTTTAAGTAGAAAGAAATCTTATTTGGGAAAATGATTTTTAGTATTCTTTTGGAGTCTGACAGTGTTCAATAAATAGTAAGCCCCTTATAAATTTTTAAACTAATTTTATCACACAAATAGCAGGCTAAGTACATCAATGAAAAAGATATTTACAATCTTTTTGATATTTAGTGAATATCCAGTTTTCCCTTACATAGATCATAGATCAAAACTAGGTGATGGCAACGTGAAGATCATTGAGAATATGGCAACAGCAGCCTTCACAGCATGGTAGGAAATGGATGTCTGCGTGTAGTGGCTGGAGGAAGGATTTTTGAGATGAGAAAGTAATGACAAACTCTATAGACAACTCTCTCTGTGGGTTTTGCTCTGAAGGTAGTATATGAATATGGTGGTACTTAATGGGAAATATAAGGGCTGAGGATATCATTATTTTTTAAATAGTGGGAGGGTTCTAGAACATGTTTGCATATTCATTGAAATGCTCCTGTAGAAAAGGGGACACTGATGACATAGAAGGAATCCCTGAGACCCTTAGGAAACATCTTTTCCCTCTTCTGGTAAATTGCAGAATCTGAAATTGAAGGCCACCAAACTATTTTTAGGTTAAAAATTATCCTGTAGTTCCATAACTCTTTATTCTTTTGTTTGGATTATCCTACAACAGACATAACTATACAACTGTTACAGCATTACATTTAAATATAATTATATTTCTAATCAAATATGAAGTAAACATATAATGGGATGTTACTCTGATTTTATATTGAATGTATCGGTCTCAAATCACTAAAAATAAGACTTTGTATTGTTCAGTGAAATCTCTAGTACATATAAAACATGATAAACTTTTTAGTATAAGTTACTCAAGAACTTTGAAGGCAGAGGAAATATTTTCACAAAGATATATCTGATAAACCAGGCAGGGTTCTTGTTACGTCCTCCTGAAAGAGACTTATGTTAAGATCTGACGTCTACGAGAATCACTCACAGCATGGATTAGGAAGTGTACCCCACTTTTCAGGAAAGTATTTTCATAACCTGTGAAAAGGAGAGGGGGAAGTGACTTGACTTTTGTTAAGTGAGCCATTTTTGTTTCCTCTGAGGAAGAGTAGGCTGGCTGTGGCATCTCTCACTCCATTGACAGCTAGTGTTTTGTCTGCATACTTTTCTGTCTGGGTGACTCCACTTCCTCTACCACCATACATTGCAGGAGCCTGAGAACTCAATGTGTACATTGGAGACAAAAAGCAGATTTGCTTGATCCTTGAAGAGAGGGAGAAGAGTTTTGTTTGTCTGATCCCTTTGGCTACCCTCTGTTCTGTTTTGGAAACACTGATTGTTGCAAAATGTTCTCAAAACCACACTCACCTTCACCCCTGAGTTATGCTTCACAAAAGAGACTGGTACAAAGCAATATTTAAAATGTTTTCACGTGATCAGTGGTTTCAATTTCGAATCTGGGGCTGGTTTATGGAAGAGATGAGAAGGAAATTTTTTCCTGTCCTGGGGATTTTGTATGTTTTTTCCGTCTCTTAGATTTTCCCTTTAAAATGTGGTTGTGAAAAGCAGATGTTTAGTAAAGCTGAAAGCCTTGGAAATATGCATCATTGCGTGGTAACTTAATACCTTAGGGTAGATACTGTCTGTAGTAGCAAAATAGATCTTTTTTCTATGTCTACCATGAAATGATAGCCATTGAAATGATGCAAAATATGACCTGTATATTTAGTCTGCATTCAAATCCATTTATTGTTTAAAGAAACCATGCAATGCCAATTAAAACAGTTTTTTTCTTTAACAAATCAACTGCTTATTTATTTTGCTGATGAAAGAGAATCAGATAAAAACACCAAAAATTAAATTTCTGCCCTAAGTATCATAAAATGAATAATACCAAGGTCCTCCTAAAAGCTAATGAGATCTCAACCTGGCCCCTAATAGCAGTGTCCGATGTCTGACATGTTGGCAATATATAGTGAAATGTCATTATGACTGTTATTATGGTATAGTATCATAGAGAGCTAGAAATGCCCAGGACATCAATTGTATTCTATTGTTGTAAGGTGTCCTTAAATCTCATGTAAACAGTTGCAGACATTCAAAGTTTGGATACTTACCTAGCAGAAACATTCAAAATATGGCGTGTTTGTTCAAATCATTGTTCTAGTGAAAATAACATATTGAAACCACTTTGATTTTCTGACATTTGTCTATGTAAGGCATGTAATTCATTACACTGATTTTATATTGAAGAAATAAATTTGAAATAAACATTTTATTCCAGCAGAGGCTAATATTCATAATTGTTTTCCTGAATACTAGGTAGCTAATCAGTTGCTGATACATTAACAAGTTATTCATGCTTTTCTTGCTTTCACTATGAAGTAAATAAAAAGAGGCAGTTTGGCTAGGGTGTCATGACATTGTAATGATACAGTGCTGATGATAATTCTATTGGGGAAATACAGTAGCTGTCCTTGATTTCACCAAAGTAATAAATAAGCAAACTTCCATCTTATATATAATCTTTTCTCAGTTTGTTACTTTCTGAAAATTGCTTTGAAAGTCTATTAGAACTGTGTAAAATACAGTATGCCATTTCTTAAGAATAGCACACAATGTGGAGAACACTTTATCAAAAAGTAAAATGTTTATTTCACTGACTAGATTTGGTAGCTTTCTCCTACAGTGTGAACTCAATCATTTTCGAGTAACTCAGCCTCTCCACCCTTATTTAATCTTAAGTTTGTAAATTGAGCATTGTGGTTATCTACTGCTGAATGTGTATTTGAGAGCTATTTCTTATTTCTAATTTTGGCGATATCATGTTGGCTTTTGTGTAATGCATATAACAACAAAGACAGTGCCTCCTCCCAGAATGTGTTCACTAGATGTCTTGTCACCTGATTTTACTAATCAACCAAATGTATTGTTCTATAGAACTAGCCCCTTTAAGTCATAATTGTCTGATATTGAATTATAAAAATACAATTTCAGGCTAAATTAGCAATAATCGTTCTGGATGCCTATGTACACCAGAGAAAAATCAGGGCCTTGTGTCTTCCATGTTATAAGTTGAGGAATCTTTCAGCTGTATGGAGAGCAAGGAAAGGGAGAGGCTGTAGCAAGTGGAAGGAGAGGCAAATATAGCTACAGAGACAAAGGGAATAGCCATAAAGGCAAAGGGTCAGTGAGCTGTGTGAGTCTGATTTTATTGAATGATCAATATGAACCTTCTTCTAGATGTCAGGCTTTTGAGTATCTGATTAAAACTGTGACTGATCCTTTAAATAAACACAAATATACACATACACAAAATTGTTGTGTAAAATTTCTAGCAATTCTTAGGTCTCTGGAAGCCTCAGGTTAAGAACTCACACTGGGACCAATGGGGAGGGGGTTCAAAGCAGGAAAAAAGATGGAGATCAGCATATTATCCTACTGGGAAACTCTCAGAGAAGAAAATAATAAGATGAGAATAAGAGGAAGACGCAAAAGGGTTCACATAAGGCAAACTAATGGCATTGGTGCAATCACGGCAAGATTGAAAGTGAAATAGAACTGCAGAAAAATTATCTGGAAGATTTGTTATTCTATGGGAATCAAACGGATGGAAAAATTGTTCAGAAAAACTGGAACTTTTTCAGAACTCACTCTGAAGGAGATACGATTTTGACAGATCTTGAGTTCTTGGCAGACTCTGAGAAGGTTATCTGGGTTGCTTGAGCTGCTGACTACATCAGAGTCAGAAGGGATGTGGTTGCCCTTGGTAAGAAAGAGTTTAGGAAAGTTAAAAATTTCATATGATTATGACTTTGGGATCTACTGAGAAAGCAGAAGCAGGGTACTGGAGTTTAGTTTAACAGGGAAGTGTATTTGGGTCAGGGAAGAAAATGTGCAATTTGAAGTGTCCCTCAGCAATTCAGTGTGATGGGAATCATGGTGGGTGGAGCGTGGAGTCCTCAACTGAACTGAGGGCAGGACAACACATGGTTTAAACAGCATGTGGTTATGCCCTGATGCTGATTTGGTGACATGAGAATCAAGAGACTCAAGTCCCAATGCTGGATTTACCACGAGCTTGTGAATTTAAGAAAGTTATTTTACTACTCTGGACCTGTTTTTTCCTGCTCAGAAAAGGGCCACAGGAGGCCTAAATAATCTCAAAGATTCCTTGCAACTCTAGAGATCTATGACACTGCAGAGAATGGAAATGAATAGAAAGAAGAGCCTCAAAACATCAACAATGTTTTACTTATTTTCAAAAAAGATTCCTCTCTTTGATGCTAACTCAGAGCTGTGGATGTGTGATTAAGAGTTCTAATTATGTTAATATCATCAATTTCCTGAAGTAGAAGAATGACAATTCTCCCAGGGAAATCTTGACAATTGAGTGTTTCCACTAGCAGTTGAGAGTCCGTATGTTAGTTAACATTTAAAAAACCAAATACTTCATTTATTTACTCTGTTTGCTGTGTGGAAACTTACCACTGCCAACTTCAGCCACAGAAACATTCTATAAGAAGCAGTGTGGTTTCCAGATGAGGGCAAGGGGATAGTGTTTTCCAAGCCTGCTTCAGGCAGCATCTGAGGCATTTCAGAACATTTTACATCTTGGCACAGTGAACCTGCTATGAATTCTCTGTGCCTGACTTTCTGTCTGCTACCCCAATCATTACCTTCTTATTTGGGGAGACAAGCACAACTGGGAACACGTGTGGAATCAAAGAGCTTGTTCCAGTAGTCTCAGCAATGCCTCATGTCTTCTGTTCAGTAGATTCCTGCAGAATGAAGCTGGAAGGGCCACTTAGAGTATCTGATTCTAACCTCTGCATTAAGGAAAAATCCAGCTCCTTTTATTCCTTAACTGGAATCTAGGGTCTCATAGTGCCACTTACCGTTTTGTAAAGTGGAGTGAAGATTGTACCAATAAGAAATAAAGAATAGTTATTTCATGCGTATTTAAAGCTGACATGTACTTTGCATGTTGTGTTCAGTAGGCCTTTAATCAACCTACACCTTGCTATGTGCAAACCTATTGGTCCGTAGTCTTGTCTAAAATTTCCAAGATAATTGTCCTATAGTATTTTAGAAAAGAAATAATTATTTGACAACGATTGCGGTGGTCGGTGGAGGACACATTTGACAACAGTTGTGGTGGTAGGGGAGGACACATCACATCTGAGATCTTTATTTCATTTGGTGGTTAAAATGTGGGATAAAATACATGAATTCAGACTGAAAAAAGAGATGTGAGCTCATTCTACTCTCCAGTGGACAGGTACCATCCATAGCAATTCCCATCCTGGGTGTTTTTAATGTTTAGAGAAATGAATGTACAGAATTATTTAATAATATCTGGCTTGGTGGCTCATGCTTGTAATCCCAGCACTTTGGAAAACCCAGGTGGGAGAATTGTTTGAGCTCAGGCATTCAAGACCACCCTGGGCTGTACATAGTGAGATCCTGTCTCTACCAAAAAAGTTAAAAATTAACTGGACATGATGGCTTGCACCTGTGGTTTCAGATACTCGGGAGGGTGAGGTGGGAGGATCGCTTGAGCCCGGGCATTCAAGGCTACAGTGAGCCAAGATTGCATCACTGCACTCTAGTCTGTCTCTAAAAAAAATAAATAAATTTTAAAAATCACAATATGTGTTACTCAAAATGTATAATAATTATTGCCTGTAGTTCAATTGAATAAAAGTATAAAACTAACTAAAACATTTCTTTTTTCTGATTTCAACAAATCCACAACTCACAATCTTCATGGTGTTCATATTCAGTCACCTTTTGTTACAAGGGCACATGGTTCAAGATGTGGACAAACAGTTTGCTCAGGCTTGAACAGTCTCAAGAACGAGAGAGGATGTTTGGAGTTCCACATCCCATCCAGACAACACTGGCAGCAGGATCCCATGTGCAGAAATGCCCATATGTTCTTTAGTAAATGTATTTATGTCTTCATTTTATTTTCTTTTTTAAATTATACTTTAAGTTCTAGGATACATGTGCAGAACGTGCAGGTTTGTTACATAGGTATACAAGTGCCGTGGTGGTTTGCTGCACCCATCAACCTGTCATCTACATTAGGTATTTTTCCTAAAGCTAGTATCTTTATTTTTTTAATGATACATGGGTCCTCTAAAGTATTAAGTCAAAGAAAGAAGCCTCTTTTTCTTGTGCCTAAATCAGACTGATGGACAACCCTCAGATTTATTTAAAAAATATAACATATTTTGAAGAGGAAAGATTTATAATGTCATTGAATGCTATAACAGAGGAAAGAAATATGATCTATTGTGTAACATAATGTGTATATATATATATATTTCTAAGTCCTAGAGTATTATGCTTTAGCACCATCATATTTATAGCAGTGATATTTTTCTTCCCTTATCTAAAGTACTGATTGCATTTAATTATTTATTTTCAAGTTGGTATTTTCCTTAGTGACAGTTTTCATTGTTAATATGTATCAAAATAAAACAAAATATTTTTTCTATATGTTTCTATTTTTACTATTCATATTGTAACTTTATTTTTCCTAATATAAATTTATTAGAAACATACTTCCTTACATCAATATTACTTCTGCTTCCCAATATAGTATATTACTCAATTACACTCACAAAGTGACAGCTCTTTTTCAGGCAGTTCAATTTTTTCAGTTTTTTAGTACAGTTATTATATATGACATTATGAATAACAGTCCTCTAATTTTAAAATGAAAAATCAGATGCTATACATTACTAACCTCTTTAATTATTTTATTAAGTTCAGTAGCAAAATTACATGAATGGAAACTACAGTTCAGTAGGTGTTCTGAAGCTGTTGTTCCTGGATTAATACTGCAGTATAATTATAATAGAACAGCTTTCAATAGATTGTGGAGGTGTCTTAAGTATCATATAATGAGAACACAATTGTTAATTTAATACATTGGATAACAAACAATTTGTGAGATGATAGTCGTGATTTCAATATAAGTTAATTTAGTGTTCTATTGTGTTTCTGTTAGGAGAGAAAGTATTCATTCAGACGCAAAAGTTACTTCTTATCATTAAAGGATTTTGTGGTAAAGGAGAATTGCTGTATTACATCTATTTCTTTGGTAGTGGATGTTGCTTCTTTTAGAAGTAATAAAGTATATCAGTATCTAGAAATTATATTTATAGAATGAAATCAACCTACCAATTCTTTCTCTCTGCCTAGTCTCTTATGACATTGAATCTCTAAAAATTATAAGTTATAAACTTTCAAAATTGGAGGTGAGTTAAAATTTTATGTTCTGTTTTATAATACCTTTGACAATTTCTTCATACAAATTAAAATAAAAATGTTAAGTCAATGAATTGCTTCTATTGTAAGTCATTTAATAGTTTTGGGTTTTACATGGAATCTCAAAGTTTTACAAAAGAATAAGAAAGAAAACTTTTGGACTGCCAATATTAAAATATGAGATATTTTTGTATTTGTTCAATAGGATTTTAAAATGTTTATTGACAAATTAAAAAAAATTCTCTTGGTTGTATTTTGGAAGAAAGTAAATAATTCAGTATAAACCAATTAATGAACCTGTAGAACATCATGTTAAGTGAAATAAGCCAGGCACAAAAATACAAATAGTCATGATTTCAGTCATGTTTGGGATCTAAAAAGATAAACTCTTAGAAACAAACGGTCGAATGGTGGTTACCAGAAACTTAAAGATAGCTTAAAGAATGGAGGACTGTATAGTTGTTAGTCATAGTATACAAAATTTCAGTTAGACAGGAAGACTAAGTTTGAATGATCCATGTTCCAACATGGTGACTATAGTTAATTAACAATGTAATGTATGTTTGAAAATTGCTGAGAGAGTAGATTTTAAGTGTTTGTATCACAAAAAGTAAGTGTATGAGGTAATGCATATGTTAATTAACTTGATCTAGCTATTCCACAGTGCATACATAAATCAAAACATCACGTTGTGTACCATCAGTATACATACTTTTTATTTGTCAATTAAAAAAATACTTGATGACTTCTGTTCTTGGTCCTGAAGGAGTAACAGAAGCCAGATTTTTTATTTTTTACCTAAAATCAACTACAAAGGTAGATTACATGAACAAATAATTTTCAGAGTTCGGACAGTCATCCCCAAGAGAAGAGAAACAAATGCTGTCAGCCCTACAATTGTCCCCTGATTACTGCCTAGAGAGAGTTTCTAAGCCACAGCGAAGGGTCAGGGACGAAAACAGAGTTCAGTAGTCTCAATGCTTTGAGGAGACGGAGTTGGATTTGCAGAGGCTAAGTCAGTTAGACTAGCAGTGGCAAATATCAGGAAGAAAGCTGCTAGACACAGAGAGCTCAAAAAATTTGCAGAGCTCAGTTTTTTGACACAGTACTGATGTGTACAGAGGTGATTATGTAGGAAGAAACGTCCTGAGATGGAATAGAATTACATGGAAGAAGAGGTGGAGTAATCCCCAGAGTTCAGATGATTCTCTGCTTGGAATACTTTGCAAGATTAGATTATTCAATATATATAAAAAACTATAACACATCATGACCTCATGGGTTTATCCCAGGAAAGCAAAGTTGATTAATTTAAAAGTCAGCCACTAAAATTCACCATATTAAAATATTAAAAGATCATTTCTATAAAGAAAAAGTATTTGACATAATTGAACATCCATTCATCACTAAAGAAAAAAAAAAAGAAAAACAGCAAAAACCCTGTTAGCAAACTAGGAATGGGGGTGGGGGGGGGAATTCTCCTTATGAAGGGCATATACAAAAATCTCTGTGGCTGCCATCATAATTAACATTTTGCTGCTTCTTTAAGAAAACAAGAATGTCTACTTTTACCACTTTAATTTAACATTGTACTTGAGGTTTAACTATTGCAATAAGGCAAGAAAAAGAAAGGGCATTCAGATTGGTAAAGGAGAGTAACACTATCTTTATTTGCACATGACATGATCACCTCTGTATACAATCCAGTGAAATCTACAAAAATGTTCCCAGAATTAATAAGTGAATTAAAAATTGTTGCAGTTTACAAAATTGATGTAGAACAATCAGTTGTATTTCAAGGTACCAGAAACAAAACATCAGAATTTGATATAAAAATGCCATTTATAATAGCATCAAAATATAAAATAGAAGATGGCTGAATAGGAAGAGTTCCAGTCTCCAGCTCCCAGAGTGAGCAACACAGAAGACGGGTGATTTCTGCATTTCCAACTGAGGTACTGGGTTCATCTCACTGGGACGTGTCGGACAGTGGGTACAGGACAGTGGGTGCAGCCCAATGAGCAAGAGCCGAAGCAGAGAGAGGCATCGCCTCACCCAGGAAACTCAAGGGGGAAGGGAATTCCTTTTCCTAGCCAAGGGAAACCATGACCCACAACACCTGGAAAATCGGGTCACTCCCACCCTAATACTGCACTTTACCAAGGGTCTTGGCACACCAGGAGATTATATCCCGTGCCTGGCTCAGAGGGTCGCATGCCCACAGAGCCTCCCTCATTGCTAGCACAGCAGTCTGATTGCTAGCACAGCAGTCTGAGATCTAACTGCAAGGTAGCAGCATGGCTGGGGGAGGGGTGGCTGCCATTGCTGAGGCTTAAGTAGGTAAACAAAGCAGCCTGGAAGCTTGAATTGGGTGGAGCCCACCGCAGCTCAAGGCGGCCTGCCTGCATCTGTAGGCTCCACCTCTGGGGACAGGGCATAGTCAAACAAAAGGCTGGATAAACCTCCGCAGATGTAAATGTCCCTGTCTGACAGCTTTGAAGAGAGTAGTGGTTTTCCCAGCACGGAGTTTGAGATCTGAGAACAGACAGACTGTCTGCTCAAGTGGGTCCCTGACCTCTGAGTAGACTAACTGGGAGACATCCCCCACTAGGGGCAGACTGACACCTCAGACCTCACACAGCCGGGTACACCTCTGAGACGAAGCTTCCAGAGGAATGATCAGACAGCAACATTTACTGTTCAGCAATATTCACTCTTCTGCAGCCTCCTCTGGTGATACCCAGGCGAACAGGGTCTGGAGTGGACCTCAAGCAAACTCCAACAGACCTGCAGCTGAGGGTCCTGACTGTTAGAAGGAAAACTAACAATGAGAAAGTACATCGACACCAAAACCCCATCTGTATGTCACCATCATCAAAGACCAAAAGTAGATAAAACCACAAAGATGAGGAAAATGCAGTACGAAAAGCTGGAAATTCTGAAAATCAGAGTGCATCTCCCCCTCCAAAGGAGGCAAGGGTTGCAATCATAATCTCTGACAAAACAAACTTTAAACCAACAAAGATCAAAAGAGACAAAGAAGGCCATTACATAATGGTAAAGGGATCAATTCAGCAAGAGCTAACTATCCTAAATACATATGCACCCAAAACAGGAGCACCTAGATTCATAAAGCAAGTCATTAGAGACTTACAAAGAGACTTAGACTCCCACACAATAATAATGGGAGACTTTAACACCCCACTGTCAACATTGCACAGATCAATGAGACAGAATGTTAACAAGAATATCCAGGAAATGACCTCAACTCTGCACCAAGCAGACCTAATAGACATCTACAGAACTCTCCACCCCAAATCAACAAAATATACATTCTTCTCAGCACCACATCACACTTATTCCAAAATTGACCACATAGTTGGAAGTAAAACCCTCCTCAGCACATGTAAAAGAATAGAAATTATAACAAACTGTCTCTCAGACCACAGTGCAATCAAACTAGAACTCAGGACTAAGAAACTCAATCAAAACCGCTCAACTACATGGAAACTGAACAACATGCTCCTGAATGACTACTGGGGACATAAACAAATGAAGGCAGAAATAAAGATGTTCTTTGAAACCAATGAGAAAAAACATGCAACATACAAGTATCTCTGGGATAAATTTAAAGCAGTGTGTAGAGGGAAATTTATAGCACTAAATGCCCACAAGAGAAAGTAGGAGAGATCTAAAACTGACACCCCAACATCACAATTAAAAGAACTAGAGAAGCAAGAGCAAACACATGCAAAAGCTAGCAGAAGGCAAGAAATAACTAAGATCAGAGCAGAACTGAAGGAGATAGAGGCACAAAACACCCTTCAAAAAAATCAACGAATCCAGGAGCTGTTTTTTGAAAAGATCTACAAAATTGATAGACTGCTAGCAAGACTAATAAAGAAGAAAAGAGAGAAGAATCAAATAGATGCCATAAAATGATAAAGGGGATATCACCACTGACCCCACAGAAATACGAACTACCATCAGAGAATACTATAAACACCTCCACGCAAATAAACTAGAGAACCTAGAAGAAATGGCCAAATTTCTGGACACATACACTCTCCCAAGACTAAACTAGGAAGAAGTTGAATCCATGAATAGACCAATAACAGACTCTGAAACTGAGGCAATAATTAATAGCCTACCAACCAAAAAAAAGTCCAGGACCAGACAGATTCACAGCAGAATTCTACCAGAGGTACAACAGGAGCTGGTACCATTCCTTCTGAAACTATTCCAATCAACAGAAAAAGAGGGAATCCTCCCTAACTCATTTGATGAGGCCAGCATCATCCTGATGCCAAAGCCTGGCAGAGACACAACAAAAAACGAGAATTTTAGACCAATATCCCTGATGAGCATCGATGCAAAAATCCTCAATAAAATACTGGCATACTGAATCCAACAGCACATCAAAAAGCTTATCCACTATGATCAAGTGTGTTTCATCCCTGGGATGCAAGGCTGGTTCAACATACGCAAATGAATAAATGTAATCCAGCATATAAACAGAACCAAAGACAAAAACCACATGATTATCTCAATAGACGAAGAAAAGGCCTTTGACAAAATTCAACAGCCCTTCATGATAAAAACTCCAATAAATTTGGTATTGATGGAACACATCTCAAAATAATAAGAGCTATTTGTGACAAACCCATAGTCAATATCTTACCGAATGGGCAAAAACTGGAAGCATTCCCCTTGAAAACTGGCACAAGACAGGGATATCCTCTCTCACCACTCCTATTCAACATAGTGTTGCAAGTTCTGGCCAGAGCAATCAGGCAAGAGAAAGAAATAAAGGGTATTCAATTAGGAAAAGAAGAAGTCAAATTGTCCCTGTTTGCAGATGACATGACTGTATATTTAGAAAACCCCGTTGTCTCAGCCCAAAATCTCCTTAAGCTGATAAGCAACTTCAGCAAAGTCTCAGAATACAAAATCAATGTGCAAAAGTCACTAGCATTCTTATATATCAATAACAGACAGAGAGCCAAATCATGAATGAACTCCCATTCAAATAGCTTCCAAGAGAATAAAATACCTAGGAATCCAACTTACAAGGAATGTGAAGGACCTCTTCAAGGAGAACTACAAACCACTGCTCAAAGAAATAAAAGAGGACACAAACAAATGGAAGAACATTCCATGCTCATGGACAGGAAGAATCAATATTGTGAAAATGGCCACACTTCCCAGGGTAATTTATATATTCAATGCCATCCCCATTAAGCTACCAATGACTTTCTTCACAGAATTGGAAAAAACTACTTTAAAGTTCGTATGGAACCAAAAATGAGTCCACATTTCCAAGACAGTCCTAAGCCAAAAGAACCAAGCTGGAGGCATCATGCTACCTGACTTCAAACTATACTACAAGGCTACAGTAATCAAAACAGCATGGTACCAGTACCAAAACAGAGATATAGACCAATGGAACAGAACAGAGCCCTCAGAAATAATATCACACATCTACAACCTTTTGATCTTTGACAAATTAGACAAAAACAAGAAATGGGGAAAGGATTCCCTATTTAATAAATGGTGCTGGGAAAACTGACTAGCCAGAAATTGAAAGCTGAAACTGGATCCCTTCCTTACACCTTATACAAAAATTAATTCAAGATGGATTAAAGACTTAAATGTTAGACCTAAAACCATAAAAACACTAAAAGAAAACCTAGGCAATACTATTCACGACATAGACATGGGCAAGAACTTCATGTCTAAAACATCAAAAGCAATGACAACAAAAGCCAAAATTGACAAATGGGATCTAATTAAACTAAAGAGCTTCTGCACAGCAAAAGAAACTACCATCAGAGTGAACAGGCAACCTACAAAATGGGAGAAAATTTTCGCAATCTACTCATCTGACAAAGGGCTAATATCCAGAACCTACAAAGAACTCAAACAAATTTACAAGGGGAAAAAAAAACCCATCAAAAAATGGGCAAAGGATATGAACAGACACTTCTCAAAAGAAGACATTTATGTAACCAACAGACACATGAAAATATGCTTATTGTCACTCACCATCAGAAAAATGGAAATCAAAACCACAATGAGATACCATGGCACACCAGTTAGATTGGCAATCATTAAAAAGTCAGGAAACAACAGGTGCTTGAGGGGATGTGGAGAATAGGAACACTTTTACACTGTTGGTGGGACTGTAAACTAGTTCAATCATTGTGGAAGACAGTGTGGTGATTCCTCAAGGATCTAGAACTAGAAATACCTTTTGACCCAGCTATCCCATTACTGGGTATATACGCAAAGGATTATAAATCATGCTGCTATAAAGACACATGCCCACGTATGTTTATTGCGGCACTATTCACAATAGCAAAGACTTGGAACCAACCCAAATGTCCATCAGTGACAGACTGGATTAAGAAAATGTGGCACATATACACCATGGAATACTATGCAGCCATAAAAAGGATGAGTTCATGTCCTTTGTAGGGACATGGATGAAGCTGGAGACCATCATTCTCAGCAAACTATCACAAGAACAAAAAACCAAACACTGCGTGTTCTCACTCATAGGTGAGAATTGAATAATGAGAAAACTTGGACACAAGTTTCTTGGACCCCGGTGTGTGAAGGGGAACATCACACACCAGGGTCTGTTTTGGGGTTGGTGGAGCGGGGAGGGATAGCATTAGGAGATATACCCAATGTAAATGACGAGTTAATGGGTGCAGAACACCAACATGGCACATGTATACACATGTAACAAACCTGCACGTTGTGCACATGTACCCTAGAACTTAAAGTATAATTAAAAATATATATACAAAGTAAATAGCCTTATATCTGACAAAGATGTGCATGTTCTGTATGCAAAAACTGCAGAACATTGCTTAGAGAAGGTCTTCTTAAAGAACAGTTAATAAAATGAAGACCTATACTAGGTTCATGAATTTGAAGACTGAATATTTTAATATGTAAATCATCTCAAATTTGATCTGTCTGTTTGCTTCTTTAATATTTCGTGTCCCTGAACTTCTTTTATATGCTGCATATAACCCATAACGAAGTTATTCATCTCATGTTTCAAGCACTCTTTCTTCTAAACAAAATTTATCTGCCACATGAATCCTTCTATGTGTTCATGTATGTTAAAAACTTATTTCCCATATTTCAAGATGATAACTCACTAAAGATCAAACTGATCATTATTAGTGTTAAATGGCATGCGTTTGTTGTTGCCATACTACCTCAGATAGGTTCATGCTGTTTTTCCCAATCAGAAACTTACAGAGTAGTCGAAAGTACAATTCAAAAACATTTTTCCCAAAACATTTGAAAATAAATTGTCAACTGATGTACCATCCACCCTGATAGTGTTTTTCTACAGATCCACAACACAACCATCAAAATCAGTAAATTAGCATTCCAGCATTTCTACTGCCTAATCATCAGACTCCATTCTAGAATTGTCAGTTGTCTCAATAATACCTTATAATAAAAAGATCTGGGTCATAGTTGTGGCATGCCTTTTTTATCATATCTCTAATCTTCTTCAGTTTGGAACTCTTCTTCAGCCTTTTTTTCCTTTTGATGATATTTTGAAGATTGCTAGGCCAGTAATTTTGGAGTCTGTTCCTCAGTGTGGATTTGTCTGATATGTACTCATAATTAGATTCAGGTTGTGCCTGTTTGTCAGTAATATCACAGAAGTGATGTTACTTTTTCCTCATTGCATTTTAATAGGTGGGACATAATTTTATTTTTTCTTGTTATTGACATGTAATAGTTGTACATATTTTGGGAGTATATTGTGTTATTTTGAGACCTGTATAAAATGTGTATTGATCAAATCAGGGTAATGGGGATATCTATTACCTCAAACATTTGTCTTTTCTTTGTGCTGGGGATATTATAATTCTCTTCTAGCTATTTTGAAATATATGAAAAATTACTGTTAACTATAATTTCCCTACTGTACTATCAAATACCAGAATTTGTTCCTTCAAACTGTATTTTATACCCCTAAACCAACTTCTCTTTATTCCTTCTTCTCCTTTCCCTTTCCCATCCTTTGACAACCACTACTGTACTCTCTACTTGCATGAGATGCACTGTTTTAGCTCCAGCATGTGAGTGAGAACATGAAATATTTGTCTTTCTGTTCCTGGCTTATGTCACTTAATGTAAGGACCTCCAGTTCTGACTACATTGCTGTAACTGTCAGGATTCCATTCTTTTTTATGGCTGAATAGTATTCTATTATGTGTGTGTGTCTGTGCGCGCACGTGCGCGTGTGTGTGTGTTTTCACATTTTCTTTATCCTTTGATGGAGACTGAGGTTGATTTGACATCTTAGCTATTGTGAATAGTGCCACAATAGAAACATGGGATTGTAGATATCTTTTCAATGTACTGATTTACTTTCTTTTGGATATATACCCAGTAGTGGGATTGCTAGATAATGTGGTAGCTCTATTTTTGCTTTTATGAGGAACCTCCATACTGTTTTACATAACGAGTGAACTACTTTACATTCCCACAGTGTACAAGTATTCTCCTTTCTCTGCATTTGCCAGCTTTTTTTTTTTTTTTTTTTTTTTTTTTTGTCTTTTTGATAATAGCCATTCTAACTGGGATAAGATATTATCTCTTTGTGGTTTTGATTTGCATTTGCCTAATGATTAGTGGTTATAAGCATTTTTTCTTATACCTGTCTTCTTTTGAGAAATGTCTATTCAGATTGTTTGGCCATTTTTAAATAAGATTATTTGTTTTGTTTTTGTTTCTTTTGCTATGAGTTGTTTGAGTGCTTTATATATTCTGGTTATTAATCTCATATCAGATGGACAGCTTGAAAATATTTTCTCCCATTTGGCAGGTCTTCACTTTGTTAATTCTTTCCCTTGCTATGAAGAAGCTTTTTAGCTTAATGTATTGCCTATGATTTTGAGGTCTTACCCAAAATATCTTTGCCCTGTAGCATTTCCGCAGTGTTTTCTTTTAGTAGTTTCATAGTTTCAGGTCTTAATTTAAGTCTTTAATCAATTTTATTTTTGTATATGGTGAAAGATGTGGGGATCTAGTTTCATTCTTCTGCATATAAATATCCAATTTTCCCAGCACCATTTATTAAAGACACTGTCTTTCCCCAAAGTATGTTCCTGGCACCTTTGTCAAAAATGAGTTATCTGATAATTTTAATTTGTTTCATTACTGATGATGCTCACTATGATTTCTTTTTCAAAACCAAGAGTTCTATAAGAAAATTAAGCCCTAATACTCTGGGGTTGTGCTTAACAAACTTTTTCTGTAAATGAGAGGATATTACATACCTTAGGCCACTGTAACACACATACAAAGGCCAGAGCTAATATGTAAGCAAATGGCGCTGGCTGTATTTCTGTAAATATTTATGGACACTGAAATTTGAATTTCACGTAATTTTTACGTGTCACAAAATATTCCTCTTCTTTTAATTTTTCCAATGATTTAAAATGCATAAAGTCATACTTAGCTTGTGATATATACAAAAAGAGATACCAGGCTGGACTTGGCCTATAGACTGCATTTTGCTTAGCCTTGCCAATGAGGCACTTATTTGTATGTAATAAATTCCCTTTTTTTTTTTTTTTTTTAAGACAGAGTCTTGCTCTGTTGCCAGGCTGGAGTGCAATGGCATGATCTCGGCTCACTGCAACCTCTGCCTCCCTGGTTCAAGCGATTCTCCTGCCTCAGCCTCCAGAGTACCTGGGACTACAGACGCGTGCCACCACACCCAGCTAATTTTTGTATTTTTAGTAGAGACGGGTTTCACCATGTTGGCCAGTTGGTCTCGATCTCTTGATCTCGTGATCCCCCCCACCTAGACCCCCCACAGTTCTAGGAATACAGACGTGAGCCACCACGCCCAGCCAAATTCACTAATTTCTAATTCATTTAGACTGTGTCATTGCTGGGAGAATTAAGAAAATACCCAAATCTGTGTACTTTGGCTTAGAAATTATATTCTTACTGAGAAAGGTTGTGTTATCACTAAATTTCTGTACTATAAAGTTACCTTTACCTTTTTGCAAAGTATATTTTGTATGGAGAAGTACTTTGAGCTATGTAAATGCCTCAACAACAGCTTTGAATTTATTCATGTATTTATTTATATCCATAAGCCCTCAATACTTCCTATTTTATTTAATGAGTTGTAATCCATTATTATGATTTCTTTTGATGCTTAAATTATTCCCAATTTGGCCAGTAGGAGCTTGTTCATGCCTCTTGGCCTTTTTTTTTTTTTTTTTTTTTTTTTTTTTGACATGTTCTCATTATTCTTTGAGCATTTCATTTCTGGAACAACAAAATGTTCTAGACTCATCTTGCTGAAGCTTGCTTCCCCAAACCTAGAATTAACCATTTTTTTCCCTAAAAGTTCTGGTTCCTTTTACTTATTAGTAAAATATTTAGAAGCCATGATCTGAGAACTAGGTGTGCTGGTTATTATTGGAATGTCAGCATCCAGGCTCTCTCAGTGGACAGCACTAAGGAATATAAGTGTGCTTATAATACTCTTATTTATATTTAAATTTCTATCTATCTACATATCATCTATCAATCTACTATCTATCTATCTATCTATCTATCTATCTATCTATCTATCTATCTTCTATCTATCTACCTATCATCTATCTGCTATCTATCTACTCTCTATTTGTCATCTATTTATAATACTACATGGTTCATTCTAGTTTTCTCCCCTCTTTATTTATTAATTCACTTCTTTGACAGTGAGAAACTTTGTTCTCATTAGTGAATTCCTTTATATGTAACCAACTTCTCACATTTGTTGCTACCATCTCTCCCATGTGGATGCCCTTCTACGCTGTTGTCTCCATATGCTAAGATGCTTTTCTGCATAAATGTTCTTTCTACTCCTTTGGGGTCCATCACTCCATGCCAGTGCACATGGACACCCTACTCACCTTTTTGGAAGTTTGTCGCTGTGTGTTTGACTTTCCCTTCTCTATCCCATTTGTCCTGTGGGGATAGCCTCTTCATTCTCCTTAGGCTTTGATATTCAATGTCACGTCCCCCTTCTGCATGGACATCCTCTTCATTCTGCTTGGGCTGTGATGCCCAGTCTCTTCTGTTCATGTATGTGAGTACCATGCATGCTCCAGTCTCCATGGCAAGCCATCTCACCATGTGGATGCTGTCTTTGACATGCACACCTGTGACAGTCCCAGCCTGTCCTCCTAGAGAAGGCCTCTTTCTATGGTTCTGACATTCTGCATTGGGACACCCCAGGTATAGCTGCTTCTTCAATCAGTTTGAGCTTTGAATCTCTGTGCCAAGCTCCCTCTCTCTGCAAGCGTGCATACTTTCCTTGGTTTCTGTTACCCAATACTGAAACACTCCCCTGCGTGAAAAGTCTTCTTACCCTACTTATGCTCCAACATCGTAAGTCAGGCTGGCCCTAGGTGTGGATTCTCTTTTGCACACTGCTCGAGTTCTAACACCCCAGGCCAGGCTGCTCCCACATGTGAATGCTCTCTTCACTATACTTTGGACTTGACACCCTGCATGGTCAGTGTTCCTATGGGACACTGCCTTACTCTGCTTGGTATCTAATACTCCATATGCTGCTGGTCCATGGAACCACTATATTGCTCCTGCTGAGGCAGTGACACACTGCTCCAAGCCACTGTGGCCCCACACATGGCCAGAACAATGATCTACTGTCGCAGGCAGAATAATGGTTTTCCAAAGATGTCCACATCCTTTTCCTTGAAAGTTTTTAATGTGTTAGGGAATATGGCACAGGGGAATTAAGACTGTACATGGAATTAAAGCTGCTAATCAGGAAGTCTTGATATGGAGAAATTATTCCAGATTATTCTGGCAGATCCAATCTAATGACAAGATCCTTATGAGTGGCAAAGGGAGGCAAAATAAGGAGAATTAAACAGATGGCAGCTTGAGAAAGACTTGGCCCGATGTTTCTGTGTTTGAAGATGGAAGGAAGCCATGAATCAAGAAGTGCAGGGAGCCTCTAGAAGCAGGAAAAGGTGAAGAAATAGATTTTCCTTTAGAGACTGCAGAAAGTAATGCAATCTTGCTGTCACCTTGATTTTAGGTCAGCAAGTGCCATTTTGGAATTCTAAATTCCAGAAATCTCAGATAATACATTTGTGTCATTTTAAGTTTCTTAGGCTTTGATACTCAATGTCATGTCCCCCTCCTGTGTGGCCCTCCTCTTCATACCACTTGGACTCTGACACCCAGTCTGCTCTGTCCACATATGTGGGCACCTAGATTTGTAGTAATTTGTTATGGCAGCAATAGAAAACTAATACTTACTTGTTCTGTCACACCCAGTAGCTTGAGGACAGAATTGCTCAGAAAGGGAAAGGAAGAAAAAGAAGAAAGGAAATGCATGCTTTTATCTTTTGGAGATAATGTCATAACCAAAATGAATAATCTTAATTGTAGAAACTTTAATTAATGGAAGAATGATTTGATTTTAGGGTCATTTCAAGGGTAAAGAGGGTCTTGCAGCACTTCTGAAATCATACTTCTTAAGTAAGTAGTACTTTTGTTAGTGTATGGGATGCGCATGAAGCACATCACAGCCCAAACTGGAACACCGTCACAGTCAGAATCTCTTTTACACAGGCAGAATATACACTTTAAGGCATGTTGAGGCAGAGAAAAAACCTTCAAATACAGAAAAATTGTTGGCCGGGCGCGGTGGCTCAAGCCTGTAATCCCAGCACTTTGGGAGGCGGAGACGGGTGGATCACGAGGTCAGGAGATCGAGACCATCCTGGCTAACACAGTGAAACCCCGTCTCTACTAAATATTACAAAAAACTAGCCGGGCGAGGTGGCGGGCGCCTGTAGTCCTGGCTACCCGGGAGGCTGAGGCAGGAGAATGGCGTGAACCCGGGAGGCGGAGCTTGCAGTGAGCCGAGATCTGGCCACTGCACTCCAGCCTGGGCGACAGAGCAAGACTCCGTCTCAAAAAAAAAAAAAAAAAAAGAAAGAAAAATTGTTAGTTACACGGCGTCATTCAATTTGTCAAGTGTTTCTGTGTAGCTCATTTATTCCTCGTAGTGAACTTTCTCCATTTTAGTTTATGATTAGTTAAGGAGGCACAGGAATATTAAGACATTTGTCCAAGGGCTTTTGAGTTACTAAAACTGGAGAATTTTAGTGTCCTGACCCTGAGATCAGGGGTCTTTTTCCCCGTTGTGACATCTTAAGTCCTCTAATGACATTTCGCCTGCTTGTCTCTTGCAGATTCATTTCCTATTTTCTGTAACCCTTATTTGATTTGTTTGTATACTTAATTTATTTGTTTATAACTTTACTTGAAATTTGCACTCATCTACATTATAGGCCATGAACACAGGGCCAAGAAAACTTAGAAAGCACAAACATGGATTCTGACAGGAATGAGTATTTTTCTTCAGTTAGAAGCACTCTGCCTGTTACTCAGGTGTGTCCTCATTTCCAGTGCTCAGGAGGGAATTCGTTGTACATTATATCCTTAAATTCTGCTAAAGGGAAAGAGCTATAATTTTGCAATGGAATTGCATGGCCACCCTGTGGCTTTTCCATTAAAAAACGATTCAAAAACAATTTAATTCAGTTTAACTGCAGTTGAGCATCGTAATAATTGTAATAAAGAAAGTAATCAGGATGCCCATTGTTTTTGCATAATCTCAATAGCTCCATCCAGAATTTCAGAGAACATATTTAAAATTAGCAATTTGCTTTCAAGTTTTGTTTTTGGAGAAAGTTATATGTATTCTAAAACATGTCTCCAAGATTGTGAAAAATATATTTTAATTGATAAGGAATTACTAAGTATGAAGAAACATATTCTCAATATTCCAGAATGTGTAAAGTTGTTTTTTTTCTAATAGTTGACAGAGCTAAACTGGGAAAATTTTTATAATAGGAACATTTTAATAATAGGAACCTCCTATTCTTTGAGAATTAAACTCAAATCAGATGATGATTCAATTAACACAGAATCAAAATGAAGAGTATAAGATAACTGTTAAGAATAATTCAGAAAGCTGTGAATATCCCAGCGAGCCATCTTTTTCAGTTATAGGGACATACTTCCCGTGGGGAGAAAACTAGAGCCCAAAAGTCCCTATACACGTGAATAAATTCTTATACTTTTAATCTTTATTTTCTACAAAGTCAGAATACTATAACAAAGTATTATTTTTTCACTTTTTATTATGACAATTTTCAACAAAGCAGCAAAATTTTTAAAAAATTACAGTAAACACTAGAATACTTACCACCAACTAAATTATACCATTAACATGCAATGCTTGGGATTTTTTTTCAACTTTTATTTTAAGTTCAGGAATATAGGTGCAGTTTGTTATACAAGTAAATTGCATGCTGTGGGGGTTTGGTGTACAGATTAATTCATCATGCAGGTAATACGCATAGTATCCAACAGGTATTTTTTCAATCCTCGCCTTTCTCCCATCTTCCATCCTTAAGTAGGTCCCTGTGTCTTGTTTTTCCCTTCTTTGTATCCATGTGTACTTGATGTTTAGCTCCCACTTATAAGTGAGAATGTGCAATATTTGGTTTTCTGTTCCTGCGTTAGTTTGCTTAGGATCATGGCCTACAGCTCCACCTGTATTTCTACAAATGATATGTTCTTGTTCTCTTTTATGTCTGCATAGTATTCCATGGTGTAAATATACCACACATTCTTTATGCAGTATACGGTTGATAGGCATTCAGGTTGATTTCATATGTTTGCTATTGTGAACAGTGCTGCAATGAACATACACATGCGTGTGTCTTTATGGTAGAAGGATTTATATCCCCTTGGATATATACCCAACAATCGGATTGCTGGGTTGTGTAGTCATTCTGTTTTAACTTCTTTCAGAAATTGCCAAACCGTTATCCACAATGCTGAGCTAATTTACATCCCCACCAGCAGTGTATAGGTGTTCTCCACTTACAGTGGGCAAAGGACATGAACAGACACTTCTCAAAAAGGGGTCAGATAGTGCCTGGAACATAGTAGATATTCTGTGTAAATTTACTGAATATCACAACTTGTGAGATGCCACTAAAAAACACTCAACAAACTAATTATGACCTAAATATATATTGTAGGGAAGAAAAAAGGCAGGAAATAATCTAAGTTGTAACTCAGTGATTTCCAGCTCATATGCTGACCTAATTTTCTTGGTCATCTATGCATGGCTGTTTTCTAGGCACCTAAAATTCAACATATCCAAATAAAGTATCATCTTCAAACCCTTCTGTATTCCTCATAGTGTGAATGGTGCCAATATCCACAGAGTTATCTGTGCTGAAGACCTATAGAAATACTTTTTTTGGGGGGGACAGGGTCTCTCACTCTGTCAGTCAAGTTGGAGTGCAGTGGCATGGTCATAGCTCACTGCAGCCTCAAACCCCTGGGCTCAAGCAATTCTCTCGCGTCAGCCTCCTGAGAGTAGCTGAGATTATAAGTGCGCATCACCATGCTCTGCTAATTTTTAAATTTTATTTTTGTAGAGACAGAGTCTCACTATGTTGCCCAGACTGTATTCTTATATTCCTATGTCCAAGATCCAGGGTTTATACACAGCATTTCTCATCTGTTTTGCTTACTGGTTTCCTAAGTGATATTTTCGCCACCACCTCAACTCTTCCCCCACAATCCATTCTCCACATGGTAGTTGATATGGGCTGATTTTGTCTCCTCAAATTCGCTCTCCTGTATGTTGAAGTCCTAAATTCCAGTACCTCAGAATGTAACCTTATTTGGAGATAGGGTCTTTATAGAGGTAATCAAGTTAAAATGAGGTTATTAGCATAGGCTCCAATTCAATATGATTGATGTCTTTATAAAAAGAGAAAATTGGATACAGAGAAAATGTAGAGGGGAGAAGATATGAAGACACCTAGGGAGAAGAGCCATCTACAAGGCAAGGAGAGAGGACTGGAATAGATGCTTCATGATATGGTTTGGATTTGTGTCCCTGCCCAAATCTCATGTTGAATTGTAATCCCCAGTGTTGGGGGAAGGGCAGGTGGGAGGTGATTGGGTCATGGGGGTGTATTTCCCCCTTGCTGTTCTCATGGTAGTGAGTGAGTTTTCAGAAGATCTGGCTGTTTAACAGTGTGTAGCACCCGCCCCTGCTCTCTTTTCCTCCTGCTCCGGCCATGTGAGATGCACCAGCTTCCCTTTAGCCTTCTGCCATGATTGTAAGCTTCTTGAGGCCTCCCCAGGCATGCTTCCCGTACAGCCTGTGGGACCGTGAGCCAATTAAACCTCCTTTCTTTATAAATTACCCAGTCTGAAGTAGTTATGTATAGCAATGTGAGAACAGACAAATACAATTCCCTCAGCCCTCAGAAGGAATCAACTCTGCTGAGACCCTGATTTCAGACTTCTGGGCTCCAGAACTATGAGATCATGAATTTCTGTTGTCTAAGCCACTCAGTCCATGGTATTTTGTCATGGCAGCCCTAGAAAATTAATACAGTAGTCAAATCAATAATTATTTTAAAAATGCATTTGAAAATCTTCAAATTATTTAATAGCTACTGACTGCTGTTACAAAAATATGAAGCCTTATCTGTAATATGGCTTTCAGTGTCTCACATCTCGTTTCAGTCTCCCTCATTTTTCTTCTTGTGTTTCTCTCTATCCTTTTGCTGAAAGGATGAAAAAATACAGATATCTATTATTCTTCCACATAGAAGCATTCCATTTTATTAATTACAATGTCAAATTAAATTAGTATCTGGGAATAGTATCCACTCATTTAAATGATAATTTTTTTTTTGCAATCATAAAGATTTCCCCCTTTTGTAATGTGATCACAAGACCCCTTAAAGCAACATATCCTCAAAGGTTTGTTTACAGATGATGAAGTACTTTATAGAAGGGCCTAAAACCTGAATTGTAAGACACTACTGATGAAGTATCAATTGGAAATTAAGAATAAGCAACCACGTAATTATAAGAAGTAATAAACAATCAGATGTGTGTCCGTGAAAAGATTTTAAACTGAATGTAAGCTAAAACACTGAAATAATGTACCAACTAGATTAAAATTAGACCCCTGCCAACCCAACCACAGTATCCCTGTATATACCCCTGTCTCTGTAAACACTGTGCCTATAGCCTTTGCACGTGTTGTATCTTCTACCTGTAATAGAACAGTCTTTTCTTTATTTCTCCACCCTCCGTGGGACAACTAGATGTTCTTAGTTTTCTTCGAGGCTGACATTAGCTTCTTCCTATAGATATCTCTGTGGAATACAACTGAGGTCTGGTTAGATATCAATCATTCTTTAGACAAATATTGACTGAAGCTCTACTAAGTGTCTATGATAGGTCTATGATAGAGGCTGAGGATAGAGTGATGAAGTTTGGAATGGCTTCTGCTTTGGAGAACTTATAGGCTAGTGATAAAATCAGGTAACAAAGTGAGTAAACCAAATAAAGGGAATATTCAGTGACTGTGATCAGTGCTGCCTGTAACAGCCAATAAGGACATTACAATATAACCTGAGATCTGAAGGACTAAAAGGATGAGAAAATGCTAGCAATTAAAAATGTGAAAGGGAGAATATTCTTGGCAATTGAAAAATTTAAGATTCAGAATAAAAGTGGTATTTAAGGCCATTGCATTAGATAAGATTACCTAGGAAGGAAATATATATGAGCACGGATGGAGGAGGAAAGATGTTGGGCAGTGGGGAGGTATGAGAGAGAAGAAAGATGAGGAGGAGGAGGGAAAAAGAAAAGAAGGAGAAAAAATAAGCATGTCGAAAGCTAAACCCTGAGAAAAACCAGTATTTAGAGGTTGGAGAGGGAAGGAAGAACCAGCAAGTGTTCTTATTTGACATAAAGTGTCTTCTGAAGTAGGAGAAAATCTGAGACTGTGGTTTCATAGAAAAGAAGACATTTCAAAAGAGAATGAGTGGCTTACTATGTCACATACATCTGAAAATTTGTATAAGATACAGGCAGAAAATTACCTGTTAAATTTAGTAACAGGAGGTCATTAGTTACCCTGACAAACGCCCTTTTTTATGAAGTGATGAGGTGAAAACACTACAAGTTGTTTGAAGAGTGAGCAAGAGAGAAAGAAATAAAGACAACAGTTTAAAATGTTTGCCTATGAAGAGGAGCAGATAAAAATGTTTTGCGGTTTGGGTCTCTCCTAAATGCCTACATATTACCCTATAATTTATCCATTGTGATCCAGAGTATGCTATGTGGTAAATGCCTGCATTCATTCATTCATTCACTCACTCACTCATTCACTCATTCATTCAACAAAAATATATTGGGCCAGAGACTATTCTACATGCTGAGTGCCCAGTTAAACTGTGAACCTGGATTTATACCCAGCAGTTTTACAGATGCGTCCCAAGTTCTCAGCATAGTACCTCTCATGTAGTGATGCTCAGTAGGTTTTCTTGGCTTGGCAGTTGGAATTTTGAACAGAACTACTCAGCCACTGGGGATCATTGTGTTCAGCATGGTGTTAATAGTATGCTCAGGAGAGTCAGTTTCCTGCTACTGAGACCCCTCAGGAAGGCCTGGTTCCTACTCCTCTTTAGGTTAGGTTGTTCAACATTCCCTCTGATTCGCTGAGATAATCCCATAACTTCCCTTTTGATTTAAACTGGCCCAAATCAGATTGTCTTATTTAAAACCAAAGGACCTTAACTAATGCAATTTCCCCCATTGTCATTGTGAAACTACTTAGGCTTTCTCCACCTGGGGTTCATAATAGTCTACAAAGGACTAGATCAGGAAAGAGGGCCATAGGACTTAAGAAGCCTTCTCAAGGTGACCAAATTAGTGAGGGACCAGGCAGGACTCACCTAGGCAGTCTAGTCACAGACTCCTGTTCTTTTAACCACTAGCTCTTCTGAGAAAAGAGCTCTTAGTTTCTTCTGCAAAACCAAAGAGCTGATGCAGTATATTCAACATGCATCTTCAAGCTCACTCCAAAGAACTATTCTTAAAAGTTGGTTCCTGAGAGAACAATATGAAGACCAAACTTTGGCCATGAGGGCTTGACCAGGCATAGAGTTTACAGTATTTGGAAGTGAATTCTTGAAATAATCCTCCTGAGTATTTGTTCTATATCAGTGCTTTTAATAAACATTGAGTAACAATCTGTTCTAAGTTGTATTCAATGATAGGAACCTGGAACGTGACCATTTTCTTATTGCTAGCTAAATATACAGCCATATGCCTTCAAAGACATTTATGCAGGAGCTTTATTTTGAGGAGGAAGTGAATAAAAAATCTAAGCGAATGCCTGTAGACAACTTGAAGAGTCTCCTTTGAAAGGTGTTTTGAATCTGCTTTTGTGAACAAATGAATGGACTTAAATTCTACTCTATGTGGCATGGCTGCAAAACCCAAGCACATCTGTAGGTGGTGTTGTGCTCAGAGGTTAGTCATATCTGTTCTGAGATCTCAAATCCACACCCAAAGCTTTGACCACATATTCTCCATAGCTATGTTGGAAATACTCCATACCAATTCACTATTAAGACTTGGAAAGAAATTCAGAAGCTGATACTTTTGAGATTAATATTGCTTTCATGTACAGTAAGTTAAAAAGCGATAAACCCAGGCAATATCTGTGATTTGGCAAAACATGTTTTGAAGCAGGTCACCTTGCTTGCTGTGAAAGTGTAAATTAAATATTTGTCTACTTAATGTAGAAACAAAATAGTTAGTATTCATGTTATAACAGCAGTAGAGAAAGTAGGGAGGTGGGGCTTGCACTACAGATTGGTGGGAAAGGACACTCACGAAGAAAGGAATATCACCCTTTGCCTTTTTCCTCTCTGTGATCTACATATGACTCATAAGACTTCTTCTAATGCTTTTCCTCCTAATTTAAACAATCGCCATTTCACATAGTACTGCAAAATGTTGTTGACTCAGCACAAGTTCTGCAAATATTTTCAGGAGAAGCAACTGCCCATCTTCCCCCACTCCCATGCTTTTGTGTAACAGTAGCTTCGCATTTTGTGAGGCTTGGATACACACATTTTAAATACATTCCAAGCCAATTCAAATGTGATTCTACTTGCAAGTATCTTCTGGGATAGTGATGAAAAAAAAAAATTCAAAAACTCATGGAAATGGAGGCCGTTTTTACATGGAACATATTTTCTACAAGTTACCTTGCAGTTTTGTTCTTTTTTCTTCCTTATGTGTTTTTCTTTTTTTCTCTGCCTGGTATTGGTGCTCATAGTGAAAAAGTAACAAGCACAGAAGGAAATGTTAATGTGGTTTTAGAACTTATGTTTTTTTTCCACAGAAGCTTTAGGGTAAACAGAACTTTGTTCTCACTGAGCTAAATCTATAGAACATATTTTGATCTGATAGCAGTTTTGATCATCAACACAAATACAGATTTTAGATCGGAGGAAGATACTGGTAAAAAGCAATCAGTAGAATACATTCCACATTCTCAGAGAACTCGAACAGAGATATCTTGTCCAAATCTTGTTCATCTGGTATTTAAGTACGTTTCCCTATAAACTCTGGGTGCCTTAGCACAGGCATGACAGTGAGTACAACTGCCCATGGAAGACTGCTGACTCCCTCATTTTTTAGATACCTGCTCAAAGAACCCGCAGGGAGAGAGGGGGATTTCTTTGCTTCAGTGAGTCACAAGAAAGCATGACTATACTTTAAAGCTTAAAAGAGAGACACAAAAGTTAAGAATACAGGTTATTTTAAAAGTCAAATTTCAAACATCTTTATAGAGAACTATAGATGATACTGTTCTCATGAGGCGCCAACTGAGTTTCATAAAGAGAAATGTGTGCAATAGCTCTAAAATGGTTACATCAGCTCACATCCTCCCAGAACTCCAATTCGAGTTGGAATTGCCCCTAAGACCAATTTTTCTCTTTTCATATTGTATCCTCCATTCCAAAAAGGTTTCTACAATTTTCTATTGCCAAGCAAGGTGTTTTTCACTCCTTTTTCCACAGATGTGAGATAATATCAGATGGGAGGAAAAATGAAACCAAGTGGTCTCTAGAAGTGGATATGACTTTTATAAGCATATGAAATACAATATATATTTAACACAGCACAATTTTTTGAACTCACTTTTCAGCATAAGCTCACATAGGAGTTCAGGGTTGGATGATGTCATTTTGCTAGAGGGGAAAGTGACAAATGTGTTCATTGACACAAAGGTGCAAATGATAAAAAATGATTAGACTGAGTTACTTTAATTCTGCCTTTTAAAAGATATGTATCAACATAAATGTGGGAAGAAAATAAAATATGCTGGATCATTTTACTCAAGAACATATCTTGGGATTCATTTTGAAGTAGATGAAGCTCTTTCCAGATAGGAAAAATATGAAGAAGAAAAGTAAGAGACATTTTGACTAGATCATGCACTCAGTGTACAACTGTGTTTTCATAATTGTTCAAAGGCAAAGCTGTAATGTTAGAACAGAGAAAATACCAGCAATCTACATTGGCGTTGGTGATTTACAAAGATAGTCTCTGTACCATGCAGTCAAAACATTCTGTGGTGTGTGACTGCAGAAGATATTTTGGAGGACTGAATTTCCTCAGCTTTATGGTGACCTTGTAAGAGGCTGGAGCTTGGAAATTTCGTACAAATACTATTGTGATGAGAGCAAAATGCTGTGTCTGTAGAACTAATCCATTGGTGCTCATCAAGTCAATATTACTGATGTGATGCCATTCTGCCTAAGGGTTGTATCCTCACGGTAATAATGGTTATATTTAAGTTGAACTTTCCTACTCAGATTACATTTTGAAAATGCCTTGGGATTTAAGTGGTTTTCACAACTATCTCAACACTTGATCAATAGAAAACAAAGCATAAATCCAAACTATCTATTTAGAAATAAGTGAGCATCTATTCACAGCTTAGCTACTCATCTCAATATGTGTCACTATCCTACATGTGGTGTAGGACGTTCTATTTCTTTTCTATCAACTTCAATCCCTTTGTGAACTTGATTTGTTGACTTTACTCCTTGGGAATGCTCTCTAGACTTCCTATGAATTCAGGAAACCTGATATGAATTTCTGTACAGGTTATGAAATTGCCTTATAAAATATTCCATATGGAAACAAAGGAGTTGGGTTTTAAAGGAGGAGTAAAGCAATAAGTGAGTTGGAATATTATAGTGTTATTCCATAAGAGGGAGATCTTGTGGTTCTTTGCATACTTTTGTGCATGTGTGACACATTTTTATAGTGTGCTCATAGTACCCCTATACAGAAGTTGATTGCAACAGGGTACAAAGGGCAACTTACAAGGTATCCCTTTCTGAACATATCATGATACATACTCTGGTTCACCTTGACTTAGGGATAAAATTGAATGTGCCCATAATCTGGCTACAGTTATTTAGAATTTTTCTTTTATACTAAAGTAACAACAAATAAGCTTGAATTTTTGACTGGTTTCATATGTAAATCTTCCCTTCGGATCACTGATTGAAAAGCATAGACCAAAATTTATCAAGTAAATATGAAAAACAAAAGCAAAAAATGAAATAAATAAAAAAAGGATGAGGCATTCTGTAACATTTATTTATTTTAGTTATGATTTTTAGTTTTTGTGGGTACCTAGTAGGTATATATATTTATTAGATGTTTTGATGCAGCCATGCAACATATAATAATCACATGATGGAAAAATGGGGTATTCATTTCCTCAAGCGTTTATCTATTTTGTTACAAACAACCCAATTATACTCCTTTAGTTGTTTAAAAATGTACAGTTAAATCATTATTGACTATAGTTACGCTGTAGTGCTATCAAATACTAGGCCTTATTTATTCATTATATTTTTTGTGCCCATTAGTCATCCCCATACCCCCACCACTACCCTCTCCAGGCTCTGGTAACCATCCTTCTACTCTCTATCTCCATGGGTTCAATTGTTTTGATTTTTAGATTCCACAAATAAGTGAGAACATTCAATGCTTGCTTTTCTGTGCCTGGCTTATTTCACTTAATATAATGATGTCCAGTTTCATCCATGTTGCTGCAAATGACTGAATCTCATTCTTTTTTATGGCTGATACTACTCCATTGTGTGTAAGTATCCAATTTTCTTTATTGATAGATCTGTTGATGGACACTGAGGTTGCTTCCAAATCTTGGCTATTGCGAACAGAGGTGCAACAAGCATGGGAGTGTAGATATTTATTCAATATACTAATCTCCTTTCTTTTGGGTATATTCCCAGCAGTGGGATTGCTGGATTGTATGGCAGCACTATTTTTAGTTTTTTGAGGAACTTCCAAACTGTTCTCCATAGTGGTTGTATTAATTTACATTCCCACCAAAAGGGTATGAAGCTTTCTTTTTCTGCACATCCTCGCCAGCATTTGTTATTGTCTGTCATTTGGATATAAGCCATTTTAACTGGGTTGAGATGATATTGTAGTTTGGATTTGCCCTTCTCTGATAATCAATGTTGTTGAGCACCTTTCCATATGTCTGTCTGCTATTTGTGTGTCTTCTTTTGAAGACTGTATATTCAAATCTTTTGCCCATTTTTTGATCAGATTATTATAATTTTTCCTATATAGTTGTTTGAGCCCTTTATATATTCTTGTTACTAATACCTTGTCAGATGGGTAGTTTGCAAATATTTCCTCCCATTTTGTGGGTTATCTTTTCACTTTGTTGATTGTTTCTTTTGCTGTGCAAAATCTTTTTTAACTTAATATGATCCTATTTGTCTATTTTTAATCAGATTGCTTGTGCTTATGGGTATTACTCAAGAAATCTTTTCCCAGACTGATGTCTTGGAGAGTTTCCCCCAAGTTTTCTTGTAGTATTTCACAGTTCGATGTCTTAGATTTAAGTTTTTAACCCATTTTTATTTGATTTTTTTAATATAACAAGAAATAAGCATCTAGGTTCATTCTTCTGCATATGGATATTCAGTTTTCCCAACACCATTTATTGAAGAGAGTGTTTCTCCTCAATGTATGTCCTTGGCACCTTTGTCAAAAATAAGTTTCCTGTAGGTGTGTGGTTGTGTGGATTTGCGTCTGGGTTCTCTATTCTGTTCCATTGCTCTAGGTGTGTGTTTTGTTTTGTTTTGTTTTGCCAGTATCATGTTGTTTTGGTTACTGTAGCTCTGTAGTATAATTTGACGTCAGGTAGTGTGATTGCTCCAGTTTTATTCTCTTTGCTTAGGATAGCTTTATTCTGGGTGTTTTGTGGTTCAATATAAATTTTAGGTTTGTTTTCTCTATTTCTCTGAAGAAAGCGACTGGTATTTTGATAGAGATTGCACTGAATTTGTAGATTGTTTTGGGTACTTTTGACATCTTAACAATATTGATTCTTCCAATCCATGAACATGGAATATCTTTGCATTTTTTGTGTGTCCTCTTCTATTTATTTCATCAGTGTCCTACAGTTTTCATTAAAGAGATCTTTCACTTTTTGGGTTATGTTAATTCCTAGGTATTTAATTTGTGACTATTGTAAATGAGATTACCTTTTGTATTAGTCTGTTCTCACACTGCTATAAAGACATACCCAAGACTGAGTAATTTATAAAGGAAAGAGGTTTAATTGACTCACAGTCCTGCGGGGCTGGGAAAGCCTTAGGAAACTTACAATCATGGTGGAAGGGGAAGCAAACATGTCATTCTTCACATGACAGTAGGAAGGTGAATGAGATCCGAGTGAAGGGGAAGCCCCTTATAAAACCATCAGATCTCATGAGAACTTACTTACTATTACAAGAACAGCACGGGTGATATCACCCCCATGAATTAATTACCTCCCACTGGGTCCCTCCCATGATACATGGGGACTATAGGAACTACAATTCAAGATGAGATTGGGTGGGGACACAGCCAAACCACATCATTTCACCCCTGGGCCTTCCCAAATCACATGTTCTCACATTTCAAAACACAATCATGCCTTTCCAACAGTCTCCCAAAATTTCAATTCATTCCAACATTAACCCAAAATACCAAGTCTAAAGTCTTATCTGAGACAAGGCAAGTCCCTTCTGTGGGTGAGCATCAGCTGAGTTTGGTCCAGTTTTGGTTTCTGATATAACAAGGGCAGCACTGAGTCCAATGCCTCACAATTTGCTGAGTTCTCCCTCTCCCCATCTCCCAGAAATGCTCTCCACACCACACCACTGCTACCAGGGGTTGGCGGAGGGGTGATGTCAGTGATTCAAGACTATTTTTCCTGTATCTTCAGTGCCTCTTTCAGTGATATGAAGTTAAAACTAGGTCTTGTAAATGCGCTCCTCATTTTTGGTTCATATGAAAGTGTGCGTGTGTGTGTGTGTGTGTAGATAGTTGTTAAATTGGTGTCCTTGTTGGGGGATGATTGTTAGAGTCTTCTATTCTGACATCTTACACCACCTGGAATCTCCACTCTAATTTTTAAATCCATCTCTAATTTTTAAATCCATATGTCTAAATCCAAAGCCTATGATGTTTATATCCTTAAAATATTTGGAACCCATTATTTTCTGTTATTTTTCATTGTCACTATTTGATTCAAGTTATCATCATTTCTTGTTTGGAACACTGCAAATTAGTTTAGACTTTCTTTCCCTGATTCCTAGTCCTCTCTCCACTGCCACCAGAAGGATCCCTGCAGAAATGTTTATCTCAGTAATTATCCCACCACCCAAAGCCATCAATGTTTCTTCTTCATTTTGTAATAAAATCACTCTTTGGCTTGGCACTGAAGACCATTTGTGACTTGTTCTCAGTCAACCTGTATATCATCAGATCTTGCCCATCTCTATTCTCACCTCAACCTGCAACTGATCCAAAATGTTTGCTATTCACTGGGCATATCATATTCACCTTTGTTCTGGAGGCTTTCTATGAATAGATTTCTTTTCCCCAAAAGACAATTCTAGTGAAAAGACCCTTGTGTATGATGTATCTTCTTATTCCAAATATCACGTCATCCCAAGTCTTTTTCTGACTCTTCAGTTCACAACTTCTTGCTCTCCCAGGGAGAATTAGATAACTTGCTATAGTGGAGAGAACATGGGGTCTGAAGTCAGACAAATTTGGCTTGGATTACTCACCCCACCATTATCTAGCTATGTGATCTTGATCAAGGTCCAAGATTTCTATGATCTCAATTTCTATTACTCCCAGAATAGTTGTCAAAATTAAAAAGAGATTTTGAGTAAAAATATTCAAACAACGCCTAGAATATGATAGGAATTCGATTCACCTTTCCTTTACCTGTCACCTCTGTTTTGTGATAATATCCCTATAAAATCCCTGTTTTTATATCCTTATAATATATTTGTTATGTTGAATTGCATTCCTGGAATACAACATCCTTCAAGGCAAGGACTATTTAGTATTTATCTACATAAACCCAGTACCCCATGCAACGTCCACATTAAGTAGGTATTCAAAACGTATGGGATGAATAAGTCATAAACTGTTGCTCAGATTTGTGCAAGAAGATATTAATTATTATGTCCTTGTGCCTATAAAAACATGTATGAAAAGTTCAATGTTATTTCATGGCTGGGTGTGATAGCTCACGCCTGTAATCCCAGCACTTTCGAAGGCCAAGCTTGGTGGATCACTTGAGGTCAGGAGTTTGAGACTAGCCTGGCCAACATGTTGAAACCCTGTTTCTAGTAAAAATACAAAAAGTATCCGGGTATGGTTGCACAAGCCTGTAATGTCAGCTACTTAGGAGGCTGGAGCAGGAGAACCACTTGAACCCAGGAGGTAGAGGCTGCAGTGAGCTGAGATCATGCCACTGCACTCCATCCTGGGTGACAGAGTAAGACTCCATCTAAAAAACAAAAAACAAAAAAAAACAAAAGAAAACTATTTTATATGTGTTAGGGGAGGACATACAGATTTAAAAGGTGATAGAAAACCTTAGTATCAGAATTGAGAATTAAAAATATATACTACAAACCACTTATTTGGTTCCCCAAAATATACCCAAATTAATGTCCCCCATGACGTCTGTAAAGTCAGGTAGCTGATAAGAACAAGCCTATCCCTTGTTCTTAATCTCATTTTCTTGTAAGAGAGTAAAAATAGAAAACAAAGCACACTCCACTGATAAGGGTTCAAATGTATTATTGAAATAAATGTGTGATTGATAGAAAAAGCTTGTGACTAATCTACCAAAGCTCATCAAATTTAAGATGAGCAATTGTAAAACCATACATATAAGGTGCTCAATCAAAACAAATATTGCTTGGAAAGGCTTTTTTATACTAAGTATTGCTAAAATGGAAGACAAAAACCATATAATATACTTTTAATGAGTTAATGAGTAGTAACTAAACACAAAGTCAAGAATCAGGACTAGTGTTCATTCAGCTATTCATTTTCAATCAATCAATATTTATTGAGTATCTGCTATATTCAGGCAATGATAGAGTTGGAAAATAAATGTTTGAAGAAGGCATGGGCATTCCTTTCACAGAGCTGTGTTCTAAGGTGGAGATAGACAATAAGCTAGCAAACAAATAAGTGAACATTATAACTGAAGGTTGTAAAAAGTATTTTATAAGACAAAAAGTGCTATTTTAGATATAAAGTGGGAAGAATTTACTTTATAGTAAGCATCTCTGAGAAGTTGACTTTTAAGCTCATACCTGAATAAACCAGTCATGATAACTGTGCTGGTGACAGGGTATGTTTTTCATATCTTAGACGTAGCACAGACTGAGCCTTCAAACTGGGAAAAACTATAATGTTCTAGTGATGGCCACAGGCCACTGTACTTGGAGAATAATGAGCAAGGGGCAGGATGGTACCAGATGAAATTGGAGAGTTGTGTAGGGGCCAGTTATGCAGGACCTGGCAGGTTATGGCAAGAAGACAGGTTTTATCTTAGGTACAATGAAAAGAAGTGGAATGTTTTAATCAGAGGAGTAATATATTTAATTTTTGTTTCAAAGAGATCACTCTGACTTCATGGGGGATGAGCAAGAAAGGAAGCAGGAGATCAGGCATAAATGAAGGATTGGACAGAAAAGTGTGATAGGGAGAGGCAGAAGAGCCAATGGATTCAAGATACTCTTGGAAGTAACAGACAATAGTTGCTGCTGAGAGGGATATAGGAATGGGAGATTGGCTGGAGCCACAGAATGGATGGTAAGACCATTTACGGAGGCAGAGAAGTCAGGAAGAGCAACTGTGTTGGAGCCAGAGAATGGAACAGGAGAGTTCTGTTTTGGCCATATTAAGATTGAGAAGTTTATGAATTGTCCAATTTTATATACAAGAAATAAGGAACTGACAGAAGTGGGTCTGAATAAAAAGCAAAATTTCCAATATCAGGCTATAGAGGAGCCATCAAAGGACTCTTAGAAGCAGAAAGTCATGAAGTGTCACTGCAGAATCCAAAAAAGGTGACTAGTTCAACAAGAAAGAAATGTGAGAGAAAGCCAGACCTCTACTCAGTACTAGTGTTAATTATATTCTTCTGACCAGTAAACAACTCATGTTGCATAAAAAAGGGAACTAAGGAACTTTTTGAATGATCAGTATTATGTGTGATCAGCATGCAGAAGGAGAGATGATTGGAGATATCACATCCTTTAAAAAAAAAAAAAACTCTTGAAGAGGAGTAAGAGTCAACTACTTCTAGAAAACTCTTAATAGATTAGAGAAAATGTCCTTGTTAATCATTGCAGCATTAAGACTGTTGAATTAAACTGCATAAATAGTAATGTTAATAATAGAGATCTTTTCACCAATTGACTTTGTTAAAGTATTAGAGATTCAGTCTTTGGTCAGATGTCTAGGGCTGAATCTAAGTTACCCAAGTCATTTCAAATATCACAGTCTTGCTGACAGACAAGGTTTAAGCATTTCTGATAAAAAGCTGCCAGAGCTGACTTCTGAAACTACTAAACCTTTTGCTAAACATTTACTTCTGGCAGTAACTGTGCTTTTGTGAGCCTGGAGCTAAATTTCTGGAACATGAGATGCAAAGGCAGCAGAAAGACAAACAACATCAAACTATACCTTCAGAATTCACTGTGATGATTCTCAAATCACACTTTTGATGAGAATTAAGCTGAGGCACACTGGCAAAGTGACTTGCCTGAGGTCATATAGACAATTCCAAGCCAGGGTAGACCCAGTGGTTTCTGATTCCTAGTCTTGAACTGTAAACACCCAATCAGTTTAATTATTAAAATACAATTGCTACCATATGGAAGAAAAACCTAGGGGACTCAGATATCCTCTGCCTGAGTCATTCACTCTGAATAATTATTTCTTGTGATCAGGCAACCAAAAAGGAGGGAATACCTTTTGTTTTTAAAAAGATTTGGTTTTAAAAATTAACCTGTCTCTTCTCAAGTTGTTTAAATTGACATAGCTCTTTCTAATAGACAAGACATTTTCTTCAGACAAGAGGTGGTAAAATTGTTGTCAGTGTACTTGGCAACTCTTCCTAAGACTATTTAGAAGTTTTCCAAAAAGGCAAAACGTGTTGAAATGAAAGAGTTGCTTCAATTCACTGACCCAAGATGGTTATTTCACTGCAGAGTATTTGAGGTATAAGAGCAATAAAATTTACAATGAAAATCTTTAATCTTGATTCAAATAGTTGAATGGGTCAATTTTCTCCCCTGGGGTAGGAGACACCTGGTTATTGTAAGGTTATTGAAGACACCCTCAAAAGGCTGAGCTGTGAAAGGAGCAATCAATTTTTTTCCGTCAGTTTTGGAACAGTTGTGCATAGTAACATAGACTTCATTACACAACCAGGCTTGGATCTACCCAGCAAGTCCAGGGAATTCCATGATTCTAAGTGGATGGACAAAGTTTCCAGGATATCGCTAGTGAGGCCAAATTTAAGCTAGGGCCCTAGATGTCAGCTGCTTCTGCTTTCCACAGTCATTTACAAGAAAACACAGAATAAGCTTTGGTTTCTCGGGCTCTTGGATGACTACTGGTGGGGCTAACTAACACAACTATTATAGGAATGAGAGGGGAAATTTTAGGTCCAGATTGTGTAGGGCTCAGAGTGTCTTGCTAAGTTGTCACACTAAGATGTCTCTGTATGTACTGGAGGAACAATGGGGAGCTTTCAAGCAGAGAGTAACATAATCAAATTTTGTGTAGGAAAGTCCATCTAGTAGTGACATTCTGATGAATTAAAAACTGGGAAATACTAGGTCAGATAACTAAACCTTGCGTAAAAGACCACATCTGATCTCAAAGATGACTAGACCTGGGGACACTAGTGTGTTCAATTCCTGCCACCTCCTACTCTTCCTCCCTTCATGAAAGAGCTCTATGTCCTCCTACAGTAGACAGGCAGATGTGGGAGAACAGGGCAGTGGAACATGTCTACTGAATGTTGCAGTCTCACATTTTCACAGCTTCACAATCAAAAAGGAAAAAAGCCTTCTTCCCGTACTTCTGTTTTGAAAACCTGTGGGAAGGAATCCCATTGTTTTGGTATGTGAGGTGGTCACCGTCAATGTGTCACTCTGGACAGAGAGTCAGTGCTTGAACTATCTATTGAACCTGAAGAGTAAAGGATGACAGGCAAAGAGGAACTTCCCTCAGAAACAGTCAATCCTCTTGCCAGAATAACGAAAGAAGAAATCATCATAGGTATCTGTTGTAGCTACCATTTGAACTTGTATGTGAAAGAGAGGGGAAAGTCAAAGATCACTTATGCGTAGTTCCTAAGTGACAAAGAGGCTGAAAGTACCTCCAAGCAAGGTGCATTATGGGAGGGAAAAAAAGTGGGGGGAAAGATAAAGTGAGTGATAAATATAAAATTGGAAAATGTTGAATGTGACTGCTAAACTGGACAGTCACATTTGCTAAAAGGAAATAGCAATGAGGATCTGGAATTCAGAGAAGTTGGTAGAGTGAGAGATTTGGAGGAGAGAAAGATAAAGTTTAAGTTATGAAAGTTAATAGCAGCAGAAAATGTGAGAAAAGACTTTAGCAGAAAATGTGAGAAAAGACATGGGTTTATATTAAAGGGTTTATAAAAGAAGAAGATTTGTGACTACAGCAGAACACCACAAAAGGCAAAAGAAAAAGTAAATTCAGTGTCAGAAAACTTGCTTCACCTGATTGAATGCAGCAGAAGCTGGGGAAAATTAGAAATATTGAACAATAATATAAATTTAGTAACTAGAAAGGCTATTGTAATTCAACAGAGCAATTGTAGTAGGTAAGGTGAGTTGAAAGCTAGATAGCTTTTGTTTAAGAAAAGGCTGAGAAATGAAGCAGAGGAGAGAGTTAAATGTATTCTTTCAAGATATTTATCATAATTTACATAGGTTTATATTTTGGGGTGAAAAATAACTTGAAGTTAAATCTCAAATATTACCAAGTTCTTCCAAAAATGAAAGAAATAATAAGAACAGGTCTAGTCTGCAACAATAGAAAGCTTTAATTCTGCAATAAGTAGGTGAACAATACTAGGGTACATATCACAAGTAAATAATATGGACAAGAAAAATCTACTTGTAGATTTAAATCGACAGGCTTATTATTTACATTAAAGAATTTATCAGATAATTAGAACTTTTTTCTTTTCTTTTTTGTGGACACTTTATTTAATTTTAGATTCTGGGTGCATGTGCCGGTTTGTTTTATGGGTATACTGCTTAATGCTAACGTTTAGACTTCTAGTGAACCCATCACCAAAATAGTGAACATTGTGGTCAATAGGTAGTTTTTCAACACTCATCCCCTCCCCATACTCCTCCCTTTTGGAGTCCCGAGTGTCTATTATTTCCATGTTTATGTCCATGTGTACCCTTTGTTTGGCTTCCACTTATAAATGAGAATGTGAGTTATTTGATTTTCTGTTTCTGAATTATTTCCCTTAGGATAGTGGCCTCCAGCTCCATCCATATTGTCATGAAGGACATTATTTCATTATTTTTATGGCTGCATAGTATTCCATGGTGTATATACCATATATTCTTTAGAAAATCAATCATTGGTGGACACTTAGCTTGATTCCATGACTTTGCCATCGTGAGTCATGGAAAAATATCACAATAGTATTGTGATAAACATACGAGTGCTGGTGTCTTGATGAAATGATGTCATTTCCTTTGGGTGGATACCTAGTAGTGGGATTGCTGGACCAAATGGCAGTTCTAATTTTAGTTCTTTAAGAACTCTTCATACTGTTTTCCATAGGGATTGAACTAATTTACATTCCCACCAAGAGTGTATAAACATTCCCTTTTCTCTGCATCATCCCCAACATCCGTTATTATTCATTTTTTTTTTTTTACTTTTTAATCATAGTCATTCTGACTGGCATAAGTTGGTATCCCATTGTGATTTTAATTTGCATTTCACTGGTGATTAGTAATGTTGAGCATTGTTTTCACATGTTTGTTGACCACTTGTATGTCTTCTTTTGAGAAGGGTCTGTCCATGTTCTTTGCCCACATTTTAATGGGGTTATTTGTTGTTGTTGTTGGTTTGTTGAGTTCCTAGGAGATTATGGATATAAGTCCTTTCTCAGATGCACAGTTTGCAAAAATTTTATTCCCATTCTGTAAGTTGTCTGTGTAGAATGTTGATTTTGTTTTCTTAAGTCCCATTTGTCTATGTTTATTTTTGTTGCATTTGCTTATGAGGTCTTAGTAATAAATTATTTGCCGAGGTCACTGTTCAGAAGAGTTTTTCCTAGGTCTTCTTTTAGGATTTCTATAATTTCAGGTCTCACAATTGAGTCTTTATCTTGAGTTAATATTTATATACAGAGTGGGACAGAGGTCCAGTTTAATTCTTCTGCATGTGAGTAGCCAGTTTTCTCAGCACTATTTTTTGAATAGGGTGTTATTTTAACATTGTTTATTTGTGTCAATTTTGTTGAAGATCAGTTGGTTGTAGGTAAATGGCTTTACTTCTGGGTTCCTATTCTGTTCCAGTGATCTATGTGTTTATTTTTATATCAGTGTTACGCTGTTTTGGTTGCAATAGGCTTGTAGTATAGTTTGAATTCACATAGTGTGATGCCTCTAGCTTTGTTTGGGTTATTCAGGGTCTTTTTTGGCTCCATATGAATTTTTGAATTATTTATTCTAATTCTGTGAAAAATTATTTTGGTAATTTGATAGAAACAGCATTCAATCTGTAGATTACTGTGGGCAGTAGAGTCATTTTAGTGATATTGTTTCTTCCTATCCATGAGCATGGAATGTTTTTACATTTGCTTGTGTCATCTAAAATATCTTTCATCAATGTTTTTTACTTTTCCTTGTAGAGATCTTTCACATCCTTAGTTAAATGTATTTGTAGGTATTTTATTTTTTGTGTGTGGCTATTGTAAATTAGATTGAGCTTCTGATTTGGTTCTCAGCTTGAATGTTGGTGTATTGAAATGCAACTGATTTTTGAGCATTAATTTTGTATCCTGAAACTTTACTGAGATCATTTATCAGGTCTAGGAGTTTTTTTGGAGGAATCTTTAGAATTGCCTAGGTATAAGATCATATCATCAGCGAACAGAGATAATTTGACTTCTTCTTGTCCAATTTGGACACCTTTCCTTCTTTTGACTGATTGTTGTGGCCAGGACTTCCAGTACTATGCTGAATAAGAGTGGTTGAGAGTAAACATTCTCATCTTGTTCCAGTTTTTAGGGGAAAATGCTCTCAATTTTCCCCATTAAACATAGTGTTGGCTGTGGGCTTAGGAACTATACTGCCCACAGTAATCTACAGATTCAATGTAATTCTTATCAAATTACCAAATGACTTTTCACAGAATTAGAATTATATATATCTTTATATTTCGAGGTATGTTTGATGCCTCATTTGTTTAGGACTTTTATCATGAAGGGATCTTGAATTTTATTGAATGCTTTTTCTGCAACTATTGAGATGATAATATGTTTTTTGTTTGTAATTCTGTTTCACATTTATAGATTTGTATATATTGAACCATCCTTACATCCCTGGAATAAAACTAACTTGATTGTGATGAATTCTTTTTGATGTGCTGCAGAATTTGGTTTGCTAGTAGTAGTTTGTTAAGGATTTTTGTGTCTATGTTCATCAGGTGATTTTGCCTGTAGTTTTCCTTTTTTGTTGCTGTGTCCTTGCCAGATTTTGGTATGAGGATGATACTGGTTTCATATAACGTTTTAAGGAGGAATAACTCTTCCTGGATTTTCTGAATAATTTTAGTAGTTTGGTACCAGATTTTCTTTTTGTGTGGTAGACTGTGGGTATGAATGCATCTGGTCCTGGGTTTTTTTCTTGTTGGTAGATTTTTTTTTTTGTTTCAATTTTTTTCCGGTTTAATCTGGGGAGGTTGTATATTTTCAGTAATGTATCCATTTTCTATAGGTTTTCTAGTTTATGCACATAGAGGTGTTCATAGTAGTCTAGAAACTAAGATGATCTTTTGTATTTCTCTGGTATCAGTTGTAGTAACACCTTATCATTTCCGATTGTGTTTGGTTGAATCTTCTGGTCTTTTTTGTCATCATTTTTAATTAAGAACCAACTTTTTGTTTTGTTGATCCTTTGTGTAATTTCTTTGCTCTTCATTTCCTTTAGTTCTGTTCTGATCTTTTTAAATTCTTTTCTTCTGCTGGCTTTGAGTTTGTTTTTTTCTTGTTTTGTAGTTCCTTGAAGTGCAATATTAGGTGTTTAATTTGAGATCTTTTTATATTTTTGATGTAGCAATTTAGCACCACACATTTTTGTCTTTACACTGCGTTGGAGATTTTGGTTTGTTATGTCTCTATTTTCATTGTTTTCAATTTTTTTTTTATTTATGCCTAAATTTATTTGTTTACCCCAAAATTTCTCAGGGGCAGGTTTTTAAGTTTCCATGTACTTGTGTGGTTTTGCGAATTCCTGTTTGCCTGAAGTTGTGAGAGCAGAGGGGCTCACTGACAATTTGGTGGTCAGCAGATTGTCAAGAAAGTGAGGAGAGCAGAGAAGCATCCCCATCTACCTTTCTGTTGGGGTTGATCTCTGCCAGACTCTTGCTGCTTTCCTTTTCTGTGCCCCAGCTTCTTCCCATGGGCTCTCCAGCAGGTCCTGTCTCTCTTCCCTCATTTGGAACCTAAACATTCACCTGTAACTTTAGTCTTTGTGAATACAACTAGCATCTGACTTCCCAAGTTAACCATCTTGAAAAACATTAAAAAAACAATTTTTCGGAAAAAAAAAATGCTCAGTGTATAAACCCTTTGCTTGTCTGGAGAATTTGCTTCTGTTGGAGTCTTGGCTGGAGATGGGGTACATTAGCTAGCTAAGGCTGATGTAACAAAGTACCACAACCTGGATGGCTTAAACAAAAGAAATGTCTTACTTCTGGAGGACAGAAGTCTAAGACCAAGGCACTGGCAGGATTGGGTTCTGTGGGCCTTCTGAAGGTTATGAGGAAGACTCTGTTCCATGCTTCTACCCCAACTTGTGGTGGTTTGCTGACTATCTTTTGAATTCTTCAGTTTGCCCAGTTTGGGATATGTCTTTATGAGCAGCGTAGAAATGGACCAATACACTGCCCTTCTTTGTCTTTTTATTAACTGTTACTGGTTTAAAATCTGTTTTATCTGATAAAAGAATAGCAACCCCAGCTCTGTGCTGTTTTCCATTTGCATGATGTATCTTTCTTCACCCCTTTATGTTGAGCTTGAGGGTATCCTTACAGATTAGGTGGGTCTCTTGTAGCAGTAGATGATTGGGTCTCTCTTTGTTTTTCGCCCATTTATCCAATTTGCCAGTCTATATATTTTAAGTGCAGCATTTAGACTGTTTACATTCAAAGGTAATATTGATATGTGAGACTTTGCTTCTGTCATAGTTTGTTAGGTAGTCACTTTGAATCACCCAATCTCTGCCTTAATATTCACATGGAATTCACCCTGTGTGCTTGTCTGTCTCCAAATTTCCCCTTTAATAAGGACATGCATCATATTGAATTAAGAGCCCACTTTACTCAAGCACGACCTCATCTAAACTATTATTATATATAAATATGTCTGCAATGACCCTATTTCCAAAGGTCACGTTCTAAAGTATTCAGGATTAGGACTGCAACAAACGGATGTTGTCGATACACAATTCAACGCATAAGACTTTGAGGCTTTCCTTCCAATATGGGATTGATATCCCCAAACCCATATGAAGTGTCTTCTCTCTGAGACTTTTAGCCTGAATCTACTAATGTGAAGGAGGAGAGTTAGTTGCTGTGGCAGATGCTATTTTGCTAATGTTCCACAGAAGAGAAGGCAGTGAGGTTGAAAGTTGAGGGGCTCAGTGGGGAGGATACAGTTGTGACTGCGCCAGGGATAGCATTTTAATTTTGTCTGGGTTCTTGATGACCTATATTCCCTTGGTTCCTTCCTATTCTTTTAGCTTTATTTGCCCACATGTCTCCAAATTTTTGTGTTGTTTAATAACTTCCCAGTGAAAGTCCTGTTTGGCTCCAGTTAGCCAGAGTTAGTTTCTGTTGTGTATAAGCAATAAACTTGTCAAGTGCACATAGTTCATGATATTTTATATCTTTTGGATTCATCCTACATTAAAAAGTAAGAAAATAATTCAATTGCATAAATCAGAAAATTCTTTAATTAGACCTTTAAGGTTAAACAGCCATTACAATGAACAAATTCCATGGTACTGGAAATAATATGGTTTTGTTTCTAATTGAGTTTAAGGTAACTAGCTTCAATCTGAGTAAATGAGACCTATATTATGATTAAATTATATATATCATTGAATTCAATTCAACTGACTTCATTATCAGGTAACCTCAGGTATAGTTACTGTTTTTTTTTTTCTTATAATTTAAAAAATACTTTCAAGTTTTTGCTTAAAAGTATTTGTCTTCTCATCAATTAATAATTTAAATCCCAGATCCCACATTAAACTGCAAATACTCAATATTTTATTTTATTCAAAATTTTTATTACAAAAAGCAGTTTTATTTAGAAAGATCGAAATGATTGTAAGCTAACTAGAATAGCTAGGTTACACAAGAAAGGGCTCTTGAACATTCCCTCTTTGATGTCCTCTAAGATTTGGATCCCATTTATTTGTGCTTTGTTCTTGTTTTAGACCTCTAACTTCAGATTTCAGTTAAGCAGAAACATGGCTTACAGCATTTTAAATTTAAGTTTCTTCATATTAATAAAAAAGTTATAGAATGTGATAACTAAAAATAAAAAAGAACACATGAAATTTCTGTAGTATTTGAAAATAGCGTCCCTTTTTATTTATCCACTATATATTTTTCAGAGATAACACTAAGTTAATTAGGGCTTATGAGACACATTTACAATTATAATACAGTGATTCAAAAATTAACTACATTTATGTTAAAACATCTTTTTCTCCCATACAGAAAAGGCGCTATTGAAGAATTATGCTACTATTCCTTGCTGAGATGGATGAGGGAAGGAAAAACATAATCTTATTAACTATTAAAATTATACTTCATTTATGAGGTAAGGAATTTATGAAATGAAACACTAAGCATCATATTTCAGGTCAATTTTGTGATATAAATCAGTTGTATTTATAGATTCAAAGCTAAGCTTGAAAAAAGTCTCAGAAGCTAAGGGGCTGATGACCGTATAAACTGTAAAATGTGTTAACACCAATAAATTCTGCTCCTTCAGTTCAAAGGGCATTTGATTATACTCTGCACTGTCAGTGCCACTCACATCGGAGCTCATCTCGGAATGATAAACAAGGCAGGCCTGTAATGTATACCAGAGAATGACAAGATGCACCTGTCCCTACAAGTTTTGAGACAAAACAGTAGGCACTCACCGACAGCTGTGAGAAAGTCTACTCATAGGCTCACCAACAGGCAAGAAGAAACACCCGCAGCCAGTTTAGACTACAACATCATAATGTTTGCATTGGTATATCTTTTATTTTTCTGAGATTATTTTGAATAGAAAATTACGTTGGCTAAAATCTAATAGTAAAATTCCTTTGTGTATAATAAAAGACTGTTGATCTCTGGTGGCTTTCATTTCTATGCACAACATTTTAAAGTATTTTAATAAGTATTATGTAAACAAATGCTAATAAATATTCAATTGGCAGAACATGAATTATGATATACTAACCTTTAAATAATTTGCCTTATGGTTTTTTTATCAGTATGATTTTTAAACATTCTGAGAGATTGATTTATACCTCTTTAAGAAGGAAAAATTTTTTGCCTTAATAGAAATTTTTCCAGTCCTGAATGTTTTACTTTGCTCATTTATGCTTAATCATGCATATCTCACAAAGAACCACCCCAACAAAACAGATAGCTATTTAAAACTTATTACAAGATGACTAATTGAAATACTTTATGTTCAGTTCTTATTTTTAACAGCTGGTACTTGTGCTGGTTTGTTATCAAAGGAATATTTACTGAGCATTTGGTATTACTTATTATTTGGAACATACATAGGAAATTATTTCTGCTTTCTTGTTATGTATATTCTGAAGAAAATCTGTGTAACCTCCTTTGCAGAATGTGGTGTTTTGTTTGTTTATTCATATCTATTTTATTCTAAAAAATAATTTGAAACAGATTTTACATTCTTGGAGCATTGATTTCAATTTTTTGGTCTGTTTTTTCATGATTCTGAGAAAATTACAACCAAAACAGAAATTTCATATTTTAGTCTGAAAAATGTATCTTGACAATTTTTTTAAGTTAGAAATTTCAAGTCAGAAATTTCTGTGACCCCATTATATTTTGACAGACATTATTATTTCATTTTAGAGCTTGCAATTTTCATTGAAATTATCCATTTTGAAATGACTATGAAAAAAACCCTTACAACTTACTAATTCATTATTAGGTTGATTACAGGGTCAACTATTCAATACTTTGTGTTTACATATTTTGTGAAACATAGTATCGAGTTGGATTTTAAATATTTTTGCTATGTTAATTTCTAAAGGAAGGATTTTGGGTCATGAGATGAATTTAATAAATTGCAATTATTTGGAGAAAGTCTGTGAATCAATTTAATAACTTAGTAGTTTTAAAAGTCTTCAATAAAGTTAAAGAAAATAAGTATTTTCTTTAATGCACACTTGAATGTAAGGCACGCTTAATATAAAAGATTGTCTTACGTTCAAATAAAATGAAACAAACTTGAAAATTATGAGAATTAGTTTCCTTTTTATTGGTGTTGACAAATCTAAATAATTACTTACTGCAATCTGTTCTATCTTGATTAACACTATGGTAGACTATAATTAAAGTAAAATACGTTAGAATTTCTACAATATATTTTATTCTATATTGTATATTTCTTGTAGGAATACATCTCAATGGACAATGTTATATTCCCATAGCTACAATTAAAGAATAAGATATTGATCTGATAAATGGTTACTCCGTAAATGCAATGTTGCTCATTATTATGATTATTTCATGGAGTATTAGTCTATTTTATTTTATTATACTTTAGACACTTAGAATATTCATAGTGTTCTTGGTATGTGGGAAGATAGTGCTGGCAACTCATATAATTTAGAGACTGGCTTTACCCTGTATTGGATAACAAAACTTATTAACAGTAACCAGTCGTGTGTTTTTTCCTAGAGAAGAGTAAACAGATCAGAATTCTCTTTAATGAATGCATTAATGACCCAACCAAAGTAGAGGCTTAAGTCCCTTTCAGTTTTATTAATCTTTTTTTGCTATCCTAGCAATTTTTACTATAAAGCTCTTGTTGGATGTTGGTAGAAATTTATTTTTTAAATATGCTTTTGTTCCTTGTCAACATCTTTTCACCAGTCAGACCATTTTATGTTCCTTTGGTAGATTTTGTAGGAGAGCAGTTGTCATCTATGGAAAATTACTGACAATATTAACAATGCCAGGTGAGAGTAATTACAAATGAATGTGTCAAATACATGTTGGACATGTGGTATCAGCATGTGCATGAATTACATTCCTGTGCTCTCACAAAGATCGATTTTCTCTGTTTCCTGTAAATGGTGCATTCACTGGGTATTGCTCTGCTGCATGCAACGCATGCCACATTTTTGGCGTTCAATGGATGTTGAAATCATAATAAAAGAGTAGGCTTTTTTTCTTTTTTAATATAGTGACACAACGGATGTTTTCAAACACTCTTTCATAATATATTTAAAGAATACAGTTGTGGGTAGAATTTAAAATGGCTATTGTGAATATCAACAACAAATACTTTATATTTTTTAATATTTTGAAAACTGGGATTTCTGTCTCCCACCAAAATAAATGACTCCCTCTTTCTGCTTGGTCTTTGCATTTTTAACAGTCATCTCCCTTGCCACCGAAGGGTTCACAATGCTTGCAATACACACCTGTGTTCTACACATGAATTTCTCATCATGTTCAGTCATAATAGGTGTAAAAAACCTAATTTTGGGTAATTTGTCATTGGAGAAAGTGAAAATAGTTTGTATTAATAAAAGAAACTATGAGATACTTCCCACGTGTTCTGCAGACCATGGAATTGTATGAAACTCTTGTAAAAGCAAGGTGAGTGTATCCAGATATAGTTCAATGGGGCAATAAGACCATAGCCATCAATTATTTGAAGAAAGCCTATCTGGACACAGTCATGCCAAGCACCTGAATCCACTTTAATGGTGGAAGTGGACACATATGCTTGGGAGTTCAAATCCTTTATGAGTAACACTCACTTATGATATATAGACAGAATGCAAAACTATGGATTTTTTTTTCCTTTAGCAATGTGATTATTCTGAAGTACATGCCTTATATATCCTTTTGAATGTAGTAACATTGTGATTGTTATTTAGAAATACTTAGAAGCTAATCTTTGTTATGGTACCAAAGACAATAATTGGTCCTTTCAAATAATCTGGCAAGTATAATTGTTTCCTTGTTAAAAAATTAGGAACTTTAATTGATTCATACTAATATTGAAGTAGTATTTTTCTTAACAAACTTGGTTGGAAGAGTCTTATCACCTTTGGACAGACTCATTCCCAGGAGCACCTGTATTGTCAATATTATATCTCATTCTCACAAAAAAGATGATGGAGTAAATGATATTTGATGGTAGAGCAATGTGATTTAAAGCTTATTACTAGATTCAGGTTGGACATACTTACTCATTTTAAAATGAAGAACATGTATAAATTTACTAAAAACCCAAACATTCTTAGATTCAAACATCTTTGGACATAAGCATATTCATACTATCCCGTGCATGCATTCCTTTCTTTCACTCTGTAACTACCATTTTAAAATGCAGTGAAATATGCAGATGGCTAAGAGAGCCACAAAATACATTATAATGGATAAAGAATGTAATTACATCAGAAATAAATGTACTTTTTCTGAAAATAGAGATGGTAATTAAATAAGAGAAAACACCTTTTATTCTGATTTTTGCTAAATTAATCACACGTATTTCCACAGCATATATATATAATATTACATGTACACACATAGTATATAGGTAGTTTATAATTAGATTTTTGTATATCTCTCCTTACGAATTAAATAATTAAATCTCAAAATTTCAAGTGTTAAATATATTAATCATAATGCATTAGGGATAAAATATAAACATTTAAACTCAAATGATGTTATAAAATGAAATATGCAAAGTACAGTTTTCAAAGTATGCTCCTCTCGTCTAGAAACCAGTTTCCTAAAACTCTTTAGTCTCATATAACCCATCATCATCTTGAGAGGCTCATAATTTAACTTAATATTCTTTGTTCTTTCCAAATAGTGTTTCCTAACCAGATAATTTTGATTTTTGTTTTGTTTTGTTTTCCACTATTTCAGCTTTGGCAATGAAACCACTCAGTGACGACCTGGGAAACAGAGAAATCAGACCTATGAGATTTGTGGAATCTAATATAGTTTCACTGCAGGGGATTTCAACGTGTAAATCCTAAATGCAAGAAAAAGAGCCCTAACGGTTAAGGTTTACATACTTTTTTTTTAATTTTAAAAATTCCAGGTTCCCATCAAAATTTATCAATTCCTGGGCAGCACCATAGTGTGCACATGGGGACAAATAAAGTAAAGCTAAAAGAGCAAAATATACATGAAATATGTACAGCTTGTGCAATTATGAATACTATTTAAAATCTCCTCAGGATTTGTATCAACTTATAGCCGAAAGTTTTCTCTTTCATCGAATCCCTCAAAGCACCTCCAAGAAAACAGCTCTTGGAATTTGAAATTCAATTCTAAAGCCTGTGGCAAGTCTGGAGCACTCTGGCTTCATGCGCATACTGTGTCTACTACTGTGCTAGTTAATGCCTTCCTTGGGGAACCACTCAGTCAGTCACCTTTCCATGTAGCTGGAATTCAGCAGTATTTATTTTTTCCCTCTTTGTTCTTCACTTCTCAAGTCTTAAAACTGACATCTGAGGAAATTGTGAGATATGTGAGAAAGGAAGAAAAATAGAAATAAAACCATGACCATATATTAACTAAAAAGCAGGAATAAAACAGCATGCAAGTGTGTGATTTTTAGTACAAAAAAATTAAGGAAACAAAAGGAAATGGAGCATTATTAATATCTACTCCAGTTGAATATCAGGCATGAATAACTGTAACCTTTAGTACCACTAAACTGTAAAATTATTACCAACAGGATATGGTAGGATCCTATTTTTCGAGTCATTGAAAACAAAAAAAGAATCATAGGGTATATGTGGGTGAGAAAGCAGGCCAAAGGCTTATTAGCTCCATCTTCTGTATCTCATATGATGCCATGGACTTCAGTTAAAAAAAATAGATAAGAAAGACTGAAAAGTGTTCAAATTACTAGTCTCCTAAAACAGAGGTATAGAGATATCTTTTGCAGTGCTAGGTAATTCTTTCTTTTCAATTGCTACTCTAAGTAATTACCTACATAGAACAAACTATATTTAAGAAGAGAGATTGATAATTTTCATCATTGATTCCATAACTTTCCTTTTGTTTTTTTCCCCACTTTGAATTTGAAACAAGGTAACAAGAATTATAAATCACTTTAATGTCTATATTTATGGCTGGCAATACAGAGGCCATGTGGGACAGGGCAGGGGGGCAGAGTTTCAATGTTTAACACTCACAGTGATTCATGAAGGAATGTTTCATCTTTGATGTAACTCAGGGATTTACGGACAAGCAAAGCCTCTACAGGAAGGGCTCCAAGCAGATCAATGTGGCACCAAGGTTATGATGCTAAAGATTGAAATAGTGGCAGTGAAAGTTTAGATTTGAAAACCATAGGGGACGTTAGAGAAAATAAAAGCATAGTAGGTTCAGATTTACAAAGATTGTGCTAGAATGGCTTTGCTTATAGTCAATGGGGTGAATAAGTAAATGATCCTCAATTACTTGATTTACTTTTACTAAAGGTTGTATGATATCACGATTGAGTGCTTCTATATGAAAACCAGAGGTCCTTAAAAATGGAGCAATTTTATGGGCTTGTAAATGGGGCAGACACTTTGAAGAACAGTTTGGCAGTTCCCCAAAATGTGAAACATAGTATTACTATATGATTCAGCAATTCATTCCTGGGTATATTTCCCCAAGATAATTGTACATAAGTACCCACAAAAACTTGTACATTAATATTCACAGCAACATTATTCAAAATAGCCAAAAAGCAAAAACATCTCAAATGTCTATCAAATAAAGAATGGAAAAACAAAATGTGGTATACATATATATACACACATATATATATATAAATACAATGGAGTATTATTCAACCATAAAGATGAATTAAGTACTGATACATGCTACAGCATCGATTAAAACATGAGACTTGAAAACATGCTAAGTAAAGAACCCAGCCACAAAAGGCCATACATTATATGATTCCATTTATATAAAATATCCAGGCCAAGTAATTTCATAGACACAGAAAGTAGATTAGTGGTTGCCAGGCACTAGAGAGAGAGGGAAGTGGGGTGTGACTACTAAAAGGTATTGGGTTTCTTCTTTGAAATCATGAAAATATTCTGAAAACAGGTAATGATAATGGCACAGCTCTGTTAATACACTATGTATCACTGAATTAAATGTTTGAAAAGCACAATATGTACACATGTCAATGGGAGAAGAAGGTCTTGAAGTATTACAGTGCCTGTATTAGAACTTTGCACTTAGTTCTTTTATTTTAAAAACAAAAGATTGCAATTATAAATTGTAAATATACCTTTACTTCCAATGTTCCTTTAATTCTGTGTTATGATTGCCATGCCAAAAATCTGGTGACATTTCTAAGAAATGCACGCATGCTATAGTAAATGTGAGTAGCTAGAAAAAAAATTGCCTGTAAGGGAAAATATGAACGCCATGAGAATATCATATGCCAAGTACAAGAATTATTATAAACTCATTGTGTAAATATTCCTAGTTTAGTAGAAATGCTATGACAGTTATCACTAGGAAGCATGTGATAAGGTCAATGAGTTTAAGCTGATAAAGAGTTTTGAGAAAATAAAAAGATATGCTATATAATGTTTATGATGGAACTCAATAATCCAAAAAAAGTGATTATTGAAGGAAAGGTTTTGGGTAAAATGGTAATTTTTTAGAGCAAGGATTTTGAATATAAAAGAGAGGAAACAATCCTGGTGTTTGTTGGAAGTAAGGCTTGGAGTTGCAAAGAAAATGAGCACTTAAACAAAGGATTTCTCAGCAAGGCAAATTTACTTCTGCAGAAGGATACTACTCACAAGCCTGGTTGCCAGGAGAGCACACCAAACAAAGGAGGGAAGGGGTTTTTATTCTCAACACAGCTTCTCCCTGCTACTGTGTCCTGCTTCCACTGGCTGGAGTTGGACCGCACAATCTAAGCTGAACCTGATTGGCTAACTTAAAAGGTGCAGGAATGAGGTTACCCTGGTAAGAAGGGCAGTTTCTGCAGGAAGAGCCATTGCAACAGGAGGGGTAATTTACAGAGTGGGTAGCAGATGTGGGCTCTGTAAATAAGGACCAGTGGGAAAGTGGTTTACTGAAACCAAGACAGGAAGGTACAAAGGATAAGGAAGTTAGTTTGGCCTTGAAAGTGGGGAACAAAGAACAAAGATGCTGAACAAGCTAAACCTTTGGAGAGAAACTTCTTTTCTATCTGACAATTTTTATCCTAAATTGGGACCCAGAAGTTCTGCAAGTGGTAACTGTAGGTGAACTATTAGGAATACTGTTTAGTGTACAACAACGTTAACATTCTACTAATGCAAGAAGGAGTCTAAAGGAATTCAGTTTGTGATTATGTAATTTTGGAAATGAAAACTAACAGAAAATGTGGGCAATTGTTGAAAGAAAGTAAAACTGAAAAAAATAAAACTATGGAGAGAAAGTCTAAAATCGATCCAAAATGATTCAGAGAAAGTCTAAGAAAAATCATCAAAAGGGCCAAGGGACCTGGAAAATAACCAAATATATTCACTTGAGAGAGCAAAAAATGTCAACATGGGAAAAAAGGCAGCTTTTATAAAATATAAGAATTTAATAAAATCAAGATATACAAGAATGCTTACCAAAAGTGCCATATATGATACAATGTTGGAAATAGTTGTTTCAAAACTAGCCAAATAAAATCAAAGAACTACTTTTGAAGAAAATTCTAAAACTAAGAAAAAAGTATGTTTACTAGGGGGAAACTTGGATATTTTGGGAATTACTCAATTGTCAGAATGCAAAAGCATGCTCTTGGGTTAAAAGGGGTTTGGGGATCCTTTTTTGGAACTGTAGCCAATGTTTGTACATATTACAAGCCATAAACATGCACATGCACACACACACACAATAGTTTAAAAAAACAATGTAATGTTCTCAAGTTTTTCTATTGGTTTACTTGTCTATTCCTATGCCAAAAAATCACTATATTAATACATAGGTTTGCCATGTTTTGATAGTGGTTAATGCAAATTTTCCTGGATTGTTCTTCCATCACCCCAGAAAGTTCTTTCATGACCCATTTCAGGCAATTCTCAACCCGTTTTGATTTCTATCACCATGGATGAATCTTATCTTTTAACTTCATGTAAATGGAACCACACAGTGTATGTAATTTTATACCTAGCTTCCATCACATATCATAATGGTTATAAAGATTCATATATAGTTCTGTTTCAATTTTTCATTTGCTTTTATTGCTAAGATTGATTTGTTCTATGCCTATAACATCATTTGTTTATTCGTTCTTCTCTGGGGACATTTGGGTGATTTTTGGATTGGAATCCTTATGAAAATATCCTCTATGTACATTTTTGTATAAGTTAATTTTTATGGACTGACATTTTCACTTTTCTTGAGCAAATAACTAGAGGATAATTTATTGCTTATAGGGAAGGCATGTATTTATCTTCATAAAAATTGTCAAATGTTTTTCTAAACTGGTTATGTCATTTTACCTTTTGACCAGAAGTGTATTCGAGTTCCAGTTACTTTACCTGCTCGTTAACATTGATTTTTACCAGTCTTCACAATTTTCACCATTTTGGAAGTGGTGAAGTGATAAGTTACTATGATTTTAGTTGTATATCATTGATAACTAATGAGGTTCAGCTACTTTTCAAGTGCTTGTTGGACATTTGTATATCTTTTATAGTAAACTTTCTGTTTAAATATTTGCCCATAATTTTAAAGGTTATTGTCTTTACATTCTATATTTACAGATGCATTTTATTAGTTTCAGGTATAAGCCTTTTTATCAAATGTGTGTGCTATAAACATTATATCCCATTTTATGACTCTATTTTTCATTTACAAAGCAGTAACTTTAATGAGCACATTATAACTTTGATGATTAATTAAATGGAATTTAAAATTTTGAACCAAAAATTTAATTTTTGCTTTTATAGTTATTGCTTGAGAGTTGCCTTAAAAATCTTTGACTACCTCAAATTCATAAAGATGTTCTCCTATATTTTCTTCTAGAAATGCTATAATTTTAGTTTTCATGTTTAGATCCAGAATGACCTCAAATTAGCTTTCTGATTCTGTTATAAGCTAGAGGTCCATGCTCACTTGTTAAATATATTTATCCAGTTGTTCCAGCACAATTTTCTGCAAAGATTTTTCTTTCTCCATTGTGTTGCCTTTGTCTTTGTTGGATGGATCGCTTAGAGTTGGATCTATATCTGGGCCCTCTCTTCTGTTCCATTGATATTATGTCTATTCCTGTATCAATACCACTGTCTGAATTACTGTAGCTTTATGGCAAATCTTAAAATAAGATAGTATAGAATCTTCAACCATGTTTTCCTTTATCAAGAATTCTTTGTCTATACTAGTTTCTTTGTGTTTGTATATAAATTTTAGTATCAGCTGTTCATTTTATATAAAATTTTTGGAATTTTTATTGGAATTGCATTGAATATGTAGACCAATTTGAATAAAATTGAATTCAAATAGTATTGACCTTCCCAATCTATGAACATGGTATATGGCATTATTTACTTGTGTCTCATTTGAGTTATCTCAAAAATGCTTTGTAAATTTGAGTGAAGAGTTTTACAATATTTTGTTATATTTATTCCTAAGAGTCATTACAAAACATATAAATTTAAGGGATTGTTCAGATTTTTTCAGAAACATTTCATATACAACATTGTGCTTTTTCTACCCAAACAAACATGATTTCCAGTAGTCTTTCTTTTTGCAATATTATCAGCTGTGCTGAATTCTCTTGTCAACTTCGCAGGATCACTACACTTTTTTCAAACTAGGAACTCTATATTCCAGAATCTTATTCCCTGAATGAATCTTCACAGAATTTGCAAGTGAGGAAAATTCACATACAATTTGGAAGATAAAAGTAAAACATAAATCATTCTTAGCAATTTTGGCCACCAGTCATGGAAACTTTGCTGGACTCTTTACAAAGATCTTCTTAGCAACACTAGCATCCAGATATAGCACCATCATAGATCTCTGATAAGCTGGTATTTCATGGTCATAATGGATGCAGAAGTTTCTTGGACTCGTTTATGAGCTGCTGCTTTCTCTAACAGTGTTTTAAGCTAATGCCATTTATGGTTGTTTTTCCTTTTCTTGTTTTAAAGACAAGATCCCACTCTGCCTCCAAGGCTGAAGTGTAATGGCATGATCATAGCTCACTGCAACCTTGAACTCCTGGGTTCAAGGGATCCTCCTGCTTCAGCCTCCCAAGTAGTTGAGACTACAGGCACCCACCACTATGAATGGCTAATTAGCTGTTTTTTAAGAACAAGGCCTTGCTATGTTGCCCAAGCTGGTCTCAAGCTAGCTTCAAGTGATCCTCCCATCTCAGCCTCCCAAAGCACTAGGATTACAGACCTGAGAATCATGACTGGCCTGTGGTGGTTTTTCTAACTTTCTGAATACTGCCTACTGCAGGTTACATTCACACCACATTCACATGAATGTAAGCATTAATTCCTATATTAAGTTGCTTATTTCTGGAATCCTTAACTGGCTGTTTTCTTGGCAGAACCCAACTAAGAGTAACCGCTGATGATAAAATCTGAGATTCATTATTTAATTAAAGGTTAATAAGTGAAGCAATTCTAATTCTATTATTTCTTTTTGTATATTAAATAGAAAACTTCTGTTAAGAGAATATTTTCCTCATTATCTCCTTGGTTACCCTGAGGTATTATTTGTGGAGAAAAGGCAGGATACTTGATTCTTTCCCTTTACTGACTATTTCCTATTTATCAGTTACTCTCTTGTTCACCAGTTTTTTAAATTGTGAGCTAGTTTCTTAGGATCCAGAATGCACACAGAGAAATGAGAAATTGACTGATTATTTTTGATTGAATTTTGGAAAATCATTTCCTGTCTCTTCTCAGTCTGGTGAATTTTTCATTTCAGATATTTTATTGTTATATCATGGAATTTTTAATTTTAATTTTTTTAGTTTTTATTTCTGCTGAGATTTCACATCTGTTTTTGACAATTTTTTAAAAGTCCTTGAACATATTTATAATTCAGTAGTGCCCCTTATTTGTGGTTTCACTTTCCCCAGTTTCAGTTACCTGTATTAAACCTCAGTCCAAAAATATTAAACGGAAAACTCTAGAAATAGACCAATTATAAGTTTTAAGTTGTTCTGAGCAGTGTGATGTAATCTCCTGCTGCCCTGTCCTGTCTTCACCAGAATGTGAATCATCCCCTTGTCTAGCAGATCCACACTGTTTGTGTCGCCTGCTTGTTAGTCACTTAGTAGCTAACAAAACTACTTGAGTTGACTACAGAGTCGTGCCATGATCATCATTACCTGTTTTCAGAACATTTTCATGATCTCGAAAAGGAAACCCAATACCCTTTAGCAGTCACATCCCATTCCTCTCTCTCTCTAGTGCCTAACAGATATGAAGTAGCGATCAGATCAACTGTCCCAGTATAACAGTGTTTGTTCAGTAATGGCTCCAATGCATAAGAGTAGAGATGCTGAAAATTCAGATATACAATGGAGAACCTTAAAGTGTTTCCTTTAAGTGAAACTGTGAAAGTTCTTCACTTAATAAGGAAAGAAAAAGATTGTATGCTGAGGTTGCTAAGATCTATGGTAAGAATGAATTTTTTATCCATGAAACTGTGAAGAAGGAAAAAGAAATTCTTGCTAATTTTGCTGCTGCACCTCAAACTGCAAAAGTTACAGCCACAGTGTGAAAATGCTAACACAGGGTGTGGTATTACCTGTGGTTTCAGGCATTAACTGGAGATCTTGAAAAGTATGCCCACAGATAAGGGAGACTACTATAGTCTTTTTATGCCAATGCCAATATCTGGGTCATGTTGTATTTGTTCTATTGACTAAGTTTTAGTGCCATTATAAACTCAAGGATTTAAACATAAGTGTGCATCTATTCATTGTAGTCATCATTATCATTGATGCTTATATTATTTCACGTTTGGATAGTGGGTGCTTCTTCAAGTTGCCTCCTAGGTCTTATGAACATGACCGCTGTGGGTGTATAGAAGCATCTTCATTTTCCAATATGACAAGATCCTCTAGATTGATTTCACATGTTGCCTGCCTGCAACCAGAAAGCAGCCATTTCTCCAAAAAGCTCTGGTTCTTTTCAGTGAGTGATGGTACATGGAAACCAAAGTTAGGCTCCCAAGGTTCTTCCTGCTTGTTTTGTTTTGTTTAATGCTTCTATAACTTTTCAGTGGGTAGACCTAAAGGATAAGTGGGATTTTGGAAGAATATTCATAAATTTTTAAATAAATTTTACAGTTTACATTCTGGATTATAGGATTTTAGTTAACCTCAGGCATCTTACATCTTTATCTTCTCTCTCATTAGAAAAATACCAGTTTTCAATGTCACACATGGTTCTCATTTTCTTTATCCTATGATGAAAGACAAACAATAGCCTCAGAATAACAATAGAGCCTTAGCATGAAAAATATAAAGCAATCTAGGATTATTTTTGGACCTCATTTTGTTCTTAGGCTGTGTCCCTTCATGGACATACAGTCATATTATTGCATTTTAAAGTCACTTAGTATTCTGCTTCAAAGCTGACATAAATATATTAGAAAATAATATACTTATTTTCCAAATAGACAGTGTTCTGATATGATTAACTTAATTGTCACAGGTAAAATCTTTTGTGTTTTACAAGAAGATTCTAACTCATTGCACTAGAACACATCTTTATTTCCTTGAGACAAAATGGTTTCCCAATATATTATAAAATGTTTATATGAACATCCATATTTCAACCACTTAGATTCTGAGATTCTGTAATTGACATTTTGTTATATCTGCTTTATTACATATCTGTCACTCTAGCTACCCTTCTATCCACTAATCAATTCATCCTTCTATGTCAAAGTACACAGATAATATAGGGTTAAATACTTAAACTTATCTAGCATTAACTATTGTTCAATATTTGCATCTCTTTTAAAAAAAGAAAGACTGCATATAATGCAAGATAATTCACAGACTAATGTATATGATTTTCTGAATTTTGGCAAATGAAAAGACCTGTGTACCTGCAGTCATTACCAGGATACGGATGAATGTTTATGTACAAAAGCACAACTATTTTAAAAAACAGCTTCTCACTTTTTGGATTGTACAGTGTCTGTGGGGATTCCCTAATCCAAATTCATAAAATAAATATCCAGAAGGCAGAACCTACACTTAGTGTTTGGGTAAATATTTCCATGCATTATCCGATTATTTTGTGTTAATTTAAAATAGGCTTATTTTTATATTCTTGTCTTCTGAGCTGTACTGTGCCATTTTCAGTGTGAAAGGCACTTGGCGAATAAACAGAAATCATTAACACATAGAAATTTGGTTGTGTGATGAATATGTCTACCTCTGACCGTCATTTAAACTGAAGAGTTGAATTTAACACTAGAATGTAAGCAGCCTGGGCTAGTTGTGTTGACACAATTCCTGGGAGTTCTTTGCATCTGTTTCACCTTGTGAGGGGTCACAGCAGGGGTTAAAATAGAAAAGGGATGCTCTGTTTTTGCATTTTAGCCAAAGGACAGAGGGCACTATCAAAAAAAAAAGATTTAGAAAACTGTTGACACTTATTCATATTAATATCATTTTCAAACAAGCACTTTAAAAACAAAACTTGAGACAAAATTATATAAACTCTTTGAGAGTCAAGATCTCAAAAAAATGTAGGAACACCATATATCCCTTTATGGGGCTATGCCTAGGTATGTAGGTAATTATAGATTATAAGCTTGGCCATTATGACCGTGAAGACAAAGATTTATTTGGTCGATGTATATTTATTTCTCTACCATATTTATTTGATGATTATAAGATGTTACATGACCTGTAAGAAGGACAGTTGGTCCCCCTTTACCCTGACCACCACCCTATGCCATGGGAAAACTCTGTAATAGACCAAAGACAATTTCACTGGAAAAGAGTTAAATTGAACATATAAAGGAAAATCTTATTCAAGAAAACCACCACAACAAACTTTTCTCTCTCTCTCTTTTTATATATATATTATGTTATATATGTTATAACATATATATGTTATATATATTATGTTATAACATGCTGGCGAACACAATATATATATGTTATATACATAACATGGTAAATGAAAGCCAATTGTCTATTCAAGAATGATGAAAAACATAGCAACTTATTTATTTAGTTACTGTTGGGAATAGAAACATGGGGAGCATGTTTCTTCTGTTGGGTGTCTTTGAAGCAGAGCCTGACACAGGGATTTAGGTGCATGCCACTTACTGAGGAAATGATTTTAGAACAAAAGGGAACAAGGGATGTAGGGCAGGCCAAGGGAAGAAGCTAAGTAAAGGTGTGGTCCCAGTTGGAGTCTATTGATAGCTTTGCAGAGCTCTGGAGAATGAATTATATCCTAGAATTGATTCCATCTCAAGGAAAGTGGGAACCAACTTGTATAACCCATGTCCATTGGTCATTAGCTGGCTGCAGGTTGCATGAGCATTTTGGGAAATGAAGTGTCCCTGGTGAGGTGGCTACTGTTTAGCCAAGGGAAATTCCACCAAAAAGGGCCAGCTATGGGCAGTGAACAGTTGACACTCACAGGGTTGGAGGTTATGCCCCAGCTGGCAAGGCGATGGGCAGGCCACAAAAGAAGTCTACAGCAGCGTGGACAAAATATAATTATTATAAAAGGATTATTTTTACAATCTCCCATTTTCTAAAATCACATCTTTGTAATTATTTAGGAACAATTTGCTATAGATCTTGTGTTTTGATAGTATGATCTCTTGAGTTTCAAGTGACTCATCAGTATGTCAAAGTGAGGTTCAAAATGAATAAATCCAAATGTAGAAGTCTGGCTGGAAAATTGTGAATTGTGGTGACACCTATTTATTTACATGTTGCTGGTAACTAATCACTTAAAAAACATAATCTGAATCAGAATATTATTTATCCCATTGATTTCATAATAATTCATAATAAAGTGTATATAATTTCATAATAAAGTGTAAAAATCTGAAGAAATGTAGGAATACAATCATGAATTCTTTATCATTATAAAGATATAGGTTTAGTTGATATTTAAATTTTGGAATTGTGTTTAATCTAAATAGATCAGGAGCAAAATATTGTAGGTCAAAGATCATCTACCATTCTTTCCCTCCCTTGAAATTTACAGTGAAAAAGGTGATGTATTCAGAAATATGTTTATATTGTATGATACGTATATAGGGAGTGAGACTAGGAGGATTCAAAGAAACGTTCACAGAGTGGATGGCATTTGAGCTGAGGCCAGAAGGGTGACATTCTATGGAAAGGGACATCCTTGTGCAAAGCCTCCTGCATGAGGTGGTTGGCAGGAACCGTTGTGGGAGCAAGTGTCTTTCAGTGTGGGTGGTGAGCAAAATTTTAGGGGATAAAGGTAGGCATGTTGTTAGAAACTAGAACACAAGGGTCTTGTAGTCCATCAAACAGAGTTTAATTTATTCTAAAGACCACGACAAACCAAATTTTTCAAATTTTAAACTGAGGAGAGATACAATCATACCTGTGTGTTAGATTGGGGTGTATTTGCTTTGTTTGGATGATCTCTTTGCTTTTCTGGGATGATCTCTAGCAAAATATCTTTGGTATAAAGTATAATTGGTCCAGCTAATTATCTTATTTTACCTCCTAAAAAGATTACAGATATATTTTACAAAACTCCCTACGCATCGCTCCTTATTGTTTTATTTCTAACAGGAAGAAAAAGCATGATTACTAGGAAAGAGAATTAGCTAATGTTGTTTTCAACGTACGCATGGATATCATACCCTCGAAGTACATCAGCATTTTTTCAATGTTATGGACACATAATCATAAACTTGATTTAAGTTAGGCTTGGCAAACATTTTTAAATGGAATACAACTGAAGAAAATATCAAAAAGCATAATCTGAATAAGGCCAAGTATTTCCTTAAAAATAGGCTTCAGTTATGTAGAAAGTTATGTGCGCATGCGAATGTACTGTGCTAGAATATAAATTGTATTTTATGTGATGGATCATGATAAAAAGTTTGGAAGTCTTTGGTTCAGAGAAGGGGTGTTGTGAGTGACATGGCAACTAGCTCTGTATGTAGCTCAGAGTTGTTTCTTACCAATTTTTAATTTCCTCTTTAAGGCCTTAGACGTTCTAGGGATACATTGCAACATTTTCTATTTCTGTACTGAAGGAAGAGTAAAAACTTTTCTCATGTTATTTATTTTGTGGCAAAGGTGAAGGGAATCCTAGCTCCTCTAGAGTTCAGCTTTGTACCTTGTATAGATGTCCTAATCTTCATATTTGTGAAAAGGGGATAATATAGTGGGAGAATAAAGTACCTACAATTCTTTGAAAAAGAAAATTTAAGGCCGGGCGCGGTGGCTCATGCCTGTAATCCCAGCAGTTTGGGAGGCCGAGGCCGGCGGATCATGAGGTCAGGAGATGGAGGCCATGCTGGCAAACACAGTGAAACCCCGTCTGTACTAGAAATACAAAAAATTAGCTGGGCGTGGTCATGGGCGCCTGTAGTCCCAGCTACTTGGGAAGCTGAGGCAGGAGAATGGCGTGAACTCGGGAGGCGGAGCTTGCAGTGAGCCGAGATCAGGACACCGCACTCCAGCCTGGGCGACAGAGTGAGACTCTATCTCAACAACAAAAATAACAAAAAAAAAAAAATGAAGAAGAACAAAGAAAGAAGGAAGGAAAGAAGGAAGGAAGGAAGGAGGGAGGGAGGGAGGGAGGGAAAGAAGGAAGGAAGGGAAGGGAAGGGAAGGAAGGAAGGAAGAAAGAAGGAAAGAAAGAAGGAAAGAAAGAAAGAGAAAGAGAGAAAGAAAGAAAGAAAGAAAGAAGAAAGAAAGAAAGAAAGAAAGAAAGAAAGAAAGAAAGAAAGAAAGAAAGAAAGAAAGAGAAAGAAAGAAAGAAAGAAAAAGAAAGAAAAGAAGGAAAGAAAATTTCAATTAGGTATTTAGCACAGTGCCTGTCACAAGGTGAGTAATAAATATTAGCTAATATGATGATTTTGCTATTTTACATGAAATGAGCAAATACCTTCCACATTTAAATAAGATAGTTAATCTACTTGGCTTCCCTTGATGAATCAGGAAAAAAAGCTGGTAGATTAAAATAAAAGTCTCTAAAACTTCTGCAATCTCTAAAGATTTTGAATATGTAGGTATAGTAACTCTATCTGGAACTTTCACTACACTTTCATCATTTCATGTTATAGTTCTTCAAAGAATGATCCAAAGTTGTAGCTAAAATCAATAGGTAGCAAACTGAAATCTAGAATACATAGTTTGTCTTTTCACTTTTTGCCAGTGTTAAAACTAATACCAAATCATGTGAGTCCTGTCATATTGGCTACCAACGGCCCCTAGTTGTGTGAAAATTTTCATTGTTCATGGAAACAACTCTTTAGCAGAATCTATGTATTCATTTGCTTCATCTGTGCATAGAATCTTTCTTTATGTCTGGGAAACCTTTCACCTGGATCATTTTACACAATGGAAACTATTGATTTTTAATCAGTAACAAGTGGCACTAGAGATATGTCATTACTATACATTTTTAGATATTCCCAGCAATTCAGTTGTGATTTCTGTGGAGAATTAATAAAACAAAGCCTGGCCTTGTACCAGTACACCAATATCTTTGGTGAGGTGATGAACCTTGGTCCACCTATTTCATGTACTGTGATCAAAACAAAAGGGCTCACTTCAAATTATGCCATATGAAATAAATGGTGAATTTGTGTACAGAAAGAGAGGGAAATAAAAGCAGGGAGTGAATTGTAAAAATTGATCTGTACAATAATTGTTTTAACATCAGATGCTTTAAAAAAGGCTTGTTTAGTTTCACACATTACTTTTGGCTTCACTATTTCCCATTTTTTATTTGTGTTTGAAGTCCAGTAGACAGGGAGGACTCTGTTTGTAAAGCACCTAGCACAAATTGCCCACACTATGAATGACCTGCTGCTGACCTCTGTAAGAAAAGCTGAACTAGCAACCAAAAGCACATGCAAGAAGATGTTTGCAGCCCATCTGGGGGAGAAAAGGGTGCTTAGTTGCTTTTTTCCCTCTGTTTTCTGCAACAGATTACAATGTACTCCTACTTAAAAAGAAAGAAATACACCATCAACAAAAACCTTGTCCATCTGTTAGCATTTCCCTTCCACTAATGCCTTTCGTGATTAACTGTGTGGGAAGAACCAAGGCCTGAGATGTACTGCCCTGACTGGTAGCAGAAAGGAGGGCATTTTCTGCTCAAGCAATTTTTTTGGAAAAATCAGTACGTAAGACTTTATTATAACAGGTAGGCACTGAGTTTCATTCATGAAAAGGACATGGCTTTTTCTTAGGATGTAAGTGGGCATATGCACGTTAATGGAGAGAGGCTGAATAGTTAATACAGTATAACAAAGGATAAATGTGTGTGTTGACTCTATGCTAAGAAAAAAAAAAGAAAAAAAAACAATATAAGAATTATGACCAAGCTTTGCAACAAAGAGTTGCTCAAAACTCAGTAACTTACTGGCTTAAATTCCCCACACACATACAAGATTGGAAACTTAAGATACATGGGGGAGAGAGAGAGAGAGAGAGGGGAAGACAGAGAGAGAGAGAGAGAGAGAGACAGAGAGAGAGAGACAGAGAGAGAGAGACAGAGAGAGAGATTTACTACCTGCCGTAACTTTAAGTGCATTTTAAAAGTTACAAAACATGAAGTATGATTTTCACATGTTTAATACACAATGTCTCTACTATATTTCAAAAATCATGAAAACCAACCAAATTTCAAATGGAAACAGTTCATATAACAGGTTCCATGACAAGCTATTATACTGAACAACTGAGGAACAAATGGAAACATCAACAGGTAGCAGGCACTGTGTTAGAAATCTATCTTCTGGGACTGAATGGAGAAGTTTATTTATCATTTGTGTGAATATTCATGAGTTCTCTGACCAGCACAATTTAAGGGGACTGAAGGATCATGCCCCTTACCAAATCTGGATCTTTCTCAACTAGAAAGCAATCACAGGAAGTACCCCTAGTATATATGGGGTGGGGGGCATTCAGTTGCTAATTAGAGGAGATATGGAACCAAGGAGTTTGTGACCTCAAATGTTTTATTTATTCTTTTGACAGTTTTCAGGAAGGTCAGGCCGAATTCTTCCCTGGGCTCTTCTTGCCTTACTGAACGGAAAAGGGTTGCTGAAATTCAAGGGGTTCTAGGTTTCTCTGTAAAGGGTAAAGGAGTTACTAGGGGTTCTCTAGGAAAGATTTTCAAAAAGATGTGTATGTTCTCCCTTATGGACACTATCAAGACTTCATTGAACGAAAAATTAAGCACTGGAATGTAGGAAAACTGTCATCTATTGCCGGGCGTAGTGGCTCACGCCTGTAATTCCAGCACTTTGGGAGGTTGAGGTAGGTGGATCATGAGGTCAAGAGATCGAGACCATGCTGGTCAACAGGGTGAAACCCCGTCTCTACTAAAAATACAAAAATAGCTGAAAATAGCTGGGCGTGGTGGTATGCGGCTGTAATCCCAGCTACTCGGGAGGCTGAGGTAGGAGAATGGCTTGAACCCTGGAGGTGGAGGTTGCAGTGAGCCGAGATTGCACCAATGCACTCCAGCCTGGAGACAGAGTGAGAAAAAAAAAGAAAGAAAAGAAAACTGTCATCTATCCTAGCCAAAGAAAATGGGTTGGGATTAACTTAATTCTAGTTATGTGATAGAATGTGCTGGTATGAGATTAAGGCATTTTAGAACTCTCTATTTGAATCAAATGGAAAAAACAAACAAAAGTTTTTATTCATCCTCTTTCCATCCATGGGAATGCCCCTTAGATGGGCCTAGAAGATGAGAAATTGGAATGATTGCCCTAGTTCTTGATCTTTGCTTCCATTCTCCATTCCCTTAAAAGGACCAGATACCTACAGCTAGAATAGAATTACTGAATTGGATGAGGAAGGAAAAGAGGCAGAAGTCTATTGTCACCAGCCAGCACTGGAAAATGATCTAAAGTATCCAAATCCCTCAACAACATATATGTTGATCTGAAGCTGGTTACTGGCTTCATCAATACAAGTAAAACATTTAAATGATTCCTTGGTCTTTCCTTTTTTTTTTGTTCAATGTTACCATTAAGGTACACTTTTAACAGATTTTGTCCGTATAAAAGATAAACAGTCAAAGCACATGGTAGTTTTTTCTCATACTTACTCATGGATAATATAATCTCTTTTCCATTGTCCTCACAGATTCTACAGTAACCAGAAATATCACTGCAGGGGGGCTGTTTGACATAGACTTGTAGATGTCTATTAAATTATCTTAAGTAGTTATACTTAATCCAACAATTATCACTCTAGTGCCTACTAGGTGCCAAGGTCTTTGCTTGGGATGGGCAGATAAAGTCATATAAGATGAAGACTGTCCTCAACCAAGTGGTAGTTTGGTGGAGAGATTTGTTAGTTTATCTGAGAAGTATTTTAGTGTCATAAGTGCTATGATAGAAGTATAGAAATTTAGAGAAGTGATATCTAAAAATTATGAATCTAAAAGAATTAAAGGCAAATAGCAATTGAGTAAAAATTGAGTTTTAAAGTAAAGAAACTCTTACATAACAAGTCTCTAGTTTCTTTGGTATGAAAAGGCTATGCCATCAATAGCACTGTCTTCAAATACAAAAGCTGCTCTTGTTTGTGCTTTGACTGGATAGCTGGAAATGTCCCAAATGTGTGCCTATATCATAAAAAACTTATGATAATTTCATTGGCAGTATAGGAAAGCATGGCAGACCAAAAAAACAGACAAAAATGAGAAAAATATACAATGGATGAAATAGGCATTGGCATTCATTTTTGGTCTGAGTGATATTTTATAACATTCTTTCCTTTCCTCAAATCACCACAATGGAAGTATATTTTTCCCCTAAAATAAACAATAAAAAACTGAAAGAAAATGACTGGATTTGAGTAGATTTTACAGTATTAAGGATCAAAATAGTATTCACCGGATACTCTTTCTTCTGATTACTCCAAATTTCCAGAGTACACATTAAGGAAATATTTTTCCAAATAATTTATTTTACCTTAAGTGGCAACTTGTTAAAAGTTAATATTAAATAGTGCATCAGGCTGAATTCTCATATATGTATATATGTTTGTATATTTGAGATGGAGTCTCGCTCTGCTGCTCAGGCTGGAGGCAGGGAACCTAAGGCCATTTCACACCAACTTCCTAGAACTAAACTGAAAAGAAAACCCTAAATTTCCACACCTTAGTAACAAAAGGATCAGAGGCTACTCCCTTTGACCTTTTCTGTTGCCAAATGGCAAATAGTCTGTCAGCAATGAATCAGACTGATTGCTGGTTGAGTCTTCCTTTGCAACTTTGTAACTTCCCTCCAGCCTCTGAATGGTTGCTGTCCACAACCAATCAGACTGATTGAAGGCCAATTCTTCGTTTGCATAGAAGTATAACTTGGTAACTTCACCCTAGCCAAAAGCTACCAATCAGATGTTTGCGCAGTAGTGTGACCTTTGTAACTTCAGCCTCTGGTTGGCTGCTTTCTGCAACCAATCAGACTGATTGTGGGCTACCACTTTATTTATATGAGGTGATCATGAACTAGCCAATGGGAAACTTCTAGCGGGTATTTGGAACCACGCAGATTCTGTATCTGGGCCCTTGAGCAGCTGCTCGGATCCCCTGCCACACTGGAGTGTACTTTCATTTTCAATAAATCCCTGCTTTTGTTCTTTTGTTGCTTCATTCTTTGTTTTGTTGGGCATTTTGTCCAATTCTTTGGTCAAAAGGCCAACAACCTGGGCAACTTGCAGTCACAACCGTCTACCAGTGACATACTGATTTCTAAAATTAAATCTACATTTAATCTCTAGATCAGTTATTGACTAAATGCAATATTGTTCTTTACTACTATTATTCCATTAAGGTTGGAGAAATATCCTTACTGTCAGAAATGTTTGCATTTTAGTAGACAAAATAAAATTAAACATAAAAATAAAGCAATCTTGATGTTCTTTATGAATTCTATTATATGCATATGAATATACCATAGACCAGACACTGGAAAATCTATACTAAACAAATGTAAATTTTTCCATGTCTGGAATTTTCCATTAACTGTAAAGAATGATTTTGTTTTTGCAAGCTATCTGCTTATATAACCTGTTGTTTCTACTACTTATCTTAGTTGTTACTATTTTTAGTGAAAATCACATGCTTAATTCTAAGTATTTCCAATGAGTAATTTCTAAGTATTTCCAATGAGAAAATGCCTAATGAACAAATAGCAGATACTGACTTTCAAGGTTTTGTAGGAACATGTTCTTAGAGTAAAAGACTGTGATTGTGTATCAAACTCTCTCTGGAAACAAACAATACACTATTCCAGTTTCAAGATCTTTCACAAATGAAAGAAATAATTGATATATATTATCTAATATTGGAATTCAGGAATGTCCCTGAGGGTCTATGGGTGGAAGGCTAATTTCACTGAATCAGGGCAATTTTTTTTTCAGTGAAACACAGGTGATAACCAAATATTTTCAGTGCATAAAAATGATTCTAATTTTTACAGATAGCTGTTAATTTATTTCTTGTCAGAATTTCCTGAGAACATTTTTGTGGGTTGGGTTTTACTGATACTATATACAATAAGAATTTATTCAGCCTATGCATATTTCTGATCAGAGTGCTCGGGAGTGTGACATAGGATAGGTCTTCTCAATAAACTTCACTATAGGATATTCATAAGTGAATATTCATATATTTAAAAAATATAGTTATAAATATGAGAACAACAGTAGCTACAATGGGCTATATTTTTTTATTTTTATTTTTTATTATTATACTTTAAGTTCTAGGGTGCATGTGCACAACGTGCAGGTTTGTTACATATGTATACTTGTGCCATGTTGGTGTGCTGCACCCATCAACTCGTCAGCACCCATCAACTCGTCATTTACATCAGGTATAACTCCCAGTGCAATCCCTCCCCCCTCCCCCCTCCCCATAATAGGCCCTGGTGTGTGATGTTCCCCTTCCCGAGTCCAAGTGATCTCATTGTCCAGTTCCCACCTATGAGTGAGAACATGCGGTGTTTGGTTTTCTGTTCTTGCGATAGTTGCTGAAAATGATGCTTTCCAGCTGCATTCATGTCCCTACAAAGGACACAAACTCATCCTTTTTATGGCTGCATACTATTCCATGGTGTATATGTGCCACATTTTCTTAATCCAGTCTGTCACTGATGGACATTTGGGTTGATTCCAAGTCTTTGCTATTGTGAATAGTGCCGCAATAAACATACGTGTGCATGTGTCTTTATAGAAGCATGATTTATAATCCTTTGGGTATATACCCAGTAATGGGATGGCTGGGTCATATGGTACTTCTAGTTCTAGATCCTTGAGGAATCGCCATACTGTTTTCCATAATGGTTGAACTAGTTTACAATCCCATCAACAGTGTAAAAGTGTTCCTATTTCTCCACATCCTCTCCAGCACCTGTTGTTTCCTGACTTTTTAATGATCACCATTCTAACTGGTGTGAGATGGTATCTCATTGTGGTTTTGATTTGCATTTCTCTGATGGCCAGTGATGATGAGCATTTTTTCATGTGTCTGTTGGCTGTATGAATGTCTTCTTTTGAGAAATGTCTGTTCATATCCTTTGCCCACTTTTTGATAGGGTTGTTTGTTTTTTTCTTGTAAATTTGTTTGAGTTCTTTGTAGGTTCTGGATATTAGCCCTTTGTCAGATGAGTAGATTGCAAAAATTTTCTCCCATTCTGTAGGTTGCCTGTTCACTTTGATGGTAGTTTCTTTTGCTGTGCAGAAGCTCTTTAGTTTAATGAGATCCCATTTGTCAATTTTGGCTTTTGCTGCCATTGCTTTTGGTGTTTCAGACATGAAATCCTTGCCCATGCCTATGTCCTGAATGGTATTACCTAGATTTTCTTCTACGGTTTTTATGGTCTTAGGTCTAACATTTAAGTCTCTAATCACAATGGGCCACATTTAAGCAATTGCACTTGTATTGCTGCATTTCAGCCTAGTGAGTGAGAACAAACTCATAGCAAGATTTTAATTTTACAGTTAATACCTAATCACAAGATCCCAGTTATCCCACACCAAATTGTAAATAGTTGTATCATTTTTTATATCCAAAGGAGAATTTGGTTTTACTTAAGCATCACTATTACCTTGAAATGGCATTGTCAAGTGGGGAAATAAATGTGAATATTACATTTATAAATTAATGTGAATATTATCATCACTAGACTCCTGACTTAATTTTAATTCTATTTCCTTTTAAAAAGACTTTTTTAAAAAAGTATAAATTAGAAATATGGGAAGTAGAACGGCTTCGTGCAAAAACACTGGAATAAGATCCCAGAGATCTTATTCTGGCCCCAAAGCTTTGGACAAGTCATTCAGCCTTTCTGGGTCTCAGTTTTCCCATCTGGAAAACATGGGGGTTAATCTCTATGGGTGCTTCTAACTGTACTAGTCAGTGAGTTTCTGAAATTCACCCAGGAAGGAGTAACCCTAGTCAGAGTGCATGCAGTCTCTGGGTTTGTGTTTGCTTTGCTTCTTATTCCTGAGTTATCCCTAAGGCTGTTTCTCATTAGTCCAGTATGCCACTGTTATCTGACAAAATAGGAATATGTTTCTGATTTTGGTTACATCTGAAAGGAATTTTTCCTGGAAGAAAGATTATGTCTAAACCCCACAAAACATTCTGCTTCTCTCTATATTCCAGATCTCATGTTATTGTACTTATATGTGAAAAGTTGAGATTTTTCTTCTGACATGAGAAAAATCCTTTGACATCACAAGGAAAAAAAAAAAAAAAATCCCTGAGCCAACAAAAGTCAACCAAGTAAGAAAAAATAGATATTAAAAAATATATAGTGGACATAGAGATCACACTGAAATCTAGTTATAGAACAGCCTCCATCTCTAGATTTATATTTAGTCAGCAGCTATTTTAAAAAAGAAAGTAAAATTTTAAGACTCATGCCAGTCTTAGGCCACATGTCACTTAGAACCAATAAGCAAACCAAGGCATGATTGTGGTGTGATATTGTAGATGTTCAATCTCATTTCAGGATTTGTACAATCTCACATTTTGGAAAATGAAATGTAGTGATTTAACTTTACTCTTCATTTGAGAATTATACGTAAAAGTAAGAGACAAATTTAGACTAAAGAAGTTAACACTAAAGGGAGGGATCATGTAATTTAAAGTCAGGTTTCCTCAGGGAAAATAAACTTTTTCCATCATGTTCTGACATATATTTGTGAAGTTAATATGATTTTAGTTTATTCATAACTCCACTAAATTTACGTGATTCACTGTGTGCTGTAGGGCATAATTAAATTGGCATTTTCTGATCCAGATCGAATTAGCACATGAGTGAAATAAATGATGGAAGTCTGAGGCCAGATAATTCCAGTGGTTACCAATTTATGTCTTTAGCTTTACACCAAAGCAAAGGTTTCTACTCTTACCAGACAGGCAGGCGAATGTAAGGAGGTTTGCTTTATCCTAAAATGTCGGATAATGCGTATATCTCTGAAAATATTTTTTAAAAGAAATAAGTAAACAGGGCCGGGCACGGTGCTCACGCTTGTAATCCCAGCAATTTGCAAGGCCGAGGCGGGCGGATCAAGAGGTCAGGAAATAGAGACTATCCTGGCTAAACACGGTGAAACCCCGTCTCTACTAAAAGTACAAAAAATTAGCGGGGCGTGTGGCGGGCGCCCGCCTGTAGTCCCAGCTACTCAGGAGGCTGAGGCAGGAGAATGGCGTGAACTCGGGAGGCGGAGCTTGTAGTGAGCCGAGATCGTGTCACTGCACTCCAGCCTGGGCGACACAGGGAGACTCTGTCTCAAAGAAAGAAAGAAAAAAAAAGAAACAAGTAAACAATGTAGAAGATCTCTGCTTGATGTTCACAAAATGATAAAGGAAAACTAGATAACTGGTTTTAAGATTAACAAACTATAAGAAGAGGAGGAGATGATGAAGTCGAAAATATAAGAGAACAGGACAAAAGAAGAAATTATTGAAAGAATCCAAAAATGAATCTGAAGATTTTAAAGTCCATACTATGCCATTTATTGTTTAAACAATCTTATAATGATAGTTAATATTTTACTTAGTGTTTCATAACTGCTTTACAAGCATTATTGCATTAAATAATTAAAATAACCTGATGTGATACATACTATTATGATCTCCATTTTGCAGAGGAGGACGCAACAATAATAGGATTAATAAATTTATCCAGGATTATGCAATTAGTAGAATGTGAACTAAAAGTCAGATTCAACACTTATTCTTGGGGGAAAAAAGATAGAACAATAAAATACTCCTATTATTTTCAAATCAAAGGGTCCTTTCTTAACAGAATAAATAATAGCTATCTAAAAACAACAACCTCGGGAGGCTGAGGCAGGTGAATGGTGTGAACCCGGGAGGCAGAGCTTGCAGTGAGCCGAGATCGTGCCACTGCACTCCAGCCTGGGCAACAGAGTGAGACTCTGTTACAAAACAAACAAACAAAAAAACCAAAAATGACAAATAGGTATATAAAAAAATGCTCAACACCACTGATATCAGAGAAATGCAAATCAAAATTACAATAAGACATCTCATTCCAGTTAAATGGCTTTCATCCAAAAGACAGAAAATAACAAGTGCTGGCGAGGATGTGGAGAAAATGGAACCCTCATACACGGTTGGTGCGAATGTAAATTAGTACAACCACAGTTTTGGGGTTCCTCGAAAAACTAAGAAATAGAACTACCATATAATCCAGCAATCCCCTTGCTAGTTATATACCCAAAAGAAAGGAAATTCATATGCTAAAGAGATATCTGCAGTCCCATGTTTATTGCATTGCTATTCCCAATAGTCAAGATTTGGGAGCAACCTAAGTGTCCATGAGCAGATGAACAGATAAAGAAAATGTGGCACATATACACAATAGAGTACCATTCAGCTATTAAAAGAATAAGATTCTGTCATTTGCGACAACATGGAGTTGGAGGTTATTATGTTAAGTGAAATAAGTGAGGCACAGAAAAACAAACATCACATGTTTTCACTTATTTGTAGGAGCTAAACATTTATTTTTAAATTGAACTCATGGAGATAGAGAGTAGACTAATGGTTACCAGAGCCCGGGAACTTTAGCGGTGTAAGAGGCGAGGCACGGGGATGACTAATGGACACAAAAATATAGTAAGAACGATGAAGATCTGGTATTTGATAGCACAACACAGGGAGACTACAGTCAAAAACAATTTATTGGACATTTTAAAATAACTAAAAGAGTACAGTAGCTTGTTTGTGACACAAAGAAAGGATAAATGCTAGGCGATGAACACCCCATTTACCCTGATGTTATTCTTATGCATTGTGTGATTGTATCACTATATCTCATCTGCCCCATAAATATGTACACCTACTATGTACCGACAAAAATTAATAATAATTTAAAAAAAGAAAGTCATGGACTGGGAGAAAATATTGCAAAACACATATCCGATAAAATACTTGATCCAAGATATACAAAGAACTCTAAATATGTAATAAGTAACCATAAAACCTACTCCAAAAAAATGGACAAAAGATATGAACAGACACCCCAGCAAAGAAGACACTGCATATAAACATATGAAAAGATGTTGCACACTATTTGTCATTGAAGAATTGCTAAATAAAAATGAGATATCACTACACATCTAATTGATTGACTAAAAGTCAACACCCCCCAGCCCAAAAACCTGACTTTGCCAACTGCCGGTGAAGATGTAGATTAACAGGAGCTCCCCTTTATTGCTGGAGGGAATCCAAAATGCTTATAGTCACGTTGGAAAACAGCTTGGCAGTTTTTTTTGCAAAGCTGAACTAATCTTACCATAGTATCTAGCAATGTCTCTAGACATTTACTCAACTGATTTGAAAACATATTTCCACACAAAAACCTGCACAAGAATGTTTATCCCATCTTTATTCAAACAGTAAAAAACTAGAAGCAAACAAGATGCCTTTTAATAACTGAATGGATAAACAATCTGTAGTATATCTGTACCATAGACTGTTATTGAACAATAAAAAGAAATGAGCTAATAGCCTATGAAAATATGGGATAAATCTTAAATGCGTATTGTTAAATAAAAAGCCAGTCTCAGAAGGCAAAATATATTAATATTGTGTGATTCCAATGCTATGACATACTGGAAAAGGCACAACTGTACAGACAATAAAAGGACCAGTCATTGTTAGGGATTCAGGGGAAGGAGAAGAGTCCAATAGGTACAGCACAAGGGATTTTTATTTTTTAGCTCAGTGAAACTATTTTGTATGATAGTGTAATGATAATACGTAACACTATGAATTTGTCCAAACACATTGAACTTTACAGAGCAAATGAAACTGAATATATGCAAATTTTAAAAAATCGTTTAGGAGATCAGTTGAATGTATAAAACAATTTCACTGAAGGAAGAGGGAAAAAAGTTGACTCAAGTAACTGTAAATGAGCAGAGTCTGTAAGACTAAAGGCATAAAAAACTGCACATGAGCTTTGTATTTTAATTCAGCAACCCTCAACCTTTTTGGCACCAGGAACCAGTTGTATGGAAGACAGTTTTTCCATGGATGGGGGGAGGTGGGGATGGTTTCAGGATGAAACTGTTCCACCTCAGGTCAGTAGGCATAAGATTCTCGTAAGAGTTCACAACCTATAATCACCACTTGCGCAGTTCACAATAGGGTTTGCGCTCCTATGAGCATCTGATGCCGCTCTGATGTGACAGGAGGCAGAGCTCAGGTGGTAATGCTTGCTGACCTGCTGCTCACCTCCTGCTGTGTGGCCCAGTACTGGTCTGCAGGCTGGGGGTTGCCAACCCCTGTTCTAATTGATAAAATTGTCACAAGGCACAAATGAACAGTACTGATACTGCTATCCATATATACTGTGACTGACCAATTAAGTAAACAGATAGCAGAAAGAGATTAGGATGACTCCTGTAGTAATGAATTAGATTTGAAGACATGGATATAAAAGTTATAAAGTCGTGTTGAGTTTAATATAGATATAGATAATAATATATAGAAATATTTGTAAATGTGTGTAGACACAGAGGTTAGTAAACATGCACATATTTCTTTGCTCTGCCATCTCAGAAGGCCTAGAAACAATGACACCTCAGTAGCCAGGAGTGCACCTACTGCCTGCTTGGATCTTGCTTTCTAATAGCATTCTCCAAGAAAAAGAATCATGGCTTTTTGGAGAAACACTTTATTCTAGGACTGGGGAAGGAAATCTACAACATGAGCCTGGAGCATCACTTTTTTGGTTTTTTGTTTGTTTGTTTGTTTGTTTGTTTAGACAGAGTTTTACTCTTGTTGCCCAGGCTGGAGTGCAATGGTGCTATCTTGGCTCACCACAATCTCTGCCTTCCGGGTTCAAGCGATTCTCCTGCCTCAGCCTCCCAAGTAACGGGGATTACAGGCATGCACCACCATGCCCAACTAATTTTGTATTTTTAGTAGAGATGGGGTTTCTCCATGTTGATCAGGCTGGTCTCAAACTCCTGACCTCAGGTGATCCACCTGCCTTGTCCTCCCAAAGTGCTGGGATTACAGGTGTGAGCCACCACGCCCGGACTCCTTGAGCATCTTATAGTGCCAGAAAATATGCAAATTCTCCAAAAACAAACAAACCAAAAAAATCAAAGCTCTAATAATGATGTGAGTGTGTTAGAGAGACAGGAGCCAACTAAAAGATCTCCCAGTGAACAAGCTTAGAACAAATTAAAGTAGCACTGAATTATACATCGAAGCATAAAGTAAATATCCATGAGTCCATACTGATATAAATAAATGATTAAATAAAAACAATAAGTAACAAAAGAATAGACAAATATTCCATGTAGAATTTCAGATAAATTTAGATGTTCTACTCTCAAAGAGGTGACACATAATTTTTCACTCAAGTGTGAGCTACATATGGTAACTTTCTTCAAAGTGTACAGTATGGAAAAGGAGAAATAAACATGTAGCTCATGTAGCTTTATGATGGATAAACCTGAAAAATACTACCTCAACCAGATGTTCAAGTTTCACATCAGCAGTGATAACTCATATTGGTAGTATAGATCCTTGAAAATATGTGGTGAAACTGGTATTATTTGTGGTCCTCCTCCCAAAAACACATAATCTCAGCTCCTAATGAAAAAACCATGAGACATATCCCAGTCAAGGGACATTCTTCAGAATGCCTGACAAGTATTTCTGAAAACTGTCAAGATCATCAAAATAAAAGAAGGTCTGAGAAACTTTTACAGCCAAGAAGAATCTAAGGAGATGTTAGGTTCTGTATTACACACAGAGTTACCACATGGTACACAATTGCAGCCCTAGCTATATACCCAAGAAAATTAAAAACATACTTTCATGCAAAAATTTGTACATGAATGCTTATAGAAGTTTAATTATTATAGCCAGAAAGTTTAAACAACCTAAATGTCCATCAATTAGTGACTAGATCAACAAAATATGGTATCTCCATCCAACCATCCAATGGAATACTATTCAGTTTTCTTTCTTTCTTTTTTTTTTTTTTTGATGTGATTTAGTGAAGAATTCTTGTTTTTTATTATTATACTTTAAGTTCTAGGGTACACGTGCACAACGTGCTGGTTTGTTACATATGTATACATGTGCCATGTTGGTGTACTGCACCCGTTAACTCGTCATTTATATTAGATATATCTCCTAATGCTATCCCTCCCCCCTCCCACCACCCCACAACAGATCCTGGCATGTGATGTTCCCCACCCTGTATCCAAGTGCTCTCATTGTTCAATTCCCACCTATGAGTGAGAACATGCGGTGTTTGGTTTTCTGTCCTTGCGATAGTTTGCTCAGAATGATAGTCTCCAGCTTCATCCATCTCCCTACAAAGGCCATGAACTCATCCTTTTTTATGGCTGCATGGTATTCCATAGTGTATATGCACCACATTTTCTTAATCCAGTCTATCATTGATGGATATTTGAGTTGGGTCCAAGTCTTTGCTATTGTAAATACTGCCACAATAAACATACATGTGCATGTGTCTTTATAGCAGTGTGATTTATAATCCTTTGGGTGTATACCCAGTAATGGGATGGCTGGGTTAAATGGTATTTCTATTTCTAGATCCTCTCCAGCACCTGTTGTTTCTTGACTTTTTAATGATTGCCATTCTAACTGGTGTGAGATGGTATCTCATTGTGGTTTTGATTTGCATTTCTCTGATGGCCAGTGATGATGAGCATTTTTTCATGTGTCTGTTGGCTGCATAAATGTCTTCTTTTGAGACGTGTCTGTTCATATCCTTTGCCCACTTTTTAATGGGGTTGTTTGATTTTTCCTTATCAATTATTTTAAGTTCTTTGTAGATTCTGGATATTAGCCCTTTGTCAGATGGGTAGATTGCAAACATTTTCTCCCATTCTGTAGGTTGCCTGTTCAGTCTGATGGTAGTTTATTTTGCTGTACAGAAGCTCTTTAGTTTAATCAGATACCATTTTTCAATTTTGGCTTTTATTGCCATTGCTTTTGGTGTTTTAGTCATGAAGTCCTTGCCCATGCCTATGTACTGAATGGTATTGCCTAGGTTTTCTTCTAGGGTTTTTATGGTTTTAGGTCTAACATTTAAGTCTTTAATCCATCTTGAATTAATTTTTGTATAAGGTGTAAGGTAGGGATCCAGTTTCAGCTTTCTACTTATGGCTCGCCAGTTTTCCCAGCACCATGTATTAAATAGGGAATCATTTCCCCATTGCTTGTTTTTGTCAGGTTTGTCAAAGATCAGATGGTTGTAGATGTGTGGTGTTATTTCTGAGGGCTCTGTTCTGTTCCATTGATATATATCTCTGTTTTGGTACCAGTACCATGCAGTTTTGGTTACTGTAGACTTGTAGTATAGTTTGAAGTCAGATAGTGTGATGCTTCCAGCTTTCTTCTTTTTGCTTAGGATTGTCTTGGCATTGTGGACTCTTTTTTGGTTTCATATGAACTTTAAAGTAGTTTTTTTCCAATTCTGTGAAGAAAGTCATTGGCAGCTTGATGGGGATGGCACTGAACCTATAAATTACCTTGGGCAGTATGGCCAAGTTCACAAAATTGATTCTTCCTGTCCATGAGCATGGAATGTTCTTTCATTTGTTTGTGTCCTCTTTTATTTCATTGAGTAGTGATTTGTAGTTCTCCTTGAAGAGGTCCTTCACATCCCATGTAAGTTGGATTGCTAGGTATTTTATTCACTTTGAAGCAATTGTGAATGGGATTTCACTCATGATTTGACTCTGTTCATCTGTTATCAATGTATAGGAATGCTTGTGAATTTTGCACATTGATTTTGTATCCTGAGACTTTGCTGAAGATGTTCATCAGCTTAAGGAGATTTTGGGCTGAGACAATGGGGTTTTCTAAATATACAATCATGTCATCTGCAAACAGAGATAATGTGACTTCTTCTTTTCCTAATTCAATATCCTTTATTTCTTTCTTCTGCCTGATTGCCCTGGCCAGAACTTCCAACACTATGTTGAATAGGAGTGGTGAGAGAGGGCATCCTTGTCTTGTACTAGTTTTCAAAGAAAATGCTTCCAGTTTTTGCCCATTCAGTATGATATTGGTTGTGGGTTTGTCATAAATAGCTCTTATTATTTTGAGATACATCCCATCAATACCTAATTTATTAAGAGTTTTTATCATGAAAGGCTGTTTAATTTTGTCAAAGACCTTTTCTGCAGCTATTGCGATATCATATGGTTTTTGTCTTTGGTTCTGTTTATATGCTGGATTAGGTTTATTGATTTGCGTACATTGAACCAACCTTGCATCCCAGGGATGAAGCCCACTTGATTATGGTGGATAAGCTCTTTGATGTGCTGCTGGATTCAGTATGCCAGTATTTTATTGAGAATTTTTGCATCGATGTTCATCAGGGATATTGGTCTAAAATTCTCTTTTTTTGTTGTGTCTCTGCCAGGCTTTGGTATAAGGTTGATGTTGGCCTCATCAAATGAGTTAGGGAGGATTCCCTCTTTTTCTGTTGATTGGAATAGTTTCAGAAGGAATGGTACCTTCTCCTCCTTGTACCTCTGGTAGAATTTGGTTGTGAATCGGTCTGGTCCTGTACTTTTTTTTGTTGGTAGGGTATTAATTGTTGCCTCAATTTCAGAGCCTATTATTGGTCTATTCAGGAATTCAACTTCTTCCTGGTTTAGTGTTGGGAGAGTGTTTGTGTCCATGAATTTAGTCATTTTTTGTAGATTTTCTATTTATTTGCATAGAGATGTTTATAGTGTTTTTTGATGGTAGTTTGTATTTCTGTGGGATTGATCGTGATATCCCCTTTATCATTTTTTATTGCATCTATTTGGTTCTTCTCTCTTTTCTTCTTTATTAGTCTTGCTAGCAGTCTATCAATTTTGTTGATCTTTTCAAAAAAACAGCTCCTGGATTCATTGATTTTTCGAAGAGTTTTTTGTGTCTCTATCTCCTTCAGTTCTACTCTGGTCTCCCTTCATTTCATTTATTTGATCTTCAATCACTGATACCCTTTCTTCCACTTCATCAAATCAGCTACTGAAGCTTGTGCATGCATCACGTAGCTCTTCTGCCATGGTTTTCAGCTCCATTAGGTCATTTAAGGTCTTCTCTACACTGTCCTCTGTTTATTCTAGTTAGCCATTTGTCTCATCTTTTTTCAAGGTGTTTAGCTTCTTTGCGATGGTTTCAAACATCCTCCTTTAGCTTGGAGAAGTTTGTTATTACCAATTGTCTGCAGCCTTCTTCTCTCAACTTGTCAAAGTCATTCTCCATCCAGCTTTGTTCTGTTGCTGGTGAGGAATTGCGTTCCTTCGGAGGTGAAAAGGCACTCTGATTTTTAGAATTTTCAGCTTTTCTGCTCTGGTTTCTCCCCATCTTCGTGGTTTTATTTATCTTTGGTCTTTGATGATGGTGACATACAGATGGGGTTTTGGTGTGGATGCCCTTTGTGTTTGTTAGTTTTCCTTCTAACAGTCAGGACCCTCAGCTGCAGGTCTGTTAGAGTTTTCTGGAGGTCCACTCCAGACCCTGTTTGCCTGGGTATCACCAACAGAGGTTGCCGAACAGTAAATATTGCAGAACAGCAAATGTTGCTGCCTGATCCTTCCTCTGGAAGCTTCATCTCAGAGGGGCACCAGATGGTATGAGGTGTCAGTGGGCCCCTTCTGGGAGGTGTCTCCCAGTTAGGCTGCTCGAGGGTCAGGGACCCAGTTGAGGAGGCAGTCTGTCTGTTCTCAGATTTCAAACTCAATGCTGGGAGAACCACTACTCTCTTCAAAGCTGTCAGACAGCGATGTTGAAGTCTGCAGAAGTTTCTGCTGCCTTTTGTTCAGCTATGTCCTGCCCCCAGAGGTGGAGTCTACAGAGGCAGGCAGGCCTCCTTGAGCTGTAATGGGCTCCACCCAGTTTGAGCTTCCTGGCTGCTTAGTTTACCTACTCAAGCCTCAGCAATGGCTGACACCCCTCCCCCAGCCTCGCTGCGCCTTGCGGTTCTATCTCAGACTCCTGTGCTAGCAGTGAGCAAGGCTCTGTGGGCGTGGAACACTCCAAACCAGGTGCAGGATATAATCTCCTGGTGTGCGGTTTGCTAAGACAATTGGAAAAGCGCGGTATTAAGTTGGGAGTGTTCTGATTTTCCAGGTGCCGTCTGTCATGGCTTCTCTTTAGCTAGGAACGGGAATTCCCAGATCCCTTGTACTTCCAGGGTGAGGTGATGCCACGCCTTGTTCCATGGGCTGCACCCACTGTCTGACAAGCCTGAGTGAGATGAACCCAGTACCTCAGTTGTAAATGCAAAAATCAGCCGTCTTCTGCATTGGGAGAAGCTGTAGACTGGGAGCTGTAGACTGGAGCTGGGAGCTGTAGAGTGGAGCTGTTCCTATTTGGCCATCTTGGAACCTCCCTCCCCCTCAGTTTTCAAAATGAATAAAGTGCCGAGACATTAGTTAGATTCTCATAAGGAGTGAACAACCTATATTCGCCACATGCACAGTTCATAATAGGGTTTGCTCTCCTATGAGTATCTGATGCCACATTGATCTGACAGGAGCTACCCTACAACATAAATAAACCTTGGAAACATTATGCCAAGTGAAAGAAGCCAAACACGAAAGGATGAATGTTGTATGATTTAATTTACATAAAAGGTTCAGAATAGGCAAACCCATAGAGAAAGCAGATTAGTGGTTGCCAGGGACTGTGGTATGTAGGAAATGGGGCATGATTGTTGATAGTATGGGTTTTGTTTTGTTTTTGTTTTTTGCAGAAGGGCAGGGTGCAATGTGTATTCTTATACATAGATGGGATCTTCTTTGACTGCCTTTTATATGTATCACTTTATGGTGAATCCTTTTAATCTCTTCATTTCTGAAACTTCCCCATTTTCTTCCTTTCCATCTTTTATATTCCTTGTGATGTTATATCTATTGGCTTTTGTTCCTTCTAATTTTTTTTCTGAAGTGATTTTTCCTTTTGCTTCTTATTCTTTACTGAGATCTGTTTGCACTATTTTATAATGTTTTCTGTTATCCAATTGTTCCTGTGTTTTTTAAATTCAGCAATATACCATTCTTAATAGCTCTATTGGTTCCCCAAGTCATCTTAATTACTTTTAGCTATATTTGAAATACTGGATTATAGCTTTTATCTGTGTTGTAGGCATATCAAGATGTAGCTTTGTTTGTAGGAATGTTTTCTTGCTAATTATAATTTGCAATCTTGTTAGCAATTTCTGAGATTGCTGGCTCTCAGGGTCTTTGGAAAGCACTTTGTCTTATTTCCCATTCTATACCTTTATTTTATACCATATGATTATTGTTGTGCTTGGTGGTTTGGTCTAGCCAGATTTTTTGATATGTGGGATACTTCATCACTTCATTTCGCTAAAGATGTTTATATATATATATTTTCTTTTTTGTTAATCTAGTTTCTCTGTTTTATTTGATTATTTTGGGGACTGAAAAATCTATACTAAAGCAATACAATGGAGAAAAGGTCGTCTTTTCAATAAATGATGCTGTGACAACTAGACATCTACATACAAAAAGATTAAGTCGGGACAAATGACCTTACGCTCTTCATAAAACCTAATCAAAATGAATCACAGACCTAAATATAAGAGACAAATTACAAAACTCCTAGAAGATAACACAGGAGAAAATCTATATGACCTTCAGTTTGGTGATGACTTTTTAGATGCCACACTAAAGGCAAAATCTACTTTGGAAAAATGAATAAGTTGGACTTCATTAAAATTAAAAATGTCTTCTTTCTGAAAGAAATTATCAAAAGAATGAGACGATGAGGCATAGACAGGGAGAAAATACTTGCAAAAGACACATCAGTTAAAGGACTATTATCCAAAATATACGAAGAATGCTTAAAACTTATCAATAAGAAAATAATGAATCCAATCAAAAAATGGGCTAGAGGCCTCAACATGCAACTCATCAAAGATGACAAATCACCATTGAAAAGATGCTTCATGTCACATGTCGTAAGGGAAATGCAAATTAAAACAACAATGAGATACCACCACACACCTACTAGAATGGCCAAAATCTAGAACACAAGCAACAACATATGCTGGCAAGGATGTGGAGGAATAGAAAATCTCATTCATCACTGGTGGGAATGGAAAATGTTACAGCTACTTTAGAAGACAGTTTGGCAGTTTCTTTAAAAAATAAACATACTCTTACCATATGATCCAGCAATCATGCTTATTGGTATTTATTCAAAATAGTTCAAAATTTAGCAGTTTACACAAAAACCTGCACATGGATGTTTATAGCAGCTTAATTCATAATTGCCAAATCTTGAAAGCAATCAAGATATATTTTGTTAGTGAATGGATAAACAGACTGTTGTACATCCAGGCAATGGGATGTTATTCAGTGATGAAAAACAAGTGAGCTATCAAGTTGTAGAAAACATGGAGGAAACTTAATTATATATTGCTAAGTGAAAGAAACCAACCTGAAAAGTGTACAAACTATATTTCCAATTTTATAACATTCTGGAAAAGACAAAACTGTAGAAACAGTAAAAATATCAGTGATTGCTAGGGGTTGTGGGGAGAAAGGGGTAAATAGCACAAGTATAGGTGATTTTTAGGGCAGTAAAATTACTCTGTATGACATTAAAATAGTGGATACATTGTCATTGCACATTTGTCCAGACTCCTAGAATGTACAACACCAAGACTGAACCTTAATGTAAATGATGAACTCTGGATGATAATGATATATTAACAGTGTAGGTTCATCAGTTGTAACAATTGTGCCACTCTGATGGGAAATGTTCATAATGACAGAGGCTATGCATGTGTAAGGGAAGAAAGTAGATGTGAAATCCCTGTACCTTCTGTTCAATTTTTCTGTTAATCTAAAACCACTTTTCAAAATAAAGTCCATTGTATTAGGGTTTTCCAGAGGAACAGAACCAGTAGGATATATACAGACATATAAGAGGGGATTTATTATGGAAATTGGTTCATGTGATTATCGAGACCCATGATGTGTCATATGCAAACTGGAGAAAAAACAAAATCCCACAGCGTAATTCGGTCTTAGTCCATAGGCCTTGAGAACCAGAAGAGCCAATGGTGTGACTCTCAGTTTAAGGCTGAAAGCTGGAGAATATGGATCACTCCAATGTCCAATGGCAAAGAAGATGAATCTCCCAGATTCAGAAGAGAGAGTAAATTCACTCTTCCTCCACCTTTCTGTTCTATCTGGGTGCTCAGTGGATTAGATGGTGCCTGTCCACATCCAATTGTCCACATCTTTATTCAGTCTACTGATTCAAATACTAATGCCTTCCTGAAGCACCCTCACACACACACTTGGAAATAATGCTTTCCCAGGGTATCCTTTAATCTAGACACATAAAAGTAGCCATAAATGTAACCTTCACATCTATTTTTAAAAATCTGTGCTGCTGACACTGATGTCATTGTGCCTATCTCTCCAAATTTTTACTTTTTAAAAATGATTCCATACCATCAGCCTAGATCTCTGTACCTGAATCAGATGTCAGAAAATAATTTAGGTCACTTGATCCAGGTAGGAGTACAAATGAATCTGCTCAGCAAACAAGGGGTTCATATTTTTGTTCTAGCATGTGATAAAACATAAGAATGCTCTTCCTTTTATTTGCATAATATTTTTAAGATGTTAACTGTAAACCAACAAAGATCAAAAGACACAAAGAAGGCCATTACATAATGGTAAAGGGATCAATTCAACAAGAAGAGCTAACTATACTAAATATATATGCACCCAATACTGGAGCAACCAGATTCATAAAGCAAGTCCTTAGAGACCTACAAAGAGACTTAGACTCCCACACAATAATAATGGGAGACTTTAACACCCCACTGTCAATATTAGACAGATCAACGAGACAGAAAGTTAACAGGGATATCCAGGAATTGAACTCAGCTCTACAGCAAGTGGACATAATAGACATCTACAGAACTCTCCACCCCAAATGAACAAAATATACATTCTTCTCAGCACCACATCGTACTTATTTCAAAATTGACCACATAGTTGAAAGTAAAGTACTCCTCAGCAAAAGTGAAAGAACAGAAATTATAACAAACTGTCTCACAGATCACAGTGCAATCAAATTAGAACTCAGGATTAAGAAACTCACTCGAAACTGCTCAACTATCTGGAAACTGAGCAACCAGCTCCTGAATGACTACTGGGTACATAACGAAATGAAGGCAGAAATAAAGATGTTCTTTGAAACCAATGAGAACAAAGACACAATGTATCAGAATCTCTGGGACACATTTAAAGCAGTGTGTAGAGGGAAATTTATAGCACTAAATGCCGACAAGAGAAAGCTGGAAAGATCTAAAATTGACACCCTAATATCACAATTAAAAGAACTAGAGAAGCAAGAGCAAACACATTCAAAAGCTAGCAGAAGGCAAGAAATAACTAAGATCAGAGTAGAACAGAAGGAGATAGAGACACAAAACACCCTTCAAAAAATCAATGAATCCAGGAGCTGTTTTTTTGAAAAGATCAACAAAATTAATAGACCACTAGCAAGACTAATAAAGAAGAAAAGACAGAAGAATCAAATAGATGCAATACAAATGATAAAGGGGATATCGCCACCGATCCCACAGAAATACAAACTACCATCAGAGAATACTATAAACACCTCTACGCAAATAAACTAGAAAATCTAGAAGAAATGGATAAATTCATGGACACAAACACCCTCCCAACACTAAACCAGGAAGAAGTTGAATTCCTGAATAGATCAATAACAGGCTCTGAAATTGAGGCAACAATTAATACCCTACCAACAAAAAAAGTACAGGACCAGACCGATTCACAGCCAAATTCTACCAGGGGTACAAGGAGGAGCAGGTACCATCCTTCTGAAACTATTCCAATCAACAGAAAAAGAGGGAATCCTCCCTAACTCATTTGATGAGGCCAACATCATCCTGATACCAAAGCCTGGCAGAGACACAACAAAAAAAGAGAATTTTAGACCAATATCCCTGACGAACATCAATGCAAAAATCCTCAGTAAAACACTGGCATACTGAATCCAGCAGCACATCAAAGAGCTTATCCACCATGATCAAGTGGGCTTCATCCCTGGGATGCAAGGTTGGTTCAATGTACGCAAATCAATAAATCTAATCCAGCATATAAACAGAACCAAAGACAAAAACCGTATGATATCGCAATAGCTGCAGAAAAGGTCTTTGACAAAATTAAACAGCCTTTCATGATAAAAACTCTTAATAAATTAGGTATTGATGGGATGTATCTCAAAATAATAAGAGCTATTTATGACAAACCCACAACCAATATCATACTGAATGGGCAAAAACTGGAAGCATTTTCTTTGAAAACTAGCAGAAGACAAGGATGCCCTCTCTCACCACTCCTATTCAACATAGTGTTGGAAGTTCTGGCCAGGGCAATCAGGCAGAAGAAAGAAATAAAGGATATTGAATTAGGAAAAGAGGAAGTCACATTATCTCTGTTTGCAGATGACATGATTGTATATTTAGAAAACCCCATTGTCTCAACCCAGAATCTCCCTTAGCTGATGAACAATTTCGGCAAAGTCTCAGGATACAAAATCAATGTGCAAAAATCACAAGCATTCCTATACACCAATAACAGACAAACAGAGAGTCAAATCATGAGTGAACTCCTATTCACAATTGCTTGAAAGAGAATAAAATACCTAAGAATCCAACTTACAAGGGATGGGAAGGACCTCTTCAAGGAGAACTACACACCACTGCTCAACGAAATAAAAGAGGACACAAATAAATGGAGGAACATTCCATGCTTATGGATAGGAATAACCAATATCATGAAAATGGTCATACTGCTCAAGGTAATTTATAGATTCAATGCCATCCCCATCAAGCTACCAATGACTTTCTTCATAGAATTGGAAAAAAACTTCTTTAAAGTTTATATGGAACCAAAAAAGAGTGCACATTTCCAAGACAATCCTAAGCCCAAAGAACAAAGCTGGAGGCATCACCCTATCTGACTTCAAACTACATTACAAGGCTACAATAACCAAAACTGCATGGTACTGGTACCAAAACAGAGATATATATCAATGGAACAGAACAGAGCCCTCAGAAATAATACTACACATCTACAACCATCTGCTCTTTGACATACCTGACAAAAACAAGCAGTGGGGAAAGCATTCCCTCTTTAATACATGGTGCTGGGAAAACTGGCGAGCCATAAGTAGAAAGCTGAAACTGGATCCCTACCTTACACCTTATACAAAAATTAATTCAAGATGGATTAAAGACTTAAATGTTCGCCCTAAAACTATAAAAACCCTAGAAGAAAACTTAGGCAATACCATTCAGTACATAGGCATGGGCAAGGACTTCATGACTAAAATACCAAAAGCAATGGCAACAAAAGCCAAAATTGAAAAATGGAATCTAATTAAACTAAAGAGCTTCTGCACAGCCAAAGAATCTACCATCAGAGTGAACAGGCAACCTACAGAATAGCGGAAAATGTTTGCAATCTACCCATCTGACAAAGGGCTAATATCCAGAATCTACAAGGAACTTAAACAAATTTACAAGACAAAAATCAAACAACCCCATTAAAAAGTGGGCAAAGGATATGAACAGACACTTCTCGAAAGAAGACATTTATGCATCAACAGACTCATGAAAACATGCTCATCATCACCGGCCATCAGAGAAATGCAAATCAAAACCACAATGAGATACTACCTCACACCAGTTAGAATGGTGATCATTAAAATGTCAGGAAATAACAGGTGCTGGAGAGGATGTGGAGAAACGTGAACACTTTTACACTGTTGGTAGGACTGTAAACTAGTTCAACCATTGTGGAAGACAGTGTGACAATTCCTCAAGGATCTAGAAATAGAAATACCATTTGAGCCAGCCACCCCATTACTGGGTATATACCCAAAGAATTATAAATCACACTGCTATAAAGACACATGCACATGTATGTTTATTGTGGCCCTATTCACAATAGCAAAGACTTGGAACCAACCCAAATGTCCATCAATGATAGACTGGGTTAAGAAAATGTGGCCCATATACAGCATGGAATACTATACAGCCATTAAAAGAAGGATGAGTTCATATCCTTTGTAAGGACATGGATTAAGCTGGAGACTATCATTCTGAGCAAACTATCGCAAGGGCAGAAAACCAAGGACCACGTGTTCTCACTCACAGGTGGGAACTGAACAATTAGAACACCTGGACACAGGATGGAGAACATCACACACCGTGCCTGTCGTGGGGTGGAGGGACAGGGGAGGGATAGAATTAGGAGATATACCTAATGTAAATGACAAGTTAATGGGTGCAGCACACCAACATGGCCCATGTATACATATGTAACAAACCTGCACGTTGTGCACATGTGCCCTAGAACTTAAAGTATAAACAAAAAAAGATGTTTCAATGTCAATTTGAGGGAGAGACGGGTACTAGAAGGGGAACAGATTAACACATATTTAAAAAATGAATCTATATACCTATTAATAATTATTTAATAAGGCACTTAAAAGATAAACTGTTTCAATATCATTACTAAAAAAATGAGTAAACAGAGAACAAGGCTTCATTATGTACTTATTTACACCTTAGGACTGTGTATGTGCACACACACATGCACGCATTTCCTTCCAAAGAGATGATACTAGAGAAGGGAATGTTCTAACTCTGAAAAGAGTGCATTTAAGTACATGAAGCTTCAGAGATTGTTAGCATCACAGACTTGGTGGTTTCTCACCTTTAGGAGGTAGCACTACTAGTTACTACCCTGGCATCCCCAGCTTTGACCTAGGCATACACAGTTATTATTGGTATGAAAAGAAATTTGGTTTCTGAGTGGCTTCACTTGCAAGAAGGCATGGTGACAAATGCTGTGTGACTCACCATGTTCCATAGGTTATTTTACTTCTGAATGGGTGTGTTGGAAAATTACAGGTGATTTGGAAAAAAAAAAAGTCCAAAGAGAATGTGTTATTTCTCCTGGACCACTCCAATTTATTCAACTTCTGTTCAGCACAAAATCTCACTAAAATTTTATAATATTCATTATTTCTTCATATGTCACAAAACCCCATTTCAATTATATAAAATAATCAAAGTATATATGTTAATGAAAGTACACATGTTAATAAAAAAGAAACAAGAAGTCAATGATATCAATCTACTGCAAATCAAACAAATTAACTCATGTTTTGATGGAGAACTTCATTTTATTTGTGATTATTCTGTTGGCGATGTATTTAATAGCTGAAATCAAATTCAAATATTGTAAAAAATTCTCTCAATAAAGAATTACTAAGGGACACTGAGGTAAAAGCTAGAGTAAGGAAATGAGAGGGAAAGAGCTTTGAGCCCCATCTCTGAGAATGTTAGTTACTTCAACATAAATGGAGTATGCCAAATAGAAAATTTAATTAAGAGTTCTGTGTCTCCCACTAAAATTCATTTCTTCTTTATTCTTTAAGACAATGATCTCATTTTAAATTTTGTGTGTGTATGTGCTAGCCCTTTAGATGCAGTGATGGCTTACACTTGGTTTTCAGCCATTTTGCTGAGTAAACTTAGTAACAATCCTGGCTGGAGTAGGCAGAATAATGGCTCCGTGAAAATAGCAGTATCTTAATCCCAGATACCTGTTATGTTTCATGCAAAAATGACTTTGAGATGGGGAGATTAAGGTTAAGGACCTTGTATGGAGATTAAGGTTAAGAACTTTGTATTGTACCTTATCCAAGTAGGTACAATCTAATCACATGAGTCCTTAAAACTTGGAGAACACGCCCCATCTGAGGAGAACCAGAGATGGCAGTGTGAGACAGACTCAACTGCCATTGGTGGCCCTAAGGATGCGGGAAGGGCGTTATGAGCTCAGGGGCAGGTTGCCACAGGAATCTGGAAAAGGAAAGGAAGCAGATTTCCCCTTATAGCTTTCACAAAGGAGTAGATCCCTACTGACACCTTGACTGTAGTTCATTGATACCTGTGTCAGACTTCTAACCTACAGAACTATAAAAAGTAAATATGTGTTATTTTAATCCACTAAAATTGTGGTAATTTGTTATGTCATCAGTAGAAACCTAATATAGTGGCTAACATTGTTTAAGTACTTACTATGTACCAGACATAATGCTTAGTCATTTATGTGCCTTATTTATTTCTTACAACCCTATTTATATATGAGGAAACTGAGATTTAGAGAGGTTGGGTAATTTGCCCAAGACTACACAGAAAGAAGTGATAGAGTAGCAATATTTATATCCATAATGTCTGTTTCAGAGTCTGAGCTCTTAACTACTCTGCTATCTAGACTTTCAACTCTTTGCAAAGGAGTTACATGTAAATAGAGTATTTCCTGGAGACTTAATGTCTATTGAATTGAATTCTCTCTGATAATAATTCAAAAAATTACAGTACAATATTGTTTTGTCCTAGGTTTGCCCTCATTCAGAGTAGATTTGAAAACATTTATTTTTTTCATTAAGTGAAAGAGTAATGGAAAACTATCAGTTACTAAAAGATCAATGACCCATTGCAAGAAAAGATGGGCCTAGAAATTTGGAAGGACGTTTTCTCAGAGAAAACAATTAGAAATACTGAATTAAAATGTTTAAAAAATCTTCTTAAATATATATTTAAAAAGTGGAATCTATAGACTTAATTAGATTCCTGCTTCACTTTGAGCATTTTTTATGAAGATGGACAACCTAAGCTTTGGCTTGAATGACCTTGTAAGAGCATGTGGGGTTCTGAAGACAGAATTCAACGTCTCGGACTTACCCATCCCAATTTAATATCCCACATAGAGCTGGGACCCCAAATGCTATACCCTCAAGGTTGGGGAGAAGCAGAAGTAACACTGTACTTCCCAACTCCCTGGGCATTACAAGGAAAAGTTGCTATGGCATTTGGAAGAGTAGAAGGTGGAAAACAAAGCTCCACTAAGAAGTTGAAACTACAAGTCCAAGGTGGCCCTGGCATAGAGTTTTAAAAAAATAATGTAACGGAAAAGCTGTGCTATTAGGTTGAGATGGCTGCAGTACCTTGGGTTTTTATTTAAACAAACTGAAGGCCAATGTAAACAGCAAAACAAAACTTAAGCTAACCCAATCAAGAACTGCCAGTTTTCCTTTAACTAGGGACTTTCTACCAGATCATACCGAAATAATGTAAACATTTATCTGTAGCCAATCAAATAACTACCTTTCTTCCATGTTCAGCCTATAAAAGCCCCTTGCTCCACTGCTAACACAGAACTCCCTAAACCTCTTTTGGTTTTGAGTGCTGCCTGATCCGTGAATTATTTGATGCTCAAATCAACTTTGTTAAATGTATTTTGTTCATCTCTGTAGTACTCTATTAGTCCATTTTCACACCGCTATAAAGAACTGCCTGAGATTGGGTAATTTATAAAGGAAAGAGGTTTAATTGACTCACAGTTCTGCATGGCTGAGGAGGCCTCAGGAAAATTACAATGATAGCAGAGGGGAAGCAAACACATCCTTTTTTACAAGGCGGCAGGAGAGAGAAGTGCAGAGTGAAAGGGGAAGAGCTCCTTATAAAACCATCAGATCTCATGAGAACTTACTCACTATCACAGGAACAGCATGGGGGAACTGCCCTCATAATCCAGGCACCTCCCACGAGGACCTTCCTCTAACACATGGAGATTACAATTCAGATTATAATTCAAGATGAGATTTGGGTGGGGACACAAAGCCAGACCATATCAAGTACCAAACTGGCAAATCAGGAACTTGGTTTAAATGGTCTGGAATTAGGGCCCTGGCAGAAACAATCACAAATTCTCCTTGGAGGAATTTAACATCTCAGCTTCTCCTGAAGTCTACTTCATCTCAGTTAATGGTACTTCTATTATTCCAGTTGCTCAGACCAAATATCTTGGTGTCATCCTTGACAATTCTGTTTCTCAAACCTTATCCAGTCTGTTAGCAAACCCTATTCACCTTTAGAAAACTCATTATCTTTTCTCTGTTGTAATATTGCAGTAGTCCTCTAAATGATCTCCTTGCTTCAGCTTTTGTCTCCCTGGAAACATTTTCAATGCAGCCGTCAGAGTGAGTCTGTTCAAATGTAAATTACATAATTCTTATGCTGCAAACAGTTTAAATAATTCTCACCTCATTCAAAGGAAAGCCAAAGTCTTTGTAATGACCTCCAGAGTCCAAGACTTCTGCTCCTTTGGCTCTTCTGCCCTCATTTCCTGCTACTCTCCTATGTGTTCAGTATAGCAGATGCTGTCAGTGCCCTGCCCGTTGCCACTCTTGCTTACCTTTTTAGTGCATACAGGGCTAATTTCAAATGCCTAATGACTGACTAGAATTTATATATATATATATATGTATGTATGTATGTGTATATATGTATATATACGTATATATATGAATTTATACATATATACACATGTGTAAGCTTCATAGTCTCTGTTTTATGCTGTGTCGCAGAGGTCTCTCTCCTTCGGATTAAGCTCCCTCACTCACAGTATTAGCTGGCTTGAAAACACACATTTTACTTACTCCTTTCTCTTCTATGCCTCACTTTGTATCTCCCTACCTTATCTCTTTACTCTCAAATGATCAACATAAACTTGAATGCTTATCTCAGATAAACATCTAATCAACTGACTATACTATTCCTTGCAGTTTCTTTAACACTTCAGGTATGTTCCAGCCTCAAGGCTGTTGTATTTGCTGTCCCTGCTCACATGTCTGGAGTGCTATTGCCCTAGAAATTACACAAGGCCATTTGCTTCATATCATTCAACAAAACCTTCCCTGGACATCCTGTTACCCATTCAAGCAACACTTTTCTTTTTTCCCTAAATTAATTATTTTATTCATTAACACACATCACAATTTAATTAAGAAATTAATTCTGTGTGTATGTGTGCACGCACATGTGAGAGAGATAGAATTTACTTGTTTATTGACTTTGCTCCCACAGGAATATAACTCTCTGAGCAATGGGATTTATGTTTGTTTGGTTCACTACTGTATCCCAATAATTACCTGCCACATAGTTAGCACTAAAAAATATTTGTTTTACTTAGTGTTTACCGTGTGTAAATGTGCATAAAAGAAAACCAGTAATATTCCCAGAATAATAAATAGCTCAGTGGAAAAAATACTCAAGCATTAAAAAACCCCACAAAAATACTATTAGTGAGAAACAACAGAAACAAAAGATGGCAGAACAAAGATTTAATTTGGAAGAAATCACAGAGATTATATTTATTTGCTATGTTTAATAAAAAACATGAACTGAGAAGTGTTTGAAGCAGGAAACCATCAAAGTAATTAAGAAGTTGTGAAATTAATTTTTCCATATTAAAATTACAATAAATTATAAAAATACAATAAATGTGTTTATCAGTATGTTAAACTCAGTTGAAGAGAAAATTAACAAATTATAAGTCAAAAGACATCATCTACAATCCAGCACAGAGAGCAAGAGATGAAATATATGAAAAGAACTTAAAAGACCCAAAGAATAGAATGAGAATGTCTAGCATACATCTAATAAGAACTTCAGAGTACAAGCAAGAGAAAATTGAGAAACTTGCCTGCAAGAGTAGCTAGACAAAATGAAAGAAGTAACTATTTTCAGGTATTGGACAACAGGCCTCATGAGAAATATGCCTGGTCCCCTTATAATCACCCCAGCTTTCAGTGTGGAGTCGCTTTCTGGACCATGGTTCATGGGGTGGGAGCCTGAGCTGAGCTGTTAAGTAGGAAACTGCTCAGAAAAGGAATTTTAAAAATTAGCATAGGGGTCCCCTTAAGTCTTTGGCTAATACTCAGTTTTGCATTACACAGTGCAAGTCCCCAGGAAGCCTTGCAGAGAGCAGCTTCTAGAGAGCTGATTTGTGAGGTTGCATAATGTTGAGAGATTGAGGAGTTCTGAACAGCCAGAGTGAAGAGCAAAGTGACCTTGAGGAGCACCCCAAGCATTCAATCGAGACCTCAGAAAGTCCATGCCTCAGAAAGAGGGCTACCCTATTCCCAGATTAAGAGCTCATTTAAACATGGCCTAATAAAGCTTAAAATCAAGTATTGAAATGATCAAGCTAATTCCCCAGTATTTTAACTACTAGCCAGAAAAAAAAATGCATTACTTTAGTGATGAAGTTATTGGATCCTGGGTTCTTTTTTTATTTAATTGGGATTTTAAAGTTTGATTTTTGTGTGTATGAAAGTTTAGTTGTTTGTGTTTGTTTTAATGTCAATATTTTTATGTAAATTGTGCCTATACAGTTTTTCTATTATCATTGTGTCACTATGTATAAAATTTATCTCTCAAAAGAGGTTTGAAATACCAAAGAGATTCTGAATTATTTGATTTATAGGTTTACTATTTAAAGGTTGGTTTGTAATACTGCATTATCAAGGTTATTAAGAATTAGACAAAATTAGTATGATACATTCCTAGTGCACAGTGTGTGCGATGTGATACCATCTTTACCTATCAAAGTAATAAATAATCGGATGCTGAAATAATTAAATCTATAATAATAATACTTAATGCTAACAAAAATGAGATGAGCATTTTATATACTTTTCATAGAAACACGAATTGACACAATCATTCTGCAAATATATTTGGTCATATATGTTTAACATATTTAAATATTTTTATCATTTGACCCAATTACTTCAAGGAAATGATTAGTAATATATCTTTCTGAGATGTTAATTATAGTATTTTTATAGTGATGAAAATGTGAAGCAATCAAAATAGTTTACACAAAGTTAAATAATTTATGGTGTGAATTAAAACCATGTTTTATCTGAAGGTTAGTTTCTAATGACAACAAATAGAAATTGTGGAATATTCAAAATTATTTTTGAAAAATATATTAAATCTTCTATGGAATAGATTTCTGCACCATTGCTCATTAATTCCAGTGAAGTCTCGTTCTTCCTACAATGTTGCAACAGTTTGTTACCTTCCATTTTAGTTTTCCTTTTCTTCTTTTTTCAGTGCTTTGGAAACCATAATGATATTTTATTTAATTTTTATTTAATTTTTAATTATTATGGGTACATAGTAGGTGTATGTATTTATGCATCACATGAGCTATTTTGATATAGGCATACAACATGTAATAATCACAGCAGGAGAAATGGGGTATTTATTACCTCAAGCATTAGTCCTTTGTGTTTCACACAATCTAATTATACTCCCTTAGTTATTTTAAACTGTTCTAATTCATATTATTTCTACTACACTTCACCCTGTTGTGCTAGCAAATACTAGGTCTTACTCATTCTTTTCATTTTTGTACCCATTAACCATCCACACTCTCCTCCACCCCATCTCTACCACTACCCTTCCCAGTCTCTTGTAACCATCCTTCTACTTTCTATCTCCATTAGTTCAATTGTTTTAATTTTTGGTTCCCATAAATAAGAGAGAACATGCAATGTTTGCTTTTCTGTGCCTGGTTTATTTCACTTGACATAATGATCTCCAGTTCCATCCATGCTGTTGCAAATGACTGGTTCTCATTCTTTTTTATGGTTGCATAGTACTCCATTGTGTATATGTAGCACATTTTCTTTATCCATTTATCTATTGGCAGACACTTGGGTTGTTCCTAAATCTTGGCTATTGTGAATAGTGCTGCAGTAAATATAGGAGTGTAGATATATCTTCTACGTACTGATTTCCTTTATTTTGGTATATTCCTAGGAGTGGAATTGCTGCATAATATGGTAGCTCTATTTTTAGTTTTTTGAGGAACCTCCAAACTATTTTCCATAGCAGTTGCCCTAATTTACATTCCCACCAAAAGTGTACCAGAGTTTCTCCTTTTCTCCATATCCTTGCCAGTGTTTGCTATTGCCTGTCTTTTGGATATAAGCCATTTTAACTGGTGTGAGATAATATCTCATTTTAGTTTTAATTTGCATTTCTTTGATGTTGAACACTTTTTCATATACCTGTTAGCCATTTGCATGTCTTCCTTTGAGAAATTTCTATTCAAGTCTTTTCCCATTTTTAAATCAGATTATTTGTTTTTTTCCTATAAAGTTGTTTGAGCTCCTTATATGGAGCTCAACTTATATTCTGGTTATGAATCTTTTGTCAGATGGGTACTTTGAAAATATTTCCTCCTTTCTTTGTGGGTTGCCTCTTCACTTTGTTGATTTGTTCCTTTGCTGTGCAGAAGCTTTTAAACTTGATGTGATCCCATTTGTTCATTTTTGGTTTGGTTGCATGTGCTTATTGCGGTATTGCTCAGGAAATTGTTGCCCAGACTAATGTCCTGGAGAGTTTCCCCAATGTTTCTTTGTGGTAGTTTCAAAGTTTGAGGTCTTAAAATTTTTAATCCATTTTCATTTTACTTTTATATATGGCAAAATATAGGGGTTGAATTTCATTCTTCTGCATATGGATGTTCAGTTTTCCCAGGACCATTTATTGAAGAGACTATCCTTTCCCCAGTGTGCATTCTTAACACCTTTGTTGAAAATGAGTTCACTGTAGATGTTTAGATGTATTTGTGGGCTCTATATTCTGTTCCACCAGTCTGTGTGTCTGTTACACCAGTATCATGCCATTTTGGTTACTACAGCTCTGTGGTATAACTTGAAATCAGGTAATATGATTCCTCCAGTTTTGTTTTTTGCTCAGGACAGCCTTGGCTGTTTTGGGTCTTTTGTGGTTGCATATAAAATTTAAGATAGTTTTTTTCTATTTCTGTAAAGAATGTCATTGGTATTTTGATAGGGATTGCAATGAATCTGTAGATTGCTTTGGGTAGTGTGGATACTTTAACAATATCAATTTTTGAATCCATGAACATGGAATATCTTTCCATTTTTCTGTGCCATTTTCAATTCCTTGCATTGATGTTTTATAATTTTTATTGTAGAGATCTTTCACTACTTTGGTCCATTCCTAGGATTTTACTTGTAGCTACTGTAAATGGAATTACATCCGTGATTTCTTTTTCAGATTGTTCACCGTTAGTGTATAAAAATGCTAATGACTTTTTGTATGTTGATTTTTGTTATGTGCGCACCTAATTGAAGAGACTACTCAAACAGGCTAAGTGTGAGCAAAAGTCTGTTTATTCACTCAGGTGCGAGTGGGCTGAATCCGAGAAAGGAGTCATTGAAGGGTGGTGGGAGTGGAACTGATTTTGTAGGTTTGGGGTAGGTAATGGAAAGTTACAGTTAGGGGCAGTTTTGTCAGGCAGGGGAAAAATGTCACAAGGTGCATAGTCATGAGGTGGGGGGAAGTCACAAAGCACAATATCATAAGGTCGATTGATTAGTTAGGGTAGGGCAGGAACATATTACAATGGTGGAATGTTGCAAGGTTGGTTAATCAGTTAAGACGGGAACTAACTGCTGCTGCTTCTTTAGTGATTCTCCTGTTGCTCCAGGCTTTGTGACTCCAGGAGGCCTGTACATGTGGGTCAGAGGGGTCACAATGGCTCGAACATGGTGTAGCCCATTCAGAGGACCTTACAATTTTGTATACTGCAACTTTACTAAATTTCTTTATCAGTTCTAATAGTCTTTTGGTGTGGTCGTTATGTATTTCCAAATACAAGATTAGACCATCTGCAAAGAAGGATAATTTGACTTTTTCTTTCCCATTTGAAAGCCTTTTATTTCTTTCTCTTGTCTGATTGCTCTATCTGGGTCTTCCAGTACTATGCTGAATGACAGTGGTGACAGTGGGCATACTTGTTGTGTGCCAGAACTTAGAGAAAAGGTTTTCAGATTTTCCCCATTCAGCATGATACTAGCTATGGGTATATTGTATGTGACTTTTATTATGTTGTGTATTCCTTCTATACCAAGTTTCTTGAGGCTTTTTATCTTGAAGGGATGTTGAATTTTATCAAATAATTTTTCAGCATCAATTGACATAATCATATGGATTTTGTCTTTCGCTGGGTTGATATGATATATCACTGTATATGATTTGCATATCTTGAACCATCCTTGAATCTCTGAGTTGAATCCCACTTAGTCACGATAAAAGATCTTTCCAAGGTACTGCTAGTATTGTGTTGAGGATCTTTGCATCAATATATATCAGGAATATTGGCCTGTAGTTTTGTACTTTTGATGCAACTGTATCTGATTTTGGGATCAGAGTGATGAATGAGTTTGAAAGTATTCCTTCCTCCTCTATTTTTCAGAATAGTTTGAGGAGGATTGGTATTAGGATTTCTTTAAATGCTTGGTAAGATTCAGCAGTGAAACCATCAAGTCTTGGGTTTTTCTTTACTGGGAGTCTTTTTATTACATCTTCTATGTTGTTTCTTGTTATTGATCTGTTCAAGTTTCAGATTTCTACATGATTCAGTCTTGGTAGGTTGTATGTGTCTAGGAATGTTTCCATTTCTTCTAGATTTTTCAATTTACTGGCATGTATTTGCTCATAGTAGCCACTAATGATCCTTTGAATTTCTGCAGTATTAGTTATAATGTCTCCTTTTTCATCTCTGATTTTATTTGGATCTCCTCTCTTTTATTTTTCATCTGGCTAAAAGTTTGTCAATTTGTTTAACTTTTGAAAGAATCAACTTTCTGTTTCATTGACTTTTTGTAATGTTTTCTTTGTTATAATTTCATTTATTTCTGCTCTGATCTTTATTATTTCTTTTTTTTCTACTTATTTTGGGTTTGGTTTGCTCTTACTTCTCTAGTTGTTTTAACCCATTTTCATTTTACTTTTGTATAAGGCAAGATAAGTATTAGCAAAGAAAGGTAAGACACCACTGGAATAGAGGGACAGAAATACTGGACAGTAAGCATGGCATCAAACATGGGCATTGGCTTTGTGCATAAGACAGGAAATCAGTTACAAACTGGAGGGATAAGATGGAGAGTTTTCCTTTAGAACACAGTACAAGGATTTTTATCAAGGACATCTTATAAAAAATAATGATGATTTTCTGCTAGAGTGTTGATCTAGTTTTTAATTTTTTTTAAAATTTCCTGGTTAAAATCACAATTATTCCTGGAATCTAAGTGAAAAACAAGTGTCAATATGGAGTTAAGTGACTCCACTTGGAGATGAGGGAAAATGCAGTGTCTCGGAGGATGTGCAGGCCTGGCATCATTGAATCATTTCCATCGCTGGTACTTAATTTAGAAAACTATGGTCATTATAATTACTCCCAAATATAAAAGTGATTTGTACATATCACAAAAGACTTCCAGGAGCCTTTCCTGTACTAGTTTCTGGTGTTATTGATTTTATTAAATTTGCTAAACTTACAATAGACATTTTAAATTGGTTCACAAAAACAGTATGAGTTGCCACCATTTGTATGCCTTGTAATAGGTCCACAATATGAGTACTTGTTAATTCTTTTGTATGTGAACCAGGGAGTGATGGTCTCTGTCGTGTTTAGTAGTATTTCCAATATAAGCTAGAAAAGTTGATCATAAATAGATGTATTTTTACTTTCCATGTAAGACTTAGAATATGTCTTATTGTTACAAGTTTTCTCTCTTGAGAAAGAAAGGTGCTTTAGAGCTGCAGAGTAACCATTCAGGGAACTTTCATGGCCTGGACACAACCAAGATAAAAGAAAATGAGAGGAGCACACTCTCCTTTTTAACTTTACCACAGAAATACAAATGGCAATGGTGTCGCTAAACAACCTTCTTGCCATGCTAAAAACATAGAACTTTAATTTAGAAGACAAATAGCTAACCATAAAATCCAGGAGGAATGAGTTTGATTTGTTTGAAAAGCAACAAAATTTGACTACATAAACTTAGACTGAGTCCTATTTAACATTCCGCATCACTTTACTGCACAGCAATAACAATATTTCCCAAATAAAGTTGAAACTCACCTATGGAGCCTCAATTATATGGCTGAGGTATTGATTCTGATCCTTAATTTCCTTTAAAATGTAATATTCCTCAAACTAAGAAAATCTCAGATCTATGGTATTATGAAAATGAAGGAAAAACAAAGTCAATCTCTGCTTTTTTTTTTTTTTTTAACTTCATTGGGAATTTCTATAAGAACTTTTGGCTGAAACATTTTCTAGTTATCTAAATATATGGGCAAGTATGTGAATATGAGGGGAAAGGGTATGAAGAATGAACGTAAATTTCCGTCACCTCTGTTATCATATCTAAGCAGAATTCTCATTGGCCCTTGTGAAATATGTAAGCAGAAAGGATCCGCTTTCCTTCACATTTGTATTGTCCCTTCAGAGTCACAGCTTTTGGCAGCAAAAAAGGAAGGAAGGGAAGAGGTCACACTGCTCCAGAGGTGTTTCTGCTTCCACTTCTGTCCCTCACACCCATTCTTTTGGATTCTTGGCCTATGTTCCTAAGAATATAAATTTCATAACCACTCCAAACACAAACCCTATTCTTTAGTTCAGTCAGGTTTAGTGGAAGAAAATAAATGAGAGGTTTGTTTTCTTGCTCAAAATTTATTGATCTAACTGTGACGGAGGCACTTGGGTGTGTAGAGAAATGAAAGAAAAAGAGAGTGTTGGAATATGGAAGTAGTATGTAATATTTAAGAATAAACAAAATAAGATAAAACTGGAAAATTTAGTTTTTAAAAATTCTTTATGGAGTTCTTTAATTTTCTTTGTCTTCTATATTGCATTACATTTCCTTCTATATTCCTTCTAAAGGTAGAAATGGAACCAATGTTTTTATAAATAATGGAAATTAGTACTTTAATTTTTCTGTTTTTCCCAAACCATAACTAGTTGTACAGGCTATTTTTGTAATTATAAGATAATTCCTGTCCAGGATACACTAATTTGAGAATATTTGTGCTATTACAAGGGCAGAAACAAAAGCTAAATTACTTATAATATCACTGCCAAGATGTTAGTCTTGCTACTATATTATTATATATTTTGTTTCCAGATTCTCTTCTTTGTCTTTGTACTTTACTAGTAATAAGTTCATACTAGAAAAGATCTTTTGTAACTTGTTTTCATGTGATGACATATGATGGTCACCTTTTATTTCCCTAACTAGAGAGTTGTATCAACATTTTAGAAGGCTTTATGATATTATACAATATGGATATTCTATAAATTATTTTAGCATTCACTTACTGATGAGCTTGTAGATTGTTTCTTAACTTTCACTACTATAAGTTACTAGCCACCTCATCATACTGTAAACTGCCTGGATAAATATGAATAAACATATTTATCTGTAACCATATAATAAAACTGAAAACTATGCATCATGCCAGCAGCCACAATTGTTAGTTATATGAGACTGTTAGTCCCACAATTGATAGGCATTTAATGCCATTCATTAATGTATTCACCTATTCATCTCAGTAAGTATTTATTGAATATTAGATATAATGGGCATGTTGCCCAGTACTGAGGATATATGGATAAACAAAACAGTGATAGTCTTGGTGTTAACATGCTTACATTCTAATGGTTGAAGACAATCAATAAACATGTGCATAAACAAGATATTTAGAGATTTAATTGGTACTTTGAATGGAATGAACTGGCCAACATGATAGATTTTAATTAGAGAGGTTTACTTAGCTAGGATAGACAGGGTCAAATTCTTTGAGAGACTGGTGTTTACTTGATGCTTGAGTAACAAAAAAACAACAAACCATTCAAACAACCAGACAGGATGAAAGGAGAAAATAACAAGTGCAGAGGCCCTGAGTAGCAAAAAGTTTGGTAATTGAGGAACAAGAGGATTCAGATGGATAGAGTGCAAAAATTTTCTCTCATTCTTTAGGTTGCCTGTTCACTTTGATGATAGTTTCTTTGGCTGTACTGAAGCTCTTTAGTTTAATTAGATTCCATTTGCCAATTTTGACTTTTGTTGCAATTGCTTTTGGTGTTTTAGTCATGAAGTCTCTGCCCATGCCTATGTCCTGAATGGTATTGCCTAGGTTTTCTTCTAGCATTTTCATGGTTTTAGGTCTCACATTTAAGTCTTTAATCCATCTTGAGTTAATTTTTGTATAAGGTGTAAGGAAGGGGGTCCAGTTTCAGTTTTCTGCATATGGCTAGCCAGCTTTCCCAACACCATTTATTACACAGGGAATCCTTTCTCCACTGCTTTTGTCAGGTTTGTCAAAGCTCAGATGGTTGTAGATGTGTGGTGTTATGTCTGAGGCCTCTGTTCTGTTCCATTGGTCTATATGTCTGTTTTGGTACCAGTACCATACTGTTTTGGCTACTGTAGCCTTGTAGTATAGTTTGAAGTCAGGTAGAGTGATGCCTCCAGCTTTATTCTTTTTGCTTAGGATGGTCTTGGCTATATGGGTTCTTTTTTGGTTCCATATGAAATTTGAAGTAGTTTTTTCTAATTCTGTGAATAAAATGAACGGTAGCTTGATGGGAATAGCATTGAATCTATAAATTATTTTGGGCAGTATGGCAATTTTCATGATATGGATTTTTCCTATCCATGAGCATGGAATGTTTTTTCATTTGTTTGTGTCCTCTCTTATTTCATTGAGCAGTGGTTTATAGTTCTCCTTGAAGAGGTCCTTCACATCCCTTGTAAGTTGTATTACTAGGTATTTTATTCTCTTTGTAGTAATTGTGAATGGGAATTTACTCATGATTTGGCTCTCTGTCTACTCTTGTTGTATAGGAATGTTTGTAATTTTCGTACATTGGTTTTTTATCCTGAGACTTTGCTGAAGTTGCTTCTCAACTTAAGGAGTTTGGGGGCTGAGACGATGGGGTTTTCTAAACATACTATCACGTCATCTGTAAACAGAAATAATTTGAACAGAAATAATTTGACTTCCTCTCTTCTTATTTGAATACCTTTTATTTATTTCTCTTGCCTTACTGCCCTGTCCACAACTAGCAATACTATGTTGATTAGGAGTGGTGAAAGAGGGCATCCTTGTCTTGTGCTTGTGCTGGTTTCCAAAGGGAATGCTTCCAGCTTTTGCCCATGCAGTATGATATTCAGTATGGCTGTGGGTTTGTCATAAATAGCTCTTATTATTTTGAGACACATTCCATCAATACCTGGTTTATTGAGAGTCTTTATCATGAAGGGGTGTTGAATTTTATCAAAGGCCTTTCCGGCATCAATTGAGATAATCATGTGGTTTTTGTCATTGGTTCTGTTTATGTAATGGATTACGTTTACTGGTTTGTGTACGTTGAACCAGCCTTGCATCCCAGGGATGAAATCAACCTGATCATGGTGGATAAGCTTTTAGTGTGTTGCTGGATTTGGTTTGCCAGTATTTTATTGAGGATTTTTGCGTTTATGTTCATCATGGATATTGGCCTGAAATAGTCTTTTTTTGTTGTGTCTCTTCCAGGTTTTGTATGAAGATGATGCTAGCCTCATAAAATTATTTAGGGAGGAGTCCCTCTTTTTCTATTGTTTGGAATAGTTTTAGAAGGAATGGTACCAGTTCCTCTTTGTACCTCTGGTAGAATTTGGCTGTGAATCCATCTGGTCTTGGGCTTTCTTTGATTGGTAGGCTATTAATTACGTCTCAATTTTGAATTTGTTACTGATCTATTCAGGGATTTGACTTCTTCCTGGTTTAGTCTTGGGAGGGTGTATGTGTCCAGGAATGTATCCGTGTCTTCTAGATTTTCTAGTTTATTTGTGTGAAGGTGTTTACAGTATTCTCTGGTTGTAGTTTTTATTTCTATGGGCTCAGTGGTGATCTCCCCTTTATCATTTTTTATTGTGTCTATTTGATTCTTCTCTCTTTTCTTCTTTATTAGTCTGGATAGCAGTCTATCTGTTTTGTTAATCTTTTCAAAAAAACAAGCTCCTGGATTCACTGATTTTTTTTGAAGGGATTTTCCTGTCTCTATCTCCTTCAGTTCTGCTCTGATCTTAGTTATTTCTTGTCTTCTGCCAGCTTTTGAATTTATTTGCTCTTGTTTCTCTAGTTCTTTTAATTGTGGTGTTAGGGTGTTGATTTTAGGTCTTTCCCACTTTCTCCTGTGGGCATTTAGTGCTGTAAATTTCCCTCTAAACACTGCTTTAGCTGTGTCCCAGAGATTCCAGTATATTGTGTCTTTGTTCTCACTGGTTTCAAAGAACTTATGCATTTCTGCCTTAATTTCATTATTCATCGAGTAGTCTCTCAGGAGCGGTTTGTTCAGTTTCCATGTAGTTGTGTGGTTTTGAGTGAGTTTCTTAATCCTGAGTTCTAATTTGATTGCACTGTGGTCTGAGAGACTGCTTGTTATGATTCTGTTCTTTTGCATTTGCTGAGTGTTTTACTTTCAATTATGTGCTCTATTTTAGAATAAGTGCCATGTGGTGCTGAGAAGACATATATTCTTTTGATTATGGGGTGGAGGTTAATTCCTTAACTTGTAGATGTCTATTAGGTCCACTTGGTCCAGCGCTGAGTTGAACTCCTGAATAACCTTGTTAATTTTGGTCTCATTGATCTGTCTAATACTGACAGTGGGGTGTTAAAGTCTCCCACTATTATTGTGTGGGAGTCTAAGTCTCTTTGTAGGTCTCTAAGAATTTGCTTTATGAATCTGGGTGCTCCTGTATTGGGTGCATGTATACTTAGGATAATTAGCTCTTCTTGTTGCATTGATCCCTTTACCATTGTGTAATATACTTCTTTGTCTTTTTTGATTTTTGTGGGTTTAAAGTCTGTTTTATCAGAGACTAGGTTTACAACCCCTGGTTTTATTTGCTTTTCATTTGCTTGGTAAATCTTCCTCCGTCCCCATATTTTGAGCCTATGTGTGTCTTTGCACGTGAGATGGGTCTCCTAAATACAGCACTCCAATGAGTCTTGACTCTTTATCCAATTTGCCAGTCTGTGTCTTTTAAATGGGGCATTTAGCCCATTTACATTTAAGGTTAATATTGTTATGTGTGAATTTGATCCTGTCATTATGAGGCTAGCTGGTGATTTTGTCCATTAGTTGATGCAGTTTCTTCATAGTGTTGATGGCCTTTACATTTGCTATGTTTTTTCAGTGGCTGGTACTGGTTTTTCCTTTCCATATTTAGTGCTTCCTTCAGGAACTCTTGTGAGGAAGGCTTGGTGCTGAAAAAAAAATCTCTCAGCATTCGCTTGTCTGTAAAGCATTTTATTTCTCCTTCACTTATGAAGCTTAGTTTGGCTGGATGTGAAATTCTGGGTTGAAAATTCTTTTCTTGAAGAATGTTGAATATTGGCCCCCAGTCTCTTCTGCCTTGTAGGGTTTCTGCAGAGAGATCGCTGTTAGTGTGATGAGTTCCCCTTTGTGGTTAACCTGACCTTTCTCTCTGGCTGCCCTTAACATATTTTCCTTCATTTCAACCTTGGTGAATCTGACGATCATGTGTCTTGTGGTCGCTCTTCCTGAGGAGTATCTTTGTGTTGTTCTCTGTATTTCCTGAATTTGAATGTTGGTCTGTCTTGCTTGGTTGGGGAAGTTCTCCTGGATAAACTAAGTGTGTTTCCAACTTAGTTTCATTCTCCCTGTGATTTTCAGGTGCACCAATTTAACGTAGGTTTGGTCTTTTCACATAGTCCCATATTTCTTGGAGGTTTTGTTTGTGCCTTTTTGTTCTTTTTTCTCTATTCTTGTCTTCATGCTTTATTTCATTAAGTTGATCTTCAGTCCCTGATAGCCTTTCTTCTGCTCAATCGATTTGGCTATTGATACTTGTGTATGCTTTACGAAGTTCTCATGCTGTGTTTTTCAACTCCATCAGGTCATTTATATTCTTCTGTAATCTGGTTATTCCAGTTAGCAATTCCTTTAACCTTTTACCAAGGTTCTTAGCTTCCTTTCATTGGGTTAGAACATGCTTCTTTAGCTCAGAGGAGTTTGTTATTACCCACCTTCTGAAGCCTACTTCTGTCAATTCTTCAAACTCATTCTCTGTCCAGTTTTGTTCCACTGCTGGCAAGGAGTTGTGATCCTTTGGAGGAGATGAGGCATTGTGGTTTTTGGAATTTTCAGCTTTTTGCCCTGGTTTTTCCTCATCTTTATGGATTTATCTACCTGCGGTCTTTGCTGTTGGTGACTTCTGGATGGAGTTTTTGTGTGGTTGTTTCTTTTGTTGATGTGGATGTTATTGCTTTCTGTTTGTTAGTTTTCCTTTTAACTATCAGGCCACTCTTCTGTAGGGCTGCTGGAGTTTGCTGGAGGTCCACTCCAGACCCTCTTTGCCTGGGTTTCACCAGCGGAGGCTACAGAACAGCAAAGATTGTTGCCTCCTCATTCCTCTGGAAGCTTCATCCTGGAGGGGCACCCTCGAGATGCCAACTGGAGCTCTCCTGCATGAAGTGTCTGTTGAACCCTGCTATGAGGTATCTCCCTGTTAGAATGCATGGGGGTCAGGGACCCACTTGAGGAGGCAGTCTGTCTCTTAGCAGAGCTCAAGTGTTGTGCTGGTCTGCAGGTACTCTGTCCCAGCGATATGGGAGTTTGATCTATAAGACCCTAAGTGGTGCTACTGCCTTTCTTTCTGAGATGGCCTGCCCAGAGAGGAGGAATCTAGAGAGGTAGTCTGGCTACGGTAGCTTTGCTGAGCTGTGGCTTTCCTGGTGGCTTTGTTTATGCTGTGAGGGGAAAACCACCTACTTAAGCCTCAGTAATGGTGGAAGCCCTTTGCCCCACCAAGCTTGAGCATCCCAGGTTGACTTAAGACTGCTGTGCTGGCAGCAAGAGTTTCAATCCAGTGGATCTTAGCTAGCTAGGTGCCAGTGAATCTGGTGGGATTTACTGAGCAAGACCACTTAGCTCCCTGGCTTTGGCCCCCTTTCCGGAGGAGTGAATGGTTCTGTCTCCCTGGCATTCCAGGCACCACTGTGGGATGAAAAATAACTCCTGCAGCTAGCTCAGTGTCTGCCCAAATGGCCACCCAGTTTTGTTCTTGAAACCCAGTGCCCTGGTATTATAGGTACCCAAGAGAATCTTCTGGTTTGTGAGTTTTGAAGACTGTGGGAAAAGTGTAGTATCTGTGCCGGAGTGCACCGTCCCTCAAGTCACAATCCCTCAAGGCTTCTCTTGGCTAGGGGAGGGAGTGCCCCAACCGCTTGCACTTCCCGGGTGAGGCAATGCTCCACCCTGCTTCTGCTTCCCTCCGTGGGCTGCACCTACTGTCTAACCAGTCCTAATTAGATGAACCAGATACCTCAGTTGGAGATGTAGAAATCACCTGCCTTCTGCATTGGTCTTGCTGGGAGCTGCAGACTGGAGTTCCTATTCAGCCATCTTGCCTAGAAATAAAAAATATCCATGCAGAGTTTTTGAACTAGATAATCATAAGGAAATTGGTGCAATTTGGAGAATATTAAAGTAAATATAAGTAGTCCAGAGGGTAAAAATAAAAGTCTACTACAGTTATTGAGAATGAAAAATATATGTAACTGGTAAAAAATCAGCAAAAATGTAAAAATTTAAAATAATTAGTAAGCCAAATCTACGAATGTATATAAGAGATAACATTGTTATTGCCTTGGTGCTTATTTCAGGTAGACAAAATTGCTTAAACTAGAATAATAATACAATTCACTTCAAGAATATATTAAAACGAACACTTACATGATCATCTCAGTAGATGCACAAAATAACATTAGTTAAAATGCAACTTAAAACTCTCTGAGTTTTAGCCAGCCACATGGGCTGCCAGCTAGAGATTTTATTCTCCAGCATTCCTTGCAGCTACCAGTGGCCATGTGACTAAGTTCTTGCCAGAGGACTATCAGCAGAAGTGATGTGAATATTCTCCAGGTAATGGACTGGGCTTTGATTTCTTCTCTTCTCTCTTTTTCCCCTCTTAGCTTCTGTTTTAGTCAGACCAACCATATGCTTAGACTCATTCTCAGCTCATCCCAAAATCTGAGCCACAAGTTACAGCCACTCATGGTATGCCACTTAATTTTCTGTCTTATAATGTCATTAGAGGTGTTCTTTATCCATGCTAACATATTCCAGCCTTCCTGAAACAGTTTTACTCGTTCATCTTTATATTCATTTAGAACCTTACAAAAAATTGAATGCACAGAAAGCATTTTAAAATATATATTTCATTGCCATCAATTTTGTTTGCTTGTTCCTGCTGCTAGCTAAATGTGATGCTATTTAATTGAAACAAATTCTTACCAAGCTATGAAATTAAGGTACAATTTTGAAAATTTGAGTCCATTTAAACCCTCATATTACACTTAATTGAAGATATTTAATAACCATTTGTCTTCCCAGTGGAAGAAAAATAGCCTGAAGCTTTTGGAAACAGAAGCTAGAATGTCAGGAGCATAGAGGGATTTTTTGCTGAATTTACCTGAACTCAATTCTTACATTCTTATAACACACACACCAGGCATATAAGTCCTTTATTTCTTGGCCTTTCTAGACTAAGTTATAAAGAAGTCTGGTTTTAGTTTAGGATATATTTTTATAAATGTTCTGGAATTTGTACGTAAAAAAGATGAGGTGCTTCTCTATTTCTAGAATCAATTAAGCAACAATTATTTATGGAAACATTACTAGTAACAATGGGACAGTCAATAAGTTTTTTTGAAGCTATCTATGACTGATTACTCATCTGAAAAAAATATTTTGAATTAGATGATTGTTAAGGTTCTCCCAGCAATTAAAGTCCATAATATCTGTTTCAAACACCTTCTTTGTCATTGAAAAGGATTTATTTAAAAAAGGTAAGAGTTGGTATTTTAAAACATATTTACCACTAGAAACCATTTAGACTAGAGGTCCTTAACAAAGCAAAGGGGTGTGAGTGAGCAGGCACTTTGAGGGGACTTCACTGTTTGGTAATGTGTTATGACCTGCCAGAGTTGGGGGTCAGGAATGAGCTTGATGGAGAAGAATAGATCAAAATCTGATTGTACAAAGTCTCACAGTACTGAACAAAAAATAGTCATGAGAATAAAAATGCACTTAAAAATAAACAATAGAATATACAGCAACAAATCTTTACTGAACACCTACAATATGTCTTGTTCTTGAGCTACATCAGTCAACAAAACAAAGATCCCAGCTCTAGTGGAGTTCCATTCTGGTTGGATGGTACTTTTACCTTTCGTGGGATCCTCAGTCACATGAGCCCCATGAGAAAGGTAAAGAAGTAACCGGTATATGCAATGAAGAAATTGGCTCTAGAATGCATGATAGCAGTTAGTGACGGGAGTGGCCCATGTAATAAAAATGACAACTGTTTTGTTGAAGGACAAGTATTTAGATAAAAGGTCACTTGAAATGGCACATAATGGTGTTGTGCAAGTGTGTAGAAACTTGCCGAGCATGAAAGCATTCATAACAGGAAAGCTCATCATCAGCACTGAAGTGTGATTTCAGGAAAATAGCAAGTTGGCAGCAGAGTCTGATGACTACCATTTCAGGTAATGATGTCATTTTCTCCTTCATCCTACTAATTAGCAGCCTCCTTAAGGCACTGCTTAAGCTTCAGAAGCAGATGGGCCAACTATAGTTTGGGTTCAGGCCTCATCTATCTCATTTGCTCTATACCAGAGACAGCATGGGATAGTCTGACATGGTATATTTACTTTGCAATAAGGCAGTTTTTTAAAACAGGAAAATCTATGAATACCTAGTGAGTTCCTCAGCCCATGATGAACCTCAGCCACCTATGCTTTATTTCAATTTGCTTCCTACACAGAACGTGGATATTGGCTTTACATCCATGAAACCAAATAATAATAATAATAATAATAATAAAGTTACAAGTGAAGAAAGGGGGAGAGGTAGAGCTCACTCCCCAGCATGTTCCTCAATATTTGTCAGTGCCACCACTACCTGATTCAGAATCATCCTCTACATTGCCCTCTCTCTGTTTTCTTTGCTGGAGGAGGGTCCTTCCACATGGCGTAAGAGAGTATCATGTAGCCAAAATTGCTCCATTCCAAAGGCACAAAGGATGTATATAAGATAAATATAGTTTATTTTTCTGTAAACCAGACTTCAAAGATTTTAGCCTTTAAGTATATTGGTATATTTACTTTGTACTAAAGCAATTTTTTTAAAACAGGAAATTCTCTGAATACATTGAATACATTGAGAATTTCAATACCTCTTAGCTCAAGCATTCTTAATGGTTTCACAAAGCTCATTTACAAAAACAAAAAAACAAAAAACAAAACAAAACAAAAAACAACCTTTTTCTTAATATGTTGCTGGAATCATCTTACAAGCATCAGTGTTTGGTTTCTTTTCTTTTTCAAATTATTCTCCTTAGGTTGCTTGTGATCCAGAGGAGAGCTAAGCAATTTGTTAATGTTAAAAGCACGTGTGTGTGTGTGTATGTATGTGTTGTGGTGCATGGCAGAAGGAGGTATGAAGCAAGGATGTCTTAATCTGCTTCCAGGAGGAAAGAATGCATTACTCCTTCTTCTCCTTTTTGAAAAACTTTTCCCTTTCCAGAAACCCCTGGCATGGAAATCCTACGAGATTTCTCAATTCTATTTAGTTTTGGGCCTTTTATGCTCTAGAATTGCCAGGTATTGTTGTCTGACAAATCTTTGAACCTGAACTGAGCCAGAAAATTAGGGTCTTGGAAGCAAAGTCCAAAGGAAGGAACCGATTCAATAAAGTCTGGCTGTGAGTCCAAGTGGCACAATCATAGCAACCGTGTAAGGGCCAGGTGGGTGAGTTTTGCCAATGTATAAAATCCTCTTGAGCTGCAAGCTCAAAATAGCAAAATTTAAACCCATATTTTAATTCAAAATAACTCAATTTTATAAATAAAGTATGAATAACAACAACAATAATGCCTTATGTTTATATAGCACCTGGCATCTTTCAAATGTATTTATATATGCATTTTTATGTACTATTTGACAAGTTGTACATCATGGCTTTATGTCATGTGGTATTTTCCCTGATTTGGGCTACTATAATCTATGTTCATAGAACACCAAGGACTTGCCTGATTCCTCTTGTTTTTATGCAAGAAGGATCAGAAATTGGATGGAATCTGCATATATTCAGGACAAAAGATCGTATAGTGAAGTGGAAATCAGTGCAACCAGAAGAGTAAGGAGTTGTGCCTCCCTAGGTCAATGATGCAGCTGTGAGGTTCTTACATGCACGTTCAACCTTGATGGGACCACACAGTTGTTGCTTAGCAAGCCTTGATGCTGCCCAGAAAAACTACAGATACTGTTGACAAGTTATGCAGTTTGTGTAACCAACAACCCTAAACATACTCACTTCTGCTAGTGGCCAGATCTGGGATACATGGGAGAGGACTGTGGACTGAGATTATCTGAGCATGCTTAGCTCTTTCTCCCAAATTTATCAAATGGAAAAATCCTTCTTCCTCTCTCAGGGAGAAGTGAACTAGCAGGCAGGGAGAAATTGAATGGATCCATTTTATACATTTTCTTCCTGGAACGATATTGGAAATTTTCTCCACTTTATGGAAATAGAATTGGGAATACATAAGCTACATTGCTTTAGCAACTATATTTATTTGGTAACTTCACATATGTGTTTAATTTAGCTGAGCTCTTTTTGTTATATGATTGTTAATTCCTACTAATCAATTTCAATAATTATGTTTGAATTCATGTTCTGCAAGGCATAGCAAGGACCCATATTCAGTTACTAATATTATAAAATGTTATTTGCAATCAAGCCATAGATTAGCCAGGTGATACAGCAGAGTAGATAGACATTCAATATAATCTGACCCACCATTTTATTCTGTCCAGAAATTTCACCAAGAAAATCTATTTTTTTTTCTTTTAACACTGGCATTTTGCCTAGGAAATTTACTTTAATATACTAATGCTCTTTGTAAACCTTTGAAGAGTGCTTCAGCGTAGTGTTTCTCAATTTTTCTCATCAATAGCTCAGCGAGCAAAAGCTTACAAAATTGGGATTATATTTCAGATAACAAATTATTTTTCTTCAAAATAGAACTAGGAGCCAAACTCCATTTTATAAATTTGCAAATTATTCTTTAATCCTATGGATGTTATGTAATATTTAATTTTTTAAAAACAAACTATAGAGAGAGTAGGTTAAAACCCATTATAACATTGTTGTTGGGAATACAGTTAACATTTTTCAGTTTTTCAAAGTTGTAGCAAGTGCTATATTCTTGTATGATTTATAAAATAGCATGATATAATTAGAAAATACATAGAAAAATAGAAAACAAACTGAGCCAAATTTTTGGAACAGCCTTTGATATGGTGTAGATTTGTGTCCTCATCCAAAAGCTCATGTCAAATTATAATCCCCAATGCTGGGGGCGATGCCTGGTGGAAGGTGATTGGATCGTGGGGGCAGATTTCCCCTTGCTATTTCTGTGATAGTGTGAGTGAGTTTTCATGAGATCTGGTTGTTTAAAACTGTGTAGCACTCCCTTCCTCCTTTTCTGGCCATGTAAGATGTGGCTGCTTCCCCTTCACCTTCTGCCATGATTGTAAGTTTCCTGAGGCATCTCCAGCCATGCTTCTCTGCACTGCCCTAGTAGAAGTTCTTTTCCTCTTTCTATGGCCATGTAAGATGTGCCAGTTTCCCCTTTCACCTTTTGCCATGACTGTAAGTTTCCTGAAGCATTCCCCAGCCATGCTTCCTGTACAGCCTGTTGAACTGTGAGTAAATTAAATCTCTTTTGTTTATAAATTATCCAGTCTCATGTAGTTCTTTATAGCAATGTGGGAATGGAATAATACAGAAAATTGATTCCTGGAAGAGGGTCATTGCTATAAAGATACCTGAAAATGTGGAAGCAGCTTCAGAACTGGGTAATGGGCAGAGGTTGGAACAGTGTGGAGAGCTCCGAAGAAGACAGGAAGATGAGGGAAAGTTTGAAAGTTCTTAGAGACTTGTTAAATTGTTATGACCAAAATGCTGATAGTGATATGAACAATGAAGTCCAGGATGAGGTGGTCTCAGATGGAGATGAGGAATTTACTGGGAACTGAGGTAAATGTCACTCTTGCTATGCTTTAGCAAAGATACTGGCAGCATTGTGCCCCTGCCCTAGGGATCTGTGGAGTATTGAACATGAAAATGACGATTTAGGGTATCTGGTGAAAGAAATTTCTAAGCAGCAAAGTATTCAAGACCTGACCTGACTGCTTCTAGCAACCTATTGTCATTTGTGTGAGCAAAGAGATGATTTGAAACTGGACCTTACATTTAAATGGGAAGCAGAGCATAAAAGCTTAGAAAATGTTCAGCATGACCATGTAGAAAAAAAAAAAAAGAAAAAACATTTTCTGGGGAGGAATTCAAGCCCACTGCAGAAATTTGCATAGGTAAAGAGGAATCAAATGTTAATAACCAAGACAATGGGGAAAATGCCTCAAAAGCATTTCAGAGACCTTCTTGGCAGCCCCTCCCATTACAGGCCCAGAGGCATAGGAGGGAAGAGTGCTTTTGTGGGCAGGGCCCAGGGTCCTGCTGCTCTGTGCAACCTAGGGTCACCATTCCCTGTTCCCCAGCTGCTCAAGTTCTGCTCATGGCTAAAGGGGACCCAGATATGCCTCACTGCTCCAGAGGGTGCAAGCTGGAATCTGCCAAGGCTTCCATGTGGTGTTAAGCCTGCAGGTATGCACAGGGTAAGAGTTGAGGCTTGGGAGCCTCTGCTTAGATTTCAGAGTATGTATGGAAAAGCAGAAGTCTGCTACAGTGGTGGAGCCCTCATGGAGAACCTCTTCTAGGGCTGTACAGACGGGAAATATGCAGTTGGAGTCTGACACAGAATCCCATTGGGGTTCTGCCTAGTAGAGCTGTGAGAAGAGTGCCACAATCCTCCAGAAAACACAATGGGAGATTCACTGACAGCTTGCAACCATGCTCCTGAAAAAGCCACAGATACTGAATACCAGTCAATGAAAACAGTCACAGGGGCTGTGATCCACAGAGCCTTGGGGGCACAGCCGCCCAAGGACTTGGGAGCCTGCGCCTTTCCTCAGTGTTCCCTGAATGTGAGACATGGAGTCAAAGGGGATTATTTTGAAGCTTTGAGATTTAATGACTGCCCTGCTAGGTTCTGGACTTGCATAGGGCCTGTAGCTCCTTTTTTTGACTGCTTTCTCCATTTTGGAACAGGACTATTTAACCAATGCCTGTATCCCAATTGTATCTTGGACATAACTAACTTTTTAATTTTTTTTTAATTTTTACAGACTGATAGACATAAGGAACTTGCAGTTCCTCAGATGAGACTTTGGACTGTGGACTTTTGAGTTAATGCTGGAATGAGTTAAGACTTTGGGGGACTGTTGGGAAGACATGATTGTATTTTGAAACGTGAGAAAGACATGAGATTTGGGAGGGACAAGGGGCAGAATGATATAGTTTGAATTTGTGTCCCCATCCAAATCTTATGTTGAATTATAATCCCCAGTGTTGGGGGAGGAGTATGGCGGGAGGTAATTGGATCATGGGAACAGATTTCCCCCTTGCTCTTCTCATGATAGTGAGTGAGTTCTCATGAGATCTGGTTGTTTAATAGTGTGTAGCATCTCCCCCTTCATCTCCCTCTCCTTCCTACTATAGCCTTGTAATGGTGTGTAGCACCTTCCTACTATAGTCATGTTTAATAGTGTGTAGCACCTCCTCCTTCATCTCTCTCTTCTTCCTACTATAGCCATGTAAGATGTGCCTGCTTCCCTTTGCCTTCTGCCATGACTATAAATTTTCCAAGGCATCCCCAGCCATGCTTCATGTACAACCTACAGAGCTACAGGTCAATTAAACCTCTTTTCTTTATAAATTATCCAGTCTTGGGTAGTTCTTTATTGCCATGCAAAAATGGATATTACAAAAATAATACAACTTCAAACATATTTTCTAATTAAAATTATGTTTCCCCAAATAAGTAAATGCAATCATTTATTAAAATAATACAATGATGTAATGTCTATTTTCTAATTCTATTTGACACATTTGAATTTTAGATGTATTACTTTCATTACTCTAAGAACCAAAATTTATTAAATGTTCTTAGATTAATTTCCTTTTCTTTCTTTATCTGTTTATTCACTGATGTTAATTCATAGATGATAATAATAATAAAAAAGGAATTTTTGATTATGCACTATAAATGTTCTTGAGAAATTACATTTGACTGTCTTTTTTTTTTTTTTTTTTTTTTTTTTTTTTTTTTTTTTTTGCATTTCTGTGATAGTGGATTTTAGATACGAGAGGTATAGCTGAAAAAGACAAATATACTCACTTTGACACTGGATGAAGCCTGAAGCCTAATCTCAAAGAAGCTGTAAACCTGGCTATTGTGAAGTTCTGGGAGTTGAGGCCAAGGACATTTAGAAGAAGTCAGCTAGGTGATATTGGCTATGGACACAATTAGCAACATGCTTGCAGTTAAATAGCAACTATTATTTATTGAGAAGGTAAAGAATAACACATATTGTTCTATCATTTTATACATGTTTAACCATTTGATCTGCATAATAAAAGTTTGAGGTATTTTCTAATATTAATTAAACTAATTTTATAAAGGGGGAAATGGCAATTCCAAGAGGTAAAGTAACTTGCTCCAGGCTAACTTAGTATGTGGTGAAGCCAGAATTCAAACACAAGCACTGCACAAAATTATTTTAATAAATGAAAGAAAGGAAGGAAGGAAGGAAATGAGAGAAGAAGAAAGAAAGAAAAGAAAGAAAGAAAGAAAGAAAGAAAGAAAGAAAGAAAGAAAGAAAGAAAGAAAGAAAAGAAAGAAAAGAAGGAAAAGAAGGAAAAGAAGGAAAAGAAGGAAAAGAAGGAAAAGAAGGAAAAGAAGGAAAAGAAGGAAAAGAAAGAAAAGAAAGAAAAGAAGGAAGGGAAGAAGGGAAGAAAGGAAGAAAGGAAGAAAGGAAGAAAGGAAAAAAGAAAGAAGAAAAGTATAAAGAAAGAGAAAACGATAGACAAGTAGTTTGGAAAGAAAAAAACTCTTATTTATAGATGGTATGATCCTGTATGTGAAACTCTCAAGGAATTCACAAAAATACTACTAGAACAAATAAGTGGATTTAGCAAGGTTGCAGGATACAAGATCAATATACAAAAAATTACTTTTTATCATATTGTAATAGCAAAAAATCTAAATATAAAATTGAGAAAATAACTTTATTCACAATAGCATCACAAAGAATTTAGAAATAAATTTAATAAAATAATTGCAACACTTATACACTGAAAACTACAAAACATTGCTGAAAGAAATTTTTTAAAAATCTAAAGTGATTGAGAAACAAAAAGTATTCAAGGACTGGAGTATTCAATACTGCTAAGTTGTTAATGCCACTAAAATTAATTTACAAATTCAAATAAATCTCTATTGAAAAACAACATTGTGTGTGTGTGTGTGTGTGTGTGTGTGTGTTTCAAAACAAGCAAGCTGCCCTAATACATCTGAAAATATAAATTATAGCCAAAATATTTTTGAAAAAGGAGATCAAATTTAGAGAACTTACAATATTCAATTCCAAATTTATCTTTATCTTATAGCTATCGCAATTAATCCAGTGTAGCCTTGGCACAAAGATAGGCACATAGATATCAATGGAACGTAGCGGAAAGTCCAAAATAATCATGTGTATTTACTATCAACTGGTTTTCAACAAAAGTACCAAGATATTTCAATGGGTAAAGGATGAAGTTTCTTTTAAAAAGTTATTTTGTTTTGTAGATATCCAATAGGTTCAGCTGCATCTGTAGAAAAAGATTATTTTCTATACACCTAAACTTATTTCAAAGTTTTAAAGAAAGAAAGCACAAACATTACTTACAATTTTGCAAACATTGTCTCTCCTGCACTATAAATATTTGAGGCTAGGCAGTGCAGGGCATGTTCATATCTCAATATACTCTCTGACCATATGCCTTCATTTCTTAATGCTATGCTAGAGTTGTCATAGTGACATTAAGCAGAGAGCTATGGCAGCTTGTTTATCACAGCTATTATAATAAAGATAAAGGGATATTAATGTTCAAGAGAGATGGGATCTAATGCACAAGTGGGAGAAATGTCACTAGGCAGGAACAAGCGAAGTTCACCTGCTGTAATGGGAGGAAAGGTGGTGTGAGTTGCAAAAGGTTCAGGAACATCAGGAGATACGATGCTGAGAAGGATGAGGTTATTCTTTTTTGATCTTTTCAATGAAAGAAGATGCAAAGTCATCAGCTATAAGTATGTTAATGACTTGGAAAAAAATGAAGAAGAACATACAAATGTGTCTTTCTAGAGAATGGAACAGGCAGTTGACGATGGAAATGTAGAAAGATTGCTGGGCCTTGGTGTATTACTTAAGGAGGCTTGCTGTCACAAATTTAAAGCATGCCCAGTCAGCCCAGTTGTACAGAAATATAATGCTCATGAAGCAGACGGGATTTATGTAATCAGGCCTGCAATTTTGCCACTCCTATGTGACAGAGAGAAAAGGGATCAAGGGAATAGATGGTGTGTGCAAGAAGGTCATTAATAATAATGGGTTGTGGAACTTAAGCTCAATAACAGAGGAAATGAGAAGGAGGTGGACATTAAAAAATTGTTAAATCAGGCAATATAACTTTCATAGTTTGAAAAATACTCTCAGTATAAGCATTCAGAATTTCTGGAAAAAATAAAAGAAACATTTAAAAAATATAAAACTATGATTACAGAGAGCATAGACAATCAGTAGAAGCTAAGACCAAAAAGTGAACACGGACTAGAACAGTAAGAAAGCATGTATTCATCTGTTCTCACACTGTTAATAAAGACATACCTGATACTGGGTAATTTATAAAGGAAAGGGGTTTAATTGACTCATAGTTCAGCATGGCTGGAGAGACCTCAGGAAACTTAAAATCATGGTGGATGGGGACGCAAACATGTCTTTCTTCATCTGGCAGCAAGAAGGAGAACAACGAGTGTCCAAGGAAGGGGAACCCTCTATAAAACCATCAGCTCTCATGAGATCTAACCCATTATCACAAGAAGGGAAGGGGGAAACTGCCCCCATGTTTTATTTATCTCCACTTGGTCCCTCCCACAACAAGTGGGGATTATGGGAACTACAGTTCAAGATCAGATTTGGGTGGGGACATAGCAAACCATATCAGGCATGAAGCCAGAATATACCACTGGGACATCTGTGGGTATGTATCCACACCTGCAGATCTGTGGATAACCTAGGGCCTCATGTTTCAGCAGTCACATCTGGGAAAGAAAGAAAAGGCATGGTGAGGAGCTGAAACCAAGACTGCCACATGAAATTGAATCATTCAAAAGATTTTATCCTCAGTGAAAAGGTCAAGTGGAAAAATCGAAAACAAAAATTTAGATCTCTGTGTGAATTGAAAAAAAAAAATGAATTCATTACTTAAGGTCAGTTAAATGATCATTCAAGATCAAAAGCATCATGGAGACATTTTCTGATTAGCAAAATATAGATGTTTGCTATTTACTTCAAAAATAAATCCAGAGAAAAATATAAAATGTTAAAAGGAATAGTGATAAATTAAATGGAATATAAATAAACAAAGATTGCTGTGAAATAATATCCAGTGGGAGAGGGGCATTAAAACATGACAAAATTAAATGTTAAAACAATAGGTACAACTGAAGGAAGAAATTTAGAATTAAAGTGTTTTTAATTTTTTAGGAAAGGTTAAAGACATTGATTATATTTCAACTTTAGTAAATCAAACATGCATAGAAGAAAAAGGGCAAAGAGAAAGTGTAAAAAGAGGCAAGAAATAATTCTCAATATGTCAGTAATAACATTATGTATATAGACCAAATTAGGTAAAATTCAGATACATAGAAAAAAATCGAACACAACTATACATGATTTCTAAAACATGAACCTAGGATAAAGATACAGATAATTTAAGAGTAGAAGGATTGAACAAAGACACATATGCCATGGGAATATTTACTAAAAAAAGCTGTAGGGACTACATTAATGTCAGACAACATAGCTACTAAAGTGAAAAAAATTATTGGAATAAAGGAGATTACTATATAATGTTGAAAGATTCAATTCACTAAGAGAAGATAAAATGTTTAAACTTGTATGCATCTAATTATATAGAACCAATTATATATATATATATATAAAATCAAAATCTGGAAAAAGCCTCAGAGAAATTGTAAAACCTAAACACACTTCTCTCAATAATTAATAGATAATTTAGAGAAACAATTGATAAAGATGTATGTTTGAAAAATCCAACTGACAACTTCATTTTAATGAACTTGAGTAATTTATTATTCCAGTAGCTGGGAAAAACACATTTTTAAGTTTACATGAACAGTTTGTATAATTTAATGTTACACCAGGACATAAATAAATTATTTTCATAGAGACCATATATCTAAATATTGGTCTAGTATTACTGTAGAAACTGACCATAAAAGATTACATTTTAAAAAAACACAATTAAATTTTAGAGCACACTAAGTCAGTCATTGGTCAAATATGAAATTATAATGGAAATAGGAATAAATGAGAAGTAATCAATTATAAAAATATTTTGAATCAAAACTTGTGAGGGGCAGGTAAAGAAATACTTAGTAGTAGAGTTGTTACCTCACGTATCACCTTACATGTAAAGGGACTTTGTATGAATGAACAAAGCAATCAACTTAAGATGTTAGCAAAGTAACCAAAGATTAAACCAAATAAAGTAGAAAAATATGATAAAGAGAAAAGAACATACAAATAAATTGTTTCTTTTACATGACTGATTACATAAATACCTTTTGTGACATTCATCAAGAAAAGTCTTAGAAGGTACAATTTTAAGAATAAAATATAGGACGCTAGATGAAGCAATATCTAGAAGTGAGAGACAATTATGTCCAATTTTAAATAATGATTTTAAGTAAATTGGTAAAATATAGTCATTGTGGAAAATTACCTAGGGAAAAGATATAACTCATCAAAACTGACTCAGAAAAAACTAGACAACATTTGTAGTCCTATTACCAATAAACAAATGGAATCAGCAGATAAAAATCTGTTCAATTATAAATGATCATTCCCAGAAAGTTTTAGAGTTGAGTTCTACAAAAATTCTACTGAATAGATCATTAGAATCTTATACAATTATTGTAGATATTAGAAAAAGAGAAAGCTCCCCCAACAAATTTTATAAACTTAGTCTAACTTACTATTAAAACCAGAAATAAACGATGAGAGAAAGAAAAATTACAACTCAATGTCATTCGTAAGCATAAAACGAATATACTAAATACAATGTTAGCAAGCCAAATTCAATACCATATAAACAAATATGCAAAGTAGAGCACATTGTTTTATTCACAATAAATGTAAGAATAATTTAAAATAAGATAACATATTAATGTAGTTCAATAACTAAACATATGAGAAGACTGAAAGCCTACCCCAATAGATATAGGATCAACATTTCTTAAAAGAAAAATTATTACTTTATTTGATTTGAAGGACCTGAGAGAAATCCTTCAAGGTACACTAGTTTTACAAAGAATGCAAGGCAGATGCCATTTCAAAGTTGTGGTTGTGACAAATAAGTTAAACTTCTGAATTTTACATGTATAGAATTAAAATATAGGATTAGAAGTGCTCAAAGGATAGGAAGGATAAATGTAATTAACTGTTATAAAGTTCTTACACTCTTTGTGAAATAATCTAATATTATTTGAAGAAAGTGTGATAAGTTAAAGATGTATATTGTAGTCATAGAACAACATTTAGAAAGTATAAAGAGATATTGTTAAAACCAATATGAGATATAAAATTGAATACTGAAAATTACGAGTCATCTAAATGATCTCAGGAAAGAAAGAAAAAAGTGATGACCAACAGTATTTTTAAAATAAAGATAGACTGAAACACAATGATAACAATACCACCTTAAATGTAAATGTGCGAAACACTTAAAAGACAGATATTTCTAGGCTTGATGAAACATAAAATATTTAAGATATAGACTGTGGCAGACAGACTCTTAAAGAAGCCCTGTGATTCCTGCACCAGGTGTTTGCATCATGTGTGGTTATTTATACTTCTAAATAACCCATGGGGTGAAAATATGTAATTGGAACATATTTTCACTAAATGATAATTAAATAATGAAAAGATTTTTAAAATGTGAGATATGGCTAAAGAAGTGTTTGTTAAAAGTTATAATTTCAAATACTCATGTTATAAAAAAAGTTTTTTCAAAAATAAGATAATACAATTGTTTAATAGCAAGGTTGATTTTTAAAAGGAGAGACAAATTAATAGTATCTACTTTAAAAAGGAGAGATAAATTAAGATATTATATATATATGTATGCATATATGAACAGTAAGGGAATATTATTTAAAAATTTATACTAATGAATTTTGCAACATATTTGAAATAGAAAAATCATATTGCGTCTGCAATTGGTTCCTTCCAGTGGGTTCTTGGTCTCGCTGACTTCAACAATGAAGCCACGGACCTTCATGGTGAGCATTACAGCTCTTAAAGATGGTGTGTCCAGAGTTTGTTCCTTCAGATGTGTGCAGAGTTTCTTCCTCTCGATGGGTTTATGGTCTCACTGACTTCAATAATGAAGCCATGGACCTTCACGGCCAGTGTTATAGCTCTTAGAGGTGGTGCAGACCCAAAAAGTGAGCAGCAGCAAGATTTACTGTGAAGACTAAAAGAACAAAGCTTCCACAGAGTGGAAGGGGACCCAAGCGGGTTGCCACTGCTGGCTGGAGTGGCCAGCTTTTATTCTCTTATTTGTCCCTACCCACATCCTGCTGATTGGTCCATTTTAGAGTGCTGATTGGTCCATTTTACAGAGTGCTGAGTGGTGTGTTTACAATCCTTTACCTTGACACAGAGCACAAATTGGTGCGTTTTTACAGAGTGCTGACTAGTACATTTACAATCCTTTAGCTACACCCAGATCACTGATTGGTGCGTTTTTACAGAGTGCTGATTGGTGTGTTTACAATCCTCTAGCTAGACAGAAAAGTTCTCCAAGTCCCTACTCAACCCAGGAAGTCCAGCTGGCTTCACCTCTCAATATGAAAGGCAGAAATTACCAGAACTAAAACACAAATAATTAGAAAATGTGAATAGTCCTATACGGCCAGCCCTCAGTATCTGTGGGTTTCACATCTATGGTTTCAAGTCACTGTGCATCAAAAATATTTTGGGAAAAAACTTCACAAAGTTATAAAAAGTAACACTTGAATTTGCTGTGCACCAAGTACTATGCTGAATCCACGTGAATAAAGTGACGCTTAAGCATTGTATTAGGTATTAAAAATAATCTGTAGATGATTTAAAATACATAGGAGGATGTGCATGACTTGCATGCAAATACTAGGCCATTATATGTAAGGGACTTGAGTATATGCAGATTTTGGTATCCATGAGGTGGGGAGGGTAGATCCTGAAACCAATCCTTCGCAGATACGGAGGGATGACTGTATATTGTAAATAAATTAAATTTGTCATTAAAGATTTCTCTCACAGGAAACTCCAGATCTAAATGATTTCACTTAAGTTCTATCATACTTTTGGGAAACAAACACTACCAATCTTGAACAAACTCTTTCAGGGAACAGAAGAATGTATACTTTCCATTCATTTTATATTCAAGCCTTAACATACAAAAACAGATAAAAACATTGCAAATAAAAGCTCTTACACTGTTTATGAAAAAAGTATAATATTATTTGAAGAAAGTCTGTGATAAGTTAAAGATGTGTATTGTAATCATAGAACAACATTTACAAAGTAACATAAAGAGATATTGTTAAAATCAATATGAGATATAAAATCTCTCAGTGTAAGAACTTTATACCTTGTGAGTGTATGTACAAAAATCCTTAATAAAATATTAGCAAATCAAATCCAGTAATACATAAAAGACAATATGAATAAGTAGAGTTTGTCCTAGAAATGTAAGATCTGGTGTTTCAATACCATTCATTGAAATCCATCACCTTAACAGAATAAAGAACAATCATGTCGTCATTTCAATAGAAGACCTTGGATAGGTTCTAGTTGCAACATATGTCAAAATAAAAGTATGTGCAGCCTCTCAGAGTTTGGAGGGAATGAGTGTGAATCAAAGCAAAAGAATGGTTTTCAGTCCCTCAGGTTCTCAAATTGAGAACCAACTCTCAATAAACCCTCAGTTTTAGAACTAAAGTAGTAGAGAAAATGAGAATTTGGGCTTGAGGAGCTCACACAAGAAGTAATGAAGATGACAATGTGGCAAATCTCTGTGGACAGAAGACTGAATATGGATGTATAATCCAAATGCCAGATGATACCTCCAATATTGTGATGTATTGTGAGGCTGAGAAACTCAGCCACAGCACCAACAAAAGTTGGAGTGGAACCTTGATTTTATTGAGATGAACATTCTTTTTCTTTAGCAAAAAAAAAAAAAAAAAAAAGGTTCATAGTTATGACAGATACATCCAGGGAAAAATATATAGTAACAAAAACAATTGTTTAACAGCAGGTACCTTCAAGAAAGAAATTAAAGTTAGGTTCTATGGAGTCAGAGAGAAGGAAGGACAGGAGGGCATATACAAGCAGTGGGATTAATAGAGCCAGAAGACAACAATCTTCCTGATAAACTTGTTACATCCTTCAAATCAACGAAGCACTCAATCTCCCTGTTACTCTTAAGTAAGATTTTTAGCAATGGAAACTAGAAACAGACTTCTTTTCATTTACTTCCTCTGAAGATGTGATTCTGAAGGAAGAGCAAGAAGTTGGTTTTTGTCTCATTTTCATGAAACATTTTCAGTTGAGTAAAATTAACTCAAAAGGATGTCAAACAACTCTGACTGCAACTCTGACTTAAATGAATATGTTGTACGCTTGACATGTAACACTGAATTCCACTAGTCCTCACACCATTCTCCATTTAAAAAGACAATATCTGACTGTTGGAGTGATGGCAAATTCCACTTGGACACCTGTGGGCCAGATGTGTGTAGCTGCACACGCACCCTGCTATTCTGCCTGCAACATTTACCACAAACTACTTTTTTTATTTGGCTGAATTGAGAAGTAGAGCCATCGGAAAGCACCACAATTCAAACAATTTTTCTCATTACTCTTTTATCTCATCATTCACATGCTTTTAGTTTTCTTTTTAATTATATTTTTGCATCACAGTTCTTATACCAAAATCCACCAGTCACTTTTTTCCTTGTTTAAAAAATATTAAGAATTTGAGATTAATTATAGCATTTAAAATTTACTTTTATTTTTGAAATGTGGACAGTGACAAATGGAGGTATAATATGCTTTACTTTTCTTTTGGGTCAACCACAGGCAAAAGAACAAATAGAGTTTTGAAACTCTGATGAATTGACTACAAATCTATCGAAAGCATTAGACCATGTCTAGTTTTAAACATTATTTAATATAAATAATGATGTTTTCATGTTAAATGAAGGGTTGTTCTTTCTTACAGGTCTGTGCTCCAAGCTGGAAGGGACAGTCATTCAACAGATGGACATTAAAAGTGGAAGGATCAAAGGGTGACATCACTGGAACTCAAGGTCTAGTAATGGAGGGCCAGGTGGACACCAGAAGGATAAAATTAAAATGATATTTTGCTGCTACCAACAGGCAAGAAGACTAGAGCAAACACAGCTACATATGCAGAAATCCTCTATCAGCTGGCAGTAATTTGCCTGGATTAGCCCAAATGGCTTGCTTAAATCCATCTCATATAATATTACCATGCAGATTCATGGTCATCCTTGTACCAAATCAATGTGCCAAGCTTTAAAATGAGCTGTGAATCATGTGTCTAAGGTATTTAGGCATTACTGCTCAGTACATTCCTTATAAGTAATGAAGAACTAATTTTAGCTTTATATAATTTCTTGTACTTCATTTTAAATATAAAATATTAAATTTGGCCAGGCATGGTGGCTCACATCTGTAATCCCAGCACTTTGGGAGGTTGAGGTGGGCGGATCATCCGAGGTCAGGAGTTCAAGACCAGCCTGTCCAACATGGTGAAACCTCATCTCTACTAAAATACAAAAATTAGTTGGGC